>NC_138999.1:34865356-35270313 GCF_964374135.1 Grampus griseus | reverse complement strand
TATACTAAAAAATTATTTGTTGTCGATCTGAAATGCTAATTGAACTGGACATCCTGTAGTTTATCTGGTAACTCAAACTACACAGAGAGTTGGCTGACAGTTGAGTGGAAGAACCTCCCACGTTTTCACAAAAGTGCCCAGACCGTGCTGGCCGACCCCGCATCTCATCGGCACTCTTTACACATGCTGCAGTTGCCTGTTTATCTTTTGTCTCCAGGCCACGAGTTCCTTCAGAGCAAGGACGGTGCCTGATCGACCACCAAATCCTGGAGGGCGCCTGGTATAAACAGAACCTTTTATAATGTCTGCATTTTATTTTTGAAATATTTCCACCCGAATAGTGTGACACTATGTCTGTGTTAGTTAAAACTTCAATTCTGGAGGTAGTCATTTGCCCTCCATCGAAAATCCCCTCTCTAGCTAGTCAGCTAGCTTTGCATCAGAAAGGCTATATCCAAATGCAAGATCACAAGGGCTTCATCAATACCTGAGGCTTCGCTAATGAGCAAAGTGAAAGTCAGAAATAGGTTTTCATTGATGAAACTGGTGCCTTGTTAATTAGCATGACGGATGTTAGAAATAGGCTCTTGCTGGTGAGATTAAAGGGATTCAGGATCTATGGATTTGCTTACGTATGTTTGAGATACTCCCACCTTTACATGAACAGGTTTTCAGAATCTAGGAAGACCTGTAGGCTGCACCTTACAGATGGCACCTGAGGCTTGGTCCAACCGTTAGTTTTGGAGGATTTCTGGTTCCCTGATGTTTCTGGAATGTTGCATCTGCCTCTGATGGACCTTTCATGCAAAGAGTAGGCTGAGAGCTGGGGCTTCTCAAGCCTAGAGAATAGGTTGCAGGGACTTTTTTGTGCCCGGTTGCTAATGAATGCCTGTTTAATAAACGTTTCCGTGAATTTCCCTGGTGGCACAGTGGTTAAGAATCTGCCTGCCAAAGCAGGGGACAGGAGTTCGATCCCTGGTCCGGGAAGATCCCACATGCCGTGGAGCAACTAAGCCCCTGCGCCACAACTACTGAGCCTGCGCTCTAGAGCCCATGAGCCACAACTACTGAGCCCGCGAGCCACAGCTACTAAAGCCCGCACACCTAGAGCCCATGCTCTGCAAGAGAAGCCACAGCAATGAGAAGCCCGTGCACTGCAACAAAGAGTAGCCCCCACTCGCCGCAACTAGAGAAAGCCTGCGCGCAGCAACGAAGACCCAATGCAGCCAAAAATAAATAAACAAATAAATTTTAAAAATAAAAAATAAACGTCTCCATGTGTGATGTTTGGTCAGAGACTTGCTTTTGTGTGAACTGGTAGTGAGGTTATGGGGAGGCGCTTAGCTCACCCTCACTCAACCTCAAACTTTTTGGAGATGTGTCAGTTATTAAGATATTGTGTCTCAGCTCCAAACCCACCCTTCTTTATGATGCTGGGGCTCTACAGACCACGTTTCTGCATTGCCAGCTGCTCCTTGTTAGGCTCTGCCCGTAGGAGGTGCTAGAGGAAGACTCACAGCTAGAGGACGAGGAAGGGAATTGTTTCTTTCTTCCTTTGGGCATCTGCTGGCTTCCTGTTCGCTTCCTGACCCTGTGAGCTGCATCGTCCATGTTTCTTCACTCCGGCAGCAGCAGTTTCTTCCTGTAGCAGCAGCTGAATCCAGTTTGCAGTTTGCCTGACATCCACAGAACCAGCCAGCATCCCCTCCTCAGAGGTCTGGGTCCAAGCTCCATCAGATTGCCTTTCTGAGCTCAGAGACATCAAAATCAGCTGGCTAGCATGCCCCCCTCAGGGATCTGGGTCCCACCTGTATGGGCCGCCTCCTCTGAGCTCAGACAGCAGCACCAGCCAGCAGGTGCCCTTTCCTCAAGCATCTGAATTTTAGCCCCATGTGATCCCCACTCCAAGCTTCTAGGTTTTAATCGTTCCAGCTTTCTCCTTGTTCCCCCAGGAGTGGTAGTTACTGCCTGAAATTACAACCTCCATGATGCCTTAGAGCTCCCTTTTTGCTTCTTTGGTGACTAGTTAATAATTCCTTCTACCTTGGAGATATTATTGCAGGTTCGGTTCCAGACCATTGCAATAAAGTGAATATTGCAATAAAATGAGTCACATGAAGTTTTTTGTTTCCTAGTGCATATAAAAGTGATATTACACTATACTGTAGTCTATTAAACATGCAAAAGCATTATGTCTAAAAAACTAATGTACATACTTTAATTAAAAATAACTTTATGGGGCTTCCCTGGTGGTGCAGTGGTTGAGAGTCCGCCTGCCGATGCAGGGGACACGGGTTCGTGCCCCGGTCCGGGAAGATCCCACATGCCGCGGAGCGGCTGGGCCCGTGAGCCATGGCCGCTGAGCCTGCGCGTCCGGAGCCTGTGCTCCGCAACGGGAGAGGCCACAACAGTGACAGGCCCGCATAACACAAAATAAATAAATAAATAAATAAATAGCTTTATGGCTCAAAAATGCTAACCATCATCTGAGCCTTCAACAGGTGGTAGCAGGAACATCAAAGATCACTGATCACAGATCACCATAACAACTACAATAATAGTGAAAACATTTGAAATGCTGCAAGAATTACCAAAATGTGACACAGAGACACGAAGTGGGCAAATGCTGTTGGAAAAATGGAGCCTATAGACTTGCTAGACACAGGGTTGCCACAAACCTTCAATTTGTTAAAAACGCAATAAAGCGAAGCTCAATAAAATGAGGTATGCCTGTATCTAGCTAACAATTCTCTATATTAAATTTCTCTCCGTTAAAATAACCAGTGTGATTTTTGTCTCTGGCCCGAAGGCTATGTAACCTTCCAGAAAGAACTTCCGGGTTATGCACGACCAAACTGCCTTAGGTCAGCACTCAGATACTTGGAATAAATAAATGAGTAAATGACTGGATTTCTCACTGTAAATTAATAATAACGTTCCAGGTTTTTTATACCAATCTCCAGTGATTTTAATTACCGTGAGTCAGTCCCCTGAGCCCTCCTGCTTGTGAAGGAGAGTAACAATCAGACCTAAAAGAATAAAATACCAAAAGTTTAAAGGAATAAGAAGTGCAGGGAGCCAGGGCCACAGCAGAGGTAAGTGGACCCACCACCGTCCTCTTCCGGCTATTTTCAGTTGATTCAACTGATTCAGCTCTGCCCTGGAAACTTCTCACCTAACCTAAAAGTCTGCTTCCCTCTGGCCCAGACGTCCTGCTTTTCTTTGATCTCACTCTTCTCTAAGCTCAGAACCATCTGGGCTCTTTTGGGGGAAGCAGAGAAGCACCTTTATTCCCCAACCCTCCACCCCATCCACACACACACAATAGTTGACATCCTCTGAAGGCATCACTCATTCAGGGGAACAAGTTGGTGGCTGAGAGGCTGCCCAACTGGTCTCAGGATCAAAACGATCATTCCAGAGCCAGCGAAGACCCTAGTGCATGGCTTGACTTCTGCCTCGTTGCCAGAGAGCCATGGTTCAGTCTCGATCCTCTGCATTAGTGGACATTCTATCTTCCATCCCTTCGGCAACGGTGATTTAGGCGGGTTCTATACTGGGCCTGGAGCTGATGTCTGGAGATACGAAGTTGCCTCCCGGCAAGAGCAAAGATGATTGTAACAATGGCCAGAGGCACAGAGGAAGAGCAGCCGTCGCGCTCTGGAAGGGGCGAGGAACTCATAAAAACTGCTTGTTCTTTACTAAGAATCATTGTTGCCAATGTCAATGTTGCCCCCGGCTTCCTCTGGATACTTCTGTACTGGCTTCAGTGAGCTTCTGTTACCAATAAGGAACACTTGTCAGTTCTTTCGAGTTCCTGCCCTGGGCTCCCAGAGCAGCTTAATTCAGGAGAGCTGGAAATGGCTGGAAATGTATCTCTCCCAAGGGCAGGGCAGCCTCTGTCCAGGACTGATGGATGGGGGGGAGTATGATAGCCCAGCTCCCTCACCATGGGTGGGATCACCCTGAGGTGTAACATACTCCAGAGCCCCAGCCCCAGGGTCAGGCTGAATGAAGCCGCAGGACTTTATCTGAAATGGACCCCTGGCTTCTTCCCCCAACCTAAGCTGCCCATTCATCCGTGTCTGTCCCTGGGGGCTGGGGGCCTCCTTTGTTTCCCTCCCTAGGTGTCCATCGAGTGCCTGCGGGGGGTGGGGGGGGAACGTGAAGAGCCTTTGTTCTCAACTCATGTATTCAGCGGCAGCTCTTCTGAAGCCACTGTGTTGCCAGCCTACTTGTGTCAACTGAGGGAGGAACTCTCAAATTCCACATGGATCCCGCCCCGACACCCCCCTTCCAATCCACCGGCCCCTTTCACCAGGCAGCTCTCAGCAGAAGGGGCGCCCCCGACAGACTCCGCCCTCCCCGTGCAGTGCCTACCCTCATCCGACATCTGCAAGTGAAACCGTGCAACTCAGATTGGGACTTGAACCCACGCACTGGGACTCGAACCCAGCCAGAACCCAGATTGGGACTTGAACCCACGGTTTTGTTTGTTTGCTTGTTTGTTTTTGCGGTACGCGGGCTTCTCACTGTTGTGGCCTCTCCCGTTGCGGAGCACAGGCTCCGGACGCGCAGGCTCAGCGGCCATGGCTCACGGGCCCAGCCGCTCCGCGGCATGTGGGATCTTCCCGGACCGGGGCACGAACCCGTGTCCCCTGCATCGGCAGGCGGACTCTCAACCACTGCGCCACCAGGGAAGCCCTATTTTTCTAAACTTTAGAGTCCTCATCTGTAAAATGGGAATAAAAACACCTACCCTACCTCCCCACCAGGCTACTGTGAGGACTGAATCTGCTATCATCTGGGGAGATACTCTGTAGGCTGCAAAGCACCATCCAGGTATTATTACTGGGCAGAGGGAGTGGACAGTAGTGTGAGTAGTCGGGTGAGGTCAGAAAAGCACAGTCTGTGGAGGCGACAGCAAGGGAATCAGGGTGACTAAGGCGCAGCACGGATGGGAGAGAAGCATTGCACGTCAGGCTCTCTGGAAGCAGATGATGAGATGGCTTTTGAAGGGCATGCTGTTTATTAGGGATGAAGGCTTGTGAAAAGAAGTGGGGGGAGGCAGGATAGGGCAGAGGGGGAAGCTGAGCTGTGGCAGGAGCCCCACAGAGCCTCAGAGCGAGGATCCCCTACTGGAGTTTTCCTGCCATAGGCAAAAATGGCCGCATCGTCATACCCTTGTTATACTTTCTACTAAAGCATACCTTCGTACTCAGTCACCGGGTGTGGGCTGCCCGGGAAGGGCATGACCTGCAGCAAGGTGGCTCTCTGTACTGAGACAGCTAGGGGCTGTCTGCTCATCATATACCCACATACCTAGGGACGGGCAACAAGAACTTCCTTGAAGGTGGATCTGGGCACGCATCTCTGTGTCTACCGCAAGAGGGATAGGGGATAATACCGGAAGAGTGGTCCTCCTGAAACTGAGCAGGACCCTGTGGGTCTCCTGGACATGGAAGCCTTTCCGTATCCCCCGTTCCTTGTTTGTAGGGAGCAGACTCCAGCCTCCATGACCTTTCCTGAGTCCCAAAGGGCAGATTCAAACAGTTGCTAATCAGGGAAGGAAGGGGATGCAGAGAAAAGGGAGGAGTAGTCAAGAAACAATAGTGCAGCAATTAAAGCAGGGCCCTGGTTCTGCCTCAAAGGATACACATAACAATTTCTTTGAGCTCTTTACAGAACTAAAACCCCCAACAAGTGGAAGATGTCAGCATTGTTCATTCCAGAAAAGACCATCTG
Organism: Grampus griseus; assembly: GCF_964374135.1. Taxonomy (NCBI): domain Eukaryota; kingdom Metazoa; phylum Chordata; class Mammalia; order Artiodactyla; family Delphinidae; genus Grampus; species Grampus griseus. The sequence goes on along the minus strand of NC_138999.1, from coordinate 35,264,568 downwards.
AGACCAGATTAAAGGAACCAGAGAAACTCACCAAGAGACTACCTGAGGGGCTTCCCTGGTGGCGCAGTGGTTGAGAGTCCACCTGCCGAAGCAGGGGATACAGGTTCGTGACCCGGTCTGGGAAGATCCCACATGCCGCGGAGCGGCTGGGCCCGTGAGCCATGGCCGCTGAGCCTGCGCGTCTGGAGCCTGTGCTCCGCAACGGGAGAGGCCACAACAGTGAGAGGCCCGCGTAAAGCAAAAAAAAAAAAAGAGACTACCTGAGACCAGATTAAAGGAGTGCAGGCCCTGCACACACCCTAATCTTATCAGCAACCCTGCCCTTGAACCATTGCCATAAAACTCCTCACCAAATCCTCCTGGGTCCGGACGCACAGTTTTTCAGGGCCCACACACGAGCCCACTGTGTCCCCCTTTGCCTGGCAAAGCAATAAAGCTATTCTTTTCTACTTCACTCAAAACTCTGTCTCCGAGATTTGATTTAGCACCGGTGCACAGAGGCCAAGTTTTCGGCATCACTCCCAAACATTACTTAATTCTGTTATTCATTTCGACAGAGTGGGCCAGTCGACAAGTTTTTATCAAGGGCCTTCTCTATGCAAGGGATTAAACTAGGTGCTGTGGAAAGAGAACTCAAACAAGACAAGGTACCACCATGGTTTGTATTCCCTCAGAAGCAGATCCTGAGATAAGAGGTGGGTGCTAGCTAAACAGTGTACTTGGGAGGTTCAAGGAACAGCCCAAGCGGGAGGGAAGGGAATGCAGTCAGTGAAGGGTGGGCTTTCCTGGCGACCACGGGGAAAACTCAGGATGACGGTGTAGAGCATACGCTTCAGCGTTATTCCACCCGAGGCGCAAGGGAATTGGGGTATTTATACACCAGCTCCCATCTTTCATTGGTTGAGAGCTCTGCTCAGGAGCCATCGTCAGTCTCTGGTACTTTCAGCCTGCCCTGTGCTGCTGGGCACAGAAATGGTCATTGCTGACAGGATATGGGGCAGGGCAGGGCACGCTGGCTGTGAGTGCTACCCTCACATCAAGCCCTTTAGAGCACTGAGGGGAAGAGTGACCATCAGAAAACAGCCTGACAAGTGCAATGATAGAGGCATGCTTGGAACACAAAAAAGAAGTCCCTGATCTCAGAGGCCTCCTCAAGGAAGTAGCCTAACACGTGAACTGAGTCTCAAAAGGCAGCAAAGGGTTGGTCTCGAAGAAGGGGCTGGGAGAGAGCCCCTGAGGCTTTGACAGATGGGCTGCTTCAGGAGTTTTCAAGTCATCCAGTGTAGCTGGAGCATAGCCAGCATGTGAAAGAAGAAGCATAGAGGGATGAGGCAGGGAGAGAAACTGGTGCCGGATCATTCAGAGCCTGAAAGTGGCTTTCTACTTCCTATGGAAGGATGGGGGAGACTTGCTAGGATTTTAAGCACAGGTGTCATGAATCTGATATACTTTCTAGAGAAATCACTGTGGCTGCAGAGCAGAGAATAGATTTGAGGGGACAGGACTGCGGGCAGCGGGCAGGGAGCCCAGGAGAGAAATTACAAAGGTTGAAAACAGAGAAGTGGCAATGGAGAAAGACAAGGCAATAGAATCAAGAGAGATGAAGAATGCACAAGGCTTAATGGCAAACAGGATGAGGAGCCCTCGAGAGGCATCTATACCAGGCATACGTTCCCACCCAGAGTTGTTTTTTTTTTTTTTTTTGTGGTACGCGGGCCTCTCACTGCTGTGGCCTCTCCCGTTGCGGAGCACAGGCTCCGGACGCGCAGGCTCAGCAGCCATGGCTCACGGGCCCAGCTGCTCCGCGGCATGTGGTATCTTGCCGGACCGGGGAACGAACCCGTGTCCCCTGCATCGGCAGGCGGACTCTCAACCACTGCGCCACCAGGGAAGCCCCCACCCAGAGTTTTAATCCATTCAATACCTCTGAACTTTCTACCACACCTGGAAGGACTTTTTACTTGGAACCAGGATACAACAAGGGAATGTTTGTAAGTTTACCACAGCGAGATCACAGCATAAACTGTGAGCGGGTAATTGACATGCAAGTACCAGGTCTGTGTTATTACTCTGAGAACATTCCGGGACCAAAGTCAGACAGAGGGCCCCAAAGTCTTGATTTAAATCCATTTTCAATGAGAAGATTCACCACCACGTATTTTTCAAGGCACACAGAATGTTAGCAGATTGCTAGCAGGTTAAAGGTAGTCTTTCCAATTGGATTTCCCTGTGTCATATTAAACAAAATTTTTAAATTGAAGTATAATTGACCTATAACATTACATTAATTTCATGTGTACGTGATTCAAAATTTGTACATATTGCAAACTGATCACTACAATAAGTCTAGTTACCATCCGTCATCAAACACAATTACAAAAAAACTTTTTCTGGTGAGGAGGACTTTTAAGATTTACTCTATTAGCAACTTTTAAGTATACAGTACAGTATTATTAACTACAGCCACCCTACTGTACATTACATCCCCATGATGTAATGATTTATTTATTTTATAACTGGAAGTTCGTACCTTTTGACCCCCTTCACCCATTTCGCCCTCCCCCACCCCCCCATCTCTGCCAACCACCAATCTGTTCTTTGTATCTATGAGCTTGGGTTTGGTTTTGGTTTTGATCCCACATATAAGTGAGATCATACAGTATTTGTCTTTCTCTGACTTATTTCACTTAGCATAATGCCCTCAAGGTCCATCCATGTTGCTGCAAATGGCGAGATTTCCTTCTTTTAATGGCTGGGCAATATTCCATTGTGTGTGTGTGTGTATATAAAACAATGTATCCATTTAACAATTTCTTTATCCATTCATTCATCAACAGACACTTAAGCTGTTTCCATGTGTTGGCTACCGTAAATAACGCTGCAGTGAACGTGGGGTTGCAGATAACTTTGCAAATTAGCGTTTCATTTTTCTCAGATAAATACCCAGTAGTGGGATTGCTGCATCATATGGTAGTTCTATTTTTAGTTTTTTGAGGAACCTCCATGCTGTTCTCCATAGTGGCTGCACTAATTTACATTCCCACCAACAGTGCACAAGGGTTCCCTTTTGTCCACATCCTCACACTGTATCAGTTTCAGCTCCTTTTTCCTCCATTGACTTTTTGATCCTCGTACCTTGCCTCAAGTACGCTGTTTCGGTTGTTGTAGCTCTTGTTTTTTCCTAACAGGCACCAAAGCAACCCATGTCTCATTCAGATAAGGTAGGAAGCAAAGATGGTCACGGTGCAAAGCGTTCCTGTCTCTCCAATTGCAGCGGTGTCTCCAGTAGACCCTGATGTACTGTTAAGGTCAAGGCCTCAGAGACAGACAATACCTGGACGTTGTATCCGCCCTTTCTATGTATAGCCCATTGGCCAGAACTTAATTATATGGCTGTGTCTAGCTGCAAGGAAAGTTGAGAAATGTAATTTTCATTTCCAATGGTCATATATCTAGCTGAAAAATGAGGCTTTTTTTTTAACGAGGACACAAGAAGGGACATTGTGGGGCACCTGGAGGTCTCTGCTGTGTTAGCTAGCTACTGCTACCTAAAAAACCACCCCAAAACTTAGTAGTCTAAAACAACTACCATTTTTTTTCTCACAATTCTGTGGATCAGGAATTTGGGGCGGGGGGTGGGGTGGGGTGGGAGTATGACTCATCTCTGCTCTGCACGATGTTGGCTGGGGCTGGAGAACCCACGTGGCTCAGCTGGGGTGGATCAAATGCCTGAGGGCCCACTAGGATGTCTGGGCCTCTGTCTTCTCATGGTATTGGCAAGAGTCACTAATGTGTCTGGGGGCTTTGTTCTCCTCCAAGGGGTTTCTCTCTCCAGCAGGATAGCCCGGGCTTTACGTGGTAGCTGGAAATCCCTCCCCAAGCCAAATGGAAGCTGCAAGTCCCCTTGAGGCCGGGTAATTCCACCCTTTGATGGAAGCAGCTAAAGATACTTTGCAAAGGGAAGTGAACCCTGGGAGACATGATTCTTTGGGAGCCGTGTTTTAGAATCTACCACCATATGATCCTGCAATCCCACTCCTGGGCATATATCCAAAGAAAACCATAATTCAAAAAGACACACGCGGGCTTCCCTGGTGGCGCAGTGGTTAAGAATCCGCCTGCCAATGCATGGGACACAGGTTCGAGCCCTGGTCCTGGAAGATCCCACAGGCCGTGGAGCAACTAAGCCCGTGCGCCACAACTACTGACCCTGCGCTCTAGAGCCCGCTAGCCACAACTACTGAAGCCTGCGAGCCACAACTACTGAAGCCCATGCGCCTAGAGCCCATGCTCCTCAACAAGAGAAGCCACTGCTGTGAGAAGCCCGCTCGCCACAGCTAGAGAAAGCCTGTGCACAGCAATGAAGACCTAACGCAGCCAAAAAAATAAAAAATAAATAAAATAAATTTAAAAAAACAAAAAGACACACACACCACAATGCTCATCACAGCACTATTCACAACAGCCAGGACATGGAAACAACCTAAATGTCCGTCGACAGACGAATGGATAAAGAAGATGTGGTCCACAGATATAATGGAATACTACTCAGCCATGAAAAAGAATGAAATAATGCCATTTGCAGCAACATGGATGGACCTCGAGATTATCATACTAAGTGAAGTAAGTCAGACAGAGAAAGACAAATATCATATGATATATTTATATGTGGAATCTAAAAAAAGACAATGATACAAATGAACTTACATACAAAACAGAAATAGACCCCCAGACATAGAAAACAAACTTATGGTTATCAAAGGGGAAGGGCAGGTAGGGATAAATTAGGAGTTTTGGATTATCAGATACGCACTATTATATACAAAATAGATAACCAACAAGGACCTACTGCATAGCACAGAGAACTATACTCAGTATTTTGTAATAAGCTATAAGGGAAAAGAATCTGAAGAGGAATATATCAATATATATACACACATACACAGATATATATAACTGAATCACTTGGCTATACACCTGAACTAACACAACATTGTAAATCAACTATACTTCAATTTTAAAAATTTAAAAATAAAAAATAAATTTAAAAAACCAATCTACCACACCTGCAATTGGGGGTGTACTAGTCTACCTGAGTTGCCTTAAGATAATACCACTGACTGGGTGGCCTTAACAACAGAAACTTATTTTCTCACAGTTCTGGAGTCTGCAAGTCCAAGATCGAGAAGCTGGCAGGGTTGGTTTTTCTTGAGACCTCTCTCCTTGGCTTACAGATGGCCACCTTCTCATCATGTCCACACCTGGTCTTTCCTCTTGTGATACTGTGATTGAAAATAAATATCTATTTGGTCTTCATCCCTGTTTCTGGCACAGAGCTCCTAAAACTATTGGAGTTTCCTAAGTGTTGAGAGCAATAAAGGCATCTTTTGTTATGTTAATGAGGTGACTTTTGGACAGCACACAGGTAACCTGAGGATGAGGGCCGGTTGCCAGGGGACCCAACCATATGATCTGAGGGTTGGAACTTTCAGTCCCTCCGCTTATCCCAACTTCCAGGAAGGGGAGAGAGGCTGGAGGGTTAATCGATTGCCAATGGCCAATGATTTAATCAATAGTGCGTACGTAATGAAGCCTCCATAAAACCCCAGAAGGATGGGATTTGGAGGACTTTCTGGATGGTGAACCAGAATGTTTCCACTTGCCCGCCGTGCTGGGCCCCAAACTCCAAGAGGACAGAAGCGCCTTTGTTCAGGACCTCGCCCTGTGTATCTCTTCATCTGGCTGTTGATTTGTATCCTTTAATATCCTTTGTAATAAACCAGTAACCTGAGCTCTGTGAGCCACTCTAGCAAATTAATTGAACCCAAGGAGGGGGTCGCTGGAACCTCCAATCTGTAGCCTGTCAGTCAGAAGCACAGGTGACAACCTGGACTTGCAATTGGCATCTGAGGTGGAGGGCAGTCTTGTAGGACTGAGCCCTTAACCTGTGGGATCTGATGCTATCTCTGGGTAGATAGTGTCAGAATTGAGTTGAATGGTAGGACACCCAGCTGGTGTCCCAGAATTAATTGGTGGTGTGGGGAAGAAAACCCATATATTGTAATTGGTGACCAAAATCCTTACCTCCGTGCTCACACATCCCTGGTGTCTCTTCCTCTTCTAAGGACACCAGTCAGATTGGATTAGGGCTCCATCCTTACACCTCATTTAAACTTAATCGCCTCTTACAGGGCCCTATCTCCAAACACAGTCACACTGGAGGGTTTCAACATATGAATTTTGTGAGGACATAATTCAGTCGATAACAGGGGGTAATATATTAAGTTTGATCAGTCATTTACACCATTTACCACTGCTTATAAGCTAGTCTTACAGAGACTGAGAATTTCCTTTTGAATTCCACCATGTAAATACTGGTGCCTTGGTTTGGTTATATATGCATATATCAGGGATCTGAAAGAAACCAGGAATTTAACAAAACATTAATTCTTGCACTTTTCCTATAGAAGCATCTCTCTTCTATATAAAAAAAAAAGCAGTCTGCTTAGGATACAGAATGTTGGAAATAGCACACTAGTAACAACAACAAAAATCTGGACAATCTGAAAATCACAACTTTTCTTAAACTCATCAGAGAGCTGAGGTCACAGAGCAACCAAGTGATCTGAATGCTAAGAAAACACGGGTGCCTCCAAGGTGAGACAAGAGGTGAGCACCTGTTTGCCTGAGGTGGAAGCCACTGGACACTGGCCTTAGTGAAAAAAAGTACAACAACATGCAAGATCAGATGGGTAATTTCATCAGAGAGAATAAAACTATAAGAAAGAATCAAATGGCGGGACTTCCCTGGCGGTCCAGTGGTTAAGACTCTGCACTTCCACTGCAGGGGACACAGGTTAGATCCCTGGTTGGGGAACTAAGATCCTGCATGCTGCACAGCACTGCCTGGTCAAAAAAAAAAAAAAAAATTTCCTTAAATGCATACTTGTGTCGGGTTAACAATGTCTGAGTAAATTAAGTATTAAAAAAAAAAGAATCAATGGAAGTACTGGAAATGAAAAACATTACTGTGCCTTTAATGGCTCAGCAGGAGACTTGACACAGCTAAGGAAAGAATCAGCAAATTCGAAGATAGGTCAATGGAAGTTACCCAAACTGAAACACTGAGAAAAAAATTGTAGGAGAAAAAAACAGAACAGAGCATCACAATGCTGTGGGAGAATATCAGTCTAACATATATGTAATAGGAATCCTAGGAGAAGAGAGAGAACGGCGCAGGAGACATATTTGAAAAAATAATGGCCAAGAATTTTCCAGAATGAGTGAAGCTTATCTACCACACAAATTTCTCATCCCAGCCTCTTCAGCACTACACTTGGGGGTTACCTTAAACAGCGAGTCACCAACAGAAAGCTCAAAAATGTGAAAAACGTGGCACTGAACAGACCACGAAAAAGACACTTATTTATAGCAGGAGAGCCAAAACAAAAAAGCAGAGTATCACCATGTTCAACCTCAGCTGGGAATGGGCACGTTGGATGACTCAAGTTCTTCACCCCTCTGCACAAGCCCATGAATGACCGTGAATGCGCCATGAGTATTTATTTTGAGGTTACAAATAAATTTTAGTGAGAAGGCAAATTTGCAAATAGGGAATCCACAGATACAGGTATTCCTTGATTTTCTAAAGTTCGCTTTATGCCACTTCACTTTTACTAAAGGCCTGTATGAGTACCTGTTTTCACTAACCCTGAGAAATTCGAAGAGGATTTTCGCTTTTTCAAATAAAGGTGAAAAGCGAAAATAGCGTTCAGTGTTTGTTTTGCAGCAAGCTGTTATAGAGGCAGCGCGTACCCCAAGCAGCAAGAGTGGTCCCGCCAAGCTCCTTCCCTGGGAACTACCCTCAGCATCAAGCCACCATAGCTTGCACCTGTGTCTGTGAGCATCTGCGTTTTATTTAGCTCCATTTATTTTGTGCACCTGTTAGCAAGATGGGTCCTAAGTTAATTGCTTCTTTGCTTTACGCCATTTTGGCTTACAAAAGGTTTCGCAGGAACATTCTACTTTCCGAGAGCGGGGGAAATCTGTAATGAGGGGCTATTGTATTTGCACATGACTTGGAAGGCTAAAGAGAGGCAAGAAGCCATAATTATTGTTCCTCCAGCAACAGCAGGCAGACACAAAGCGTACAGCAAGTGGAAAATTTCATGGCCCCCTCCAGGCACGTCTCTGAGAATCACCTACCTTGGTCCTGCACCAGCATGCAATCCACTGCACTCTCTGACGCTCTGGAAGTTTGAAGGAATCTGAGAGCTGGTATCAGCTTTCCTGGACCTTGGCTCTTCCAACTCTTCCAATTGTTTTGTAAGCACCTGATCTCCAGTATTCAATCCCTTCCTATTTGAAGCACCCAGTGCCGTTTTCCCAACCAAACCCTGACTGATACACGTTCCCTAAAAAAAACATACAGCTTGGAGGAAGATTGGAATAAATATTAAAAGTCCAACTTTGTATAAGTTGTCACAGCTCAGGATTTGCCGGTAAGGCTGGGGTGTGACCTAATTCAACCTCAAGGGCTTTGCGAGTCACTTTGGCCTCTTCATCACAGAGGGGCACATGACAACAGAACTGCTTTGTCTTCAAAAGTGCTGTCCCATTTCCTATTTATATTTTCCAGGGTAAACCCTTATCTTAGGCCACGAAGACACTGCGACAGGATTTGTGTGCAAGTGATTTATGAAGGCAGTGCTTCCAGGAGAGACCAGTTAAGGGAGTGAGGAAAGCAGGACAAGGGAAGGAAAGCAGTCGAGCAAGGGCGCACACTTGGCCTGACCCTGCCAGGGCTCTTGAGTGTAAATTACACTTTAGTCTTTCTCCCAACTCCAGCCAAGGGAGCTGGGCTTGCAGACTCCCGCACAATGAGTCATTGGCGAAGCGCCGTCCCAATTCCCAGGCGCAGACTGAGTGGCTCCGGTAACCGGAAGGCAGACCTCTGAAGAGTGTCGCGCGTGCCGTCTGTTAGCAGCAAAAGTACAGAGAAGTCAGGGAAGAGGCACCCAGAAATCAACGAAAGCATTTGAGGAGGGTTGTGTGAAACACACACCCTTTCTTTCGTGAAATGGAGAAGAAGCAGGACATCGGGGTGACTAAGCCCCAAGACTCGAAAGCCATTCTGGTTGCGTTTATATCCCAGCTGTGGCAGACACTGAGTTGACCCCTGATATCCATTTTTCTCGATACAGAAGCTCTGATTGTCAGCTGGGCCCATGGCTGCCCAGAATAAAAGCCATATTTCCCAGCCTCGCTAAAAGCCATGTGTGGCCAATGTGAGGTGAGCAGTAGTCTGGGGACTGACTTCCATGAAGTATCTTTAAAGGGAGCGAGACCCTTCTTTAACCCTCCTCCCTCCTGCTGCCTGAAGTGTGGTCCCAAAGGCTGGAGCACACACAGCCATCGTGAACCAAGAGGTGCAGATAGGGTTGCCAGATTGAGCAAATAAAAATATTTTATTCTTACTTAATTTTTATTCAATTGAAAACTTTCAATACTTTAATTGTAGTATTTAATTATTTAATGTGGCACAGGACATACTTATACTAAAAAATTGTTAATCTGGAATTCCAGTTTAATTGGTGTCCTGTCTTTTATCCAGCAACCCAAGGCAGAGACCATATGTTGTTTTTCTAAGAAAGAATATCTTTCTTGTTTAAGCCACTCTTTTCTTCCCCCCACTGTCTCTGGCAGCCGAACCCAATCTAATAACACTGGATTAAGTACAAACTTGTTGGATGACCTTGGAAAAGTTACCTAACCTCAAGATTGCTATCGTTTAAATGGGGGTGATGATCTTAATCTAAGTGACCAGATATAGCAGGCGGGGTTCAATAAGTGTTAGTTATTATTGAAGCAGTGGGGTCCTCCTCTCACTTATAAATGATCTCCGACACATTTCCCCTCGCCAAACAACATCACTGCCCAGCTTCCAGGTTCGCATCTTCACCCTTGAAGTCAGTTTTGTAGGGATTAAAAAAAAATACAAAGAAACTGGGACTGACCATGCGACGCGAAGTCTCCCACAGATAAGTCTTTCTATCTTCGCTCAGAATTAGACACAAGAGGAAAACCGCTGGTGCATTCTCACCTTCCGTCTAAATTTAGAAATCTGAAAACACTGTTCATTTTGCCAGACATTTTGGTGCCTTCCTTGTGGGCCTGAAGGTGGAGAATTAAACCTCAACACTTTGTTGCATGAGAAGAGTGTACGGGACATTAGACAGTGATCCCCAGAGACAGAGCCCCACAGAGCGATCCCCTGTGTACTCACGGGACAAGATTTTTCCTGCAGAGAGAACCAGCCGAACCAGTGTAGGTTTGCAGGCCTTGCAGCCACTTGCACAGCCCCTCCGGCTGCCTGCAGGTGTCTGTTTTCCAATACCCGAACCCGTTCCGTGCAGAGGTCCGTTTGAAATCAAGAGAATTCTGTCCCAACGGCAAGGGGAGAGCCCACCCAGATCTGACAACTTGTAGATTTCCTCCTGTCAGCATATTCTAATGGCCTGATTAGCAATTCTATTGTATTTAATTTGTACCCAGGGTAATTCACTGTCAGCCAGAAGAGCCATCAGCATGAAAAATGGCACCAAAATTAAAAACCAATAGTCAAATTTCAGTTGGAATGAGCTCTCCTGGCACAATGATGAAGCGGCATGAACTGGAGTCAGTGGGTCCAGCCCACGAGGCGCAAGCACGTTAGTTACTAACATGCTGCCTGGAGCTTGAGCCAGGCCTTTCTGCATCATGGGAAACAAGCAGCCGAATTAGAAAATCAAGAAGGAAAAATGTATTTGTCCAAACTGTCAAGCCAAGTGGCTGTCTGCCATCTCCTAGTCCACTGTGGTGGTTTTAAAACATGTCCCCAAATTCTTTGACAGTCCTCTCATCAAAGGGTGGAGGAGGCTAATCCCTTCCCTGGAATATGGACTGGCTTTTCAGACTCGCATGGGATGAATAGAATATGGCAGAAGTGACGCTGAGTGATTTCCAACACTAGGTCATAAAAAGCGATACAGCTTCTGTCTGGTTCTCTTTCTTGGAAGCCCTGGGCTGATGTGTAAGAAATCCCACTGCCCTGGGACTTCCCTGGTGGTCCGGCGGTAAAGAATCCGCCTTCCAATGCAGGGGATGCGGGTTCGATCCCTGGTCAGAGAACTAAGATCCCACATGCCGCGGGGCAACTGAGCCCGCGTACTACAGTTGCTGAGCTCGCGCACCTCAACGAGAGAGCCCATGTGCCGCAACCTACAGAGCCCACGGGCTCTGGAACTCATGTACCACAACTAGAGAGAGAAAATCCCCATGCCACAACAGAGAGAAGCCCGCGCGCCACAACGAAGAGCCCGCACCGCAATGAAAGATCCCACATGCCGCAACTAAGACCCGACGCAGCCAAAAAAATAAAGACAAAACAACAACAAAAAAATCACATATTAAAAAAAAAGAAAGAGGGCTTCCCTGGTGGCGCAGTGGTTGGGAGTCCACCTGCCGATGCAGGGGACACGGGTTCGTGCCCCGGTCCGGGAGGATCCCACATGCCGCAGAGCGGCTGGGCCCGTGAGCCATGGCCGCTGAGCCTGCGCGTCCGGAGCCTGTGCTCCGCAGCGGGAGAGGCCACAGCGGTGAGAGGCCCGCGTACCGCAAAAAAAAAAAAAAAAAAAGAGAGAGAGAGAGAAAAGGAAATCCCACTGTCCCAGAGAGCCCCAACTGAATCTCAAAGGAATGTCGTAAAGAGGCAGGGACAAGGACACCATGGTGGCAACCTCAAAGGTCTAGCAGTGACAGTGCCCTACAGAGGCTGGTGGAGGTAGGGGTGGGTGCTAGCAAGTCACACACACACATTCCCCGCACCCACCAGACTGTTCTTGGCTACAAGTCCTATTCCCTTCTGTCAAGCAGGTCGACCACCTCACACCTTCCAGAAATCCCTTTACTACCGAAGTTGGGTAGCATTAGCTTCAGTTGCTTGAAACCAAGAAGCCTGACTCAAAACACCCTCATCCTAGCTGAGCCCAGTACACAAGTCTAAAATTAGCAAGAGGCACTGAAGTGCTGCCGGTCTCACGAGGGAGGCCACAGGAGCTGCAAGAATCCAAGACCACAGTGAGCTGTGTTACGCGTCCATTCACCCCACCGGCTTCGGCATGGAAACTAACCAGAGGTCACCTTTGCAAACTGTTTATTACAGAGTCATATAATATTACACGGATAATCCAATATAAAAATATATACTGTAACTAAACCTTCCTATGAACACACCTCCACACACAATTTCCTCTAGGGCAGAGGTTAAAGGCCATAGTAGCTTAGTGCCTAGGCCGGTACCTAAGACAGCCTATTATTCACCTCATAGGCCTATGCAGATGTCACCATCACTGTTGCTGCCCACAAGTCCCCTCACTCTTCCCGCTTATTGTAACCAGGCCCAACTTTCAAATGGCAATCCCTGAGTTTCTTCACGCGGGGGCTTCTACTGACCAGCGCTGCTCTGCCTGTCCCCGGGCAGACTGGGGATGTGGGAATCAGTGGCGCCCCCCCGGAAAGAGCCCCCAGTGAATGACTGATGCAAGTTGGTGGCTGAATCCCCCAGCTTCCTCACTGCCCTCTCCCCCACCGGGTCTTCACACGATTGTCTGTGTCTGTCCTACGGATACCAGGCAGATTGGGTCAGGCCTCAACCTTAATGACCTCATGTTACTTTAATCACCTTGTTAAAAGATCCTATCCCCAAATACGGTCACATTCGGAGGTCCTGGGGGTTAGGATGTCAACATAGGAATTTGTGCAGGGCACAATTCAGCCTAGAACGGTTGCCCACAGAGGTACCTGGCTCGCTTGTGCATCCTTTATTCACTGTCTTCCCGCATACCTGCACGCCCCTGCTTCTGCTTCCTGCCCTCGAATCTGTCTCAGGCTTGCTTCTGAGAGAACCCAAACAGCACTACCGTACGGTACGGCCACTCCCTTCCTCTCCCCCTCGGCAACTTAGGCTGTCACTGTGGATGGGATCCAGCACCGGATCCTTGTCAGAGCAAATTCCGAGTCCCCCACGGCCTCTCCCCTGGGGTGGGAGTGAGAGCCATCCAGCTGGGGAAGCTCAGACACTTACACTCTGCGGTGGAGAATTCCCTTCGTGTGATTCGTTCCCCCGGCAGCTCTGCTGTTCATACCTTGGCTATGATTGGCTGCATGTAAATTAGCTAAGCCTAATCCATTGATCCTAGTTGTGATTACTGCGCACACTGCGCTACCCACCCCGCTGGGCTGGCTGTAGGCTTGGTATGGATATGCAAATTAGGCAACCCTAATTTGTTGATGCTGATAAGATGAGGGATGTACGGAAGTCCTCCTGTGTGGCATTGATAAGGTGCTGAGGCTGGAACTGGGATTCGGAGTCACAATTCATAGGCTCACACGCTCCATAGAGACCATCCCTGCACACCCGGGAGCCAGGACACACTGATTGTGAAACGGAGATGGAGTCAAGACATCTAGGGGCCTGGTGGCCTTTCCTGCCTTTATAGCCGTTGTTTGGGTGTCACGTCACCCCAGCCTACCAGTGTTACCCTGCTGATATGAGCACGAGATTCTGTTCCACATCACCACCACCTCACAACTGTGCCAAGTGACACAGCTTACAAAATGTCATTTCTTACATCAGCTCCTTCGTGACAAGCCTGCAAAGTAGAGGGAACAGGAATTGTCATCATCCCCCTCCATCTACTTCTGTTTTCCTCCTGAGGTCTCAGAAACTTTGCCTACGGCCCCACTGCTCAGGGACTACGTGGCTGGAGCTAGGGCCCCGGCCTCTGGCCTCTGGGTCCGCTCCTCTCCCAGGTATCACTGCACCCTGCTTTGACAAACCCAGCTGGCAATGCTGGGGCAGCCCGGGCCTCGGGTCCCTCTGCCACATTCCCCAGGAGCGGGGGAGGCAGCCTGGGTGAGGCAGGTGGAGAGGGGCCAGATTCTCACAGGTCCTGGAGCCTCACTCACACACCAGCCTGATTCCATCTCTCCCCAACTCCAGTGTGGTTTTCAGCTGTGGCTTTTTCTCCAATCCTGACCTTGCCTCCTAGAGGCCCAGCTGTTTTCAATTGCCGGCACTGGGGGTGGGTTGGGCAGGAAAAGTCCTATTCACACCAAATCTCAAGTGTAGCAATGGAATGGCGGGCCCTAGCAGAGCGGAGCCGAGCGCACTTCGGTGCCTCAGATGGCTTTATTCAAAGTTCATAATTACCCTGAAATCTCTTAAAATGAAAACATGATTGAAGAATTAAACCTGGTAAACAAATTAGTCAGAAAGAAAACCTCCGCATAGCAAATGACAAAATCCCAAGATCCAATGCAGCAAATGAACAGGCCTGCGCTATAATTGGCAGTCAGGGCTGCAGACAGACCCAGGGCCCTGGCAAAGGCACGGCTGGAGAAGCAGCCAGCCCCCTGGGCTAGGGTAGGCTGGGCCCCCGGGGCCATGCGGTCAGGGCCTGGGGAGGGCTGTGGTCGGGGCCCTGCTGCAGCCGCAGCTGCGTGGGCAATTGTAAGTCCCGCCGGGCTCCACCGTAGCCCGCCTTCGGGAGCCTTGCTCTGGCGGAGGCTGGGGGGACGGCAGCTGCGGGGAGGCCTGGCTGCAGCCTCAGGCCCTACAGCTCTGTCTGCGAGCGGGCTTTGGGGAGGGGCGGTTTCTTGTGCTGAAAGGAGCTGTTTCTATTTTCTGTGCTCCCCCCCCTCCATCTCTCATCACAGAACCACTGGGAATTGGGGCAGGGGTGCTGGTTCACACAGGATCTATTCCCTTTGTCTCTCTCCTCTGAATCAGACCTATTTCTCAGGAACTGCTAACCTCCGATTCGGGGCTTTCTCTAGACAAGGAGGGGGTGTCCTGATTACTATTGCTGTGTGACAAACCACCCCCAAACTTAGTGGCATAAAATAGCCATTTTATTGTCTTCAAATTCTGTGGGTTGGGAATTCACACAGGGACGGCAGGGACAGCTTTTCTTTGCTCCATGATTTCTGGGGCCTCAGCAGGGAAGACTCCATGGCTGGAGGTGACTGGAGAGCTGGGGGCTGGAATCATCTGGAGGCACGGGGTGCTGGCTGTCAGCTGTCTCAGCTAGAGCTGTTGGTCAGGACACCTACGTGGGACCTCTCCATGTGGCCTGGGCTTCCCCCCAGCATGGCGGTCTCAGGGCTCCAAAAGCAAATGTTTCCACAAAAAAGGCAGACACTACACTGCCTTTTTGGATGTACCATTGGAAGTCACGCCACATTCTTCTGGTGACAAGTGAGTCACAAGCCCATTCAGGTTCAAGGTGAGGGGCAGTGACACAACCTTTCCATAGGAGGAGTGTCAAAGACCTTATGGCCATGCTGTAAAACCAGGACAAGGGGGTTCCTACTGCTCCAGCTCTTCTTGGCAAGATTGTATCACATTCCAGGGACAGTAGATCCATTTTCTTAGGTTCAGGGCCCTGGTCCCCCTCTTCCCATGTGTAGTGGGTTGAATGCTGGCCTCCAAAAAGCTATGTCCACGTGTTAACCCCTGGAACCCGGGAATGTGAGCTTATTTGGAAAAAGGGTGTTTGCAGACATATTTAAAGTAAGGATCTTGAGACGGGATCTTGGATTATCCAAGTGGACCCTGGATCCAGTGACAAGTGTCCTGATAAGAACACACAGAGAAGATACATGAAGAGGAAAAAAGGCCACGTGAAAACAGAGGCAGAGATTGGAGTGATGTGGCCACAAGCCAAGGGATGCCTGGGGCCACCAGAAGCGGGAAGAGGCAAGGAAAGATCTTCCCCTAGAGCCTTTGGATGGAGCGGAGCCTAGCCAACACCTTGATTTCAAACTGCTGGCCTGTAGGACTGTAAGCGACTCTATTTCTATTGTCGTAAGCCACTCGGTCTGTGGTAATTTGTTATAGCAGCCCTAGGAAACTAATACGTCATCCATGGGACCTTGGCCAAGTGGCCTTACTTCATTGAGACTCAGTGAGATGGGGATAAAAATAGTATCTGCCTCCTAGGGTTGCTGGGCAGATCCGTGAGATGACCTGTGTAAAGTGCTCAGCCCAGCATCTGGCACTATTCTTGCACTGTTATTTATTAATAGAGTCATATAGAAGCAGGTAGAGGCCTATTTCAAAAAAAAAAAAAAGGGCTTCCCTGGTGGCGCAGTGGTTGAGAGTCTGCCTGCCAATGCAGGGGACACGGGTTCGAGCCCTGGTCTGGGAAGATGCCGCGGAGCAACTAAGCCCGTGCACCACAGCTACTGAGCCTGCACGTCTGGAGCCTGTGCTCTGCAACCAGAGAGGGCCGCGACAGTGAGAGGCCCGCGCACCGCAACGAGGAGTGGCCCCCGCTCGCCGCAACTGGGGAAGGCCCTTGCACAGAAACGAAGACCCAACGCAGCCAAAACTAACTAAATAAATAAATAAATTTATTTTAAAAAAAAAGATTAGAAAGACAATGGAGTGTAACACAAAGGCAAGTGATGTCTACTTTATCCAAGTGCTGCCTACCACGGTCCCTTCACACACCGCCTGCCTCCTGCCCAGACTTGGGACCCTTTAGGCGAGTTTGCCCATGACCTAGGACCCACCCTTTAAGACGTGGCCTGCCCTGCCGGCTCTGGCCGGCTCTCTTCGTCCCTGCCTTTCTCCAAGGCTGCTTCTCTGCACCCCTGGCCCCATACTCGCTGACCTGGGGACTGCTGCCTGGAGTTCTCTTGGCCTAAGAGATGTCTGCACCCTCTGAAGTCCCCACCCACACTGGGAGGGTCTCCAGGGCGGGAGCTGCGCTTTTCCCTGTAAATGACCATTCCCACAGAGATCAAGCAAGATTGGCCACGAGCTCGCAATTACCTGATCTGGGCCATGAGATCATGGAAGATCATTATATTATTCTTGCTATTTTTGTGTGTGTTTGAAATTGTCCCCAGTAAAGCTGTGAAATGTGTGTGCGCGTGCGCCAGCTGTGGCAATTTGGCTTTCCTAGGAAGTGGACTCTCAGGTGGACTTTAAGATGCAGGATGCCTATCAGGGAGAGCCCGTGGCACCAACCCTTGTGGAAGGGTGGGAGGAGAGCCGGATTGGGCAGAGGGAGACCTGGCAGCAGCCTCCGGGCCCTCACCCCCAGGGAGCGCTGGAGCCGGACCCACCTTCAGAGTTGTACTAGTTTCCTACTGCTGCTGGGGCAAATTCCCCCAAACGTGCTGCCTTCCACCATCGCACATTTATTCTCTTATAGTTTAAGAGATCAGAAATCCGAAATCCAGGTGTTGACCGAACTGCGTTCCTTCTGGAGGCTTCAGGGGTGAATCCGTTTCTTTGCTTTTTCTAGCTTCCAGAGGCCACCTGCATCCCTTGGCCCTGGGCGCTACCTTCAACCTCAGAGGCAGCAGGGCACATCACTCTGACCTCTGCTTCTGTCGCATCGCCTTCTGTGACTCTGATCCTCTTGGCCCCCTCTTATAAGGCCCCCTGTCATTACATTGGGTCCACCTGGCTCTCCATCTCCAGATCCCTAATTTAATCACATCTGCACAGTCCCTTTTGCCATGTGAGGTGACACACGTGTTCACAGATTCCCAGAACTAGGACGTGGACATCTTGGGAGGCTGTGGGGCATTACTCAGCCTTCCACAGAGTAGTCCAGAGGTGGGCCTAGGTGCCTAGGACTCTATATCCCTATATTAAAAGGTCACTGGAAGGGCATGACTTTGACCGAGGCACTCTCTGTAGCTGAGGCACCCCTGAAGGTGCTAATAGCCGGAGGGGGCCCCTGAAAGCACTCCACAAACCAGGACAGCAAGTGGTTTTTTTTTTTTTTAAGATTTATTTATTATTTATTTATTTTTGGCTGCCTCGGGGCTTAGCCGCGGCACACGGGATCTTCGTTGAGGTGCAGTCTTCCATTGCGGTGCGCGGGCTCTTCATTGTAGTGCGCGGACGTCTCTCTAGTTGTGGCACGCAGGTCCTCTCTCTCTAGTTGTGGCGTGCGGGTTCTCTCTCTCTAGTTGTGGCGTGCCGGTTCTCTCTCTCTAGTTGTGGTGCGCGGTCTCCAGGCCACGTGGGCTCTGTAGCTTGCGGCACACAGGCTCTCTTGTTGAGGCGCGCAAGCTCAGTAGTTGTGGCACAGGCGCTCAGTTGCACGGCGGCATGTGGGATCTTAGTTCCCTGACCAGGGATCGAACCCACCTCCCCTGCATTGGAAGGCGG
Organism: Grampus griseus; assembly: GCF_964374135.1. Lineage (NCBI taxonomy): Eukaryota > Metazoa > Chordata > Mammalia > Artiodactyla > Delphinidae > Grampus > Grampus griseus. The sequence goes on along the minus strand of NC_138999.1, from coordinate 35,246,333 downwards.
ATTCTTCACCACTGGACCACCAGGGAAGTCCCAGAAAGTGCTTTCTTAAAGGGGAACCTGGGCAGTATATTATGGCGTCCGCTACCACACTCCGTCCCCAAATCTTAGCACAGAAATGGGCAGCAAGTAGGCTCATAACCTTGACTGTAGGTGCATAAGTTGTCAGCTAGACGCTCACCCACAGAGGAATTCCCAGAAACGGATCATAATGACAGTGGCACCCGCTGAGCAGGTACCATCCATCTGCCAGGCCCTACACTAAGCACGAGACTCACATGACCTCACTGCGTGCCCACCCCTGCCCTATTACTCTTCCCATTTGTTTAAACAGAAAAGGAAACTGAGGCTCAGGAAAAGTCCTCGGTCTGAGGTCACACAGCCCTAGGAAAGGCAGGACTCAAACCCGTGTCCTTCTAGCTGACCAGCACCATGACACAGTCCAACTGAAGTGTTGCAGCCACAGTAGAATGAACTGGACACTCAGAGACCAAAAGGGTCCCCTCTACTGTCACCAAGCCTCGCCATGGAAGTCTGGGTGTGTCCTCCCTGGACCCTGCCGTAATCCCTCCATGTGGGGGGTGGTCCTCATCCCATCCCCACCTCACCAGCTGGTGTGAAGAGCAGTACCCAAGTGTCTTTAAAAGAGATTCTCGTGTATTGCTGGAGGGAATGTAAAATGGTGCAGCCTCTGTGGAAGACAGGATGGTGGTTTCTCAACAAGTTCCACATAGAATTCCCCTGTGACCCAGCAATTCCACTTCTAGGTATAGACCCCAAGGGACTGCAAGCAGAGATTCGAACAGATAAATACCCATGTTTGAACACACCCGTGTTCAAAGCAGCATTATTCACAAGAACCAAAAAGTGGAGGCAACCCAGATGTCCATAAGCAAAGTATGATTTATCCATGCAATGGACTATCGTTCAGCCTTAAAAAGGAATGAAGTTCTGACACAGGCTACAACATGGATGAACCATGAAGACATGACGCTAAGCGAAAGAAGCCAGACACAAAAAGACAAATACTGTCCCTTTACCCCTGAGCCGGTGTCACGCGGACCACAGCAAGATGGAGCCCAGAACACCCAAGTGTGAGCCTGGGTCTGATCTGCCTTTGACTCCATCCACACTGGCATCCTCCTTGGGCGCAGGCGGGCTCAAGGCCTCTCCAGCACAGTGGTATAGAAGTAATAGGTGGTTGACGAAATGTACACAATTGTAACAGATGCTGTGGGTACCTCTGCATATGCCTTTGGTATGCACCTTTCACATCTCCAGCTCTTTTCCCTAGCTACAGGGCAGGCTGTGAGGGCCAAGGAGTTATTACCCTCAGCAAGCAGCCCTCAACTAATGACTGATGGGACTGGTAGATAAATACCCCAGCTCCCTCACCCCTTGGGTAAATTCTATACTCATTCCCAGAGGACCTGACAGGATTCAGTCTATTTCCCATTTGCTTATTCACTCACCCTCTACTCTTTTTTTCCCGTTCCCTGTCTCATTCCCTCCTTACTGATGTCTTTGGAGATCACCTCCCAAATAAAATCCTGGCACTCAGCGTCTGCTTCTGTGTGTGTGTCCTGGTTGTATGTTTTTTTGCTGGTGAATGAGGTCAGGTGTATGCAAGTTTTGATAAATAAAAACATAAAAGTGAAAAAAAAATTCAATTCAAACTAGGACAAAACATAGCACAGAGAACACATCAGACTTGGTCAGGTGAAATCTTGGAAACCAGATACTTTTGTTGTTGACATGTGAAACCTGGGCAGAGAACACATCTTCAACTGCCACGGAAAAAGAGGTAGGCATTTCTTTTCCTTCACTCTATCTGTCTCTCCCCTTTCTCTCTTCAACTTCATCTCTGCCCACTCCCTCTGGTACATACCACAGTAAAACATGCACTCATTCCCTGAGTTACTCATAGTTCTCTGCTCTTTCAAGCCTCCATTCCACTCCATGGGTTATTTCCTTTGCTGGAATGACCTTTCCCTCTTTGTCCAACCTGGAAAACTCTTATTCAGCCTTCAGAACCCAGTTCCATCATCCTTTGAGAAGGCCTTTCTTGACTCCTCCCATCACCTCTGTACTTCTTCCCTTGGTGTTATAATTGAATTTGTTTCATATCTCTAACAGGACACCCCCACACACACACACACACAGTGAGTTCCTTAACTGAAGAGCCTTCTAGATTCCTAGCAACTGGGACCTACAATGCTTAGCACATATTAGAAACTCAATACTGAAATTTAGTATGGCTTATTCCCTTTTTGTCTTGCATGAGCATTTTGGAAAGTGTGTATTATAAAGGTGATCCTTTTAAAACCTAAATCGAGAATAAAATATGTAGGATTAAATCTACCTAAGGAGGCAAGAGACCTGTACTCTGAAAAATATAAGACACTGATGAAAGAAATCTAAGATGACACAAACAGATGGAAAGATATACCATGTTCTTGGATTGGAAGAATCAATATTGTCAAAATGACTATACTACCCAAGGCAATCTGCAGATTCAATGCAATCCCTATCAAATTACCAATGGCATTTTTCATAGAACAAGGACAAAAAATTTTAAAGTTTGTATGGAAACACAAAAGACCCTGAATAGCCAAAGCAATCCTGAAGAAAAATGGAGCTGGAGCAATCAGGCTCCCTGACTTCAGACTATACTACAAAGCTACAGTCCTCAAAACAGTATAGTACAGGCACAAAACCAGAAATATAGATCAATGGAACAGGATTGAAAGCCCAGAAATAAACCCATGCACCTATGGTCAATTAATCTATGACAAAGGAGGCAAGACTATACAGTGAAGAAAAGACAGTCTCTTCAATAAGTGGTGCTGGGAAAACTGGACAGCTACATGTAAAAGAATGAAATTAGAACATTCTCTAACACATACACAAAAATAAACTCAAAATGGATTAAAGACCTAAATGTAAGGCCAGATACTATAAAACTCTTAGAGGAAAACATAGGCAAAACAGTCTGTGACATAAATCGCAGCAATGTCTTTTTGGATCCACCTCCTAGAGTAATAAAAATAAAAAAATAAATAAACAAATGGGACCTAATTAAACTTAAAAGCTTTTGCTGAAACCATAATCAGAATTAAAATACAACCCATGGAATGAGAGAAAATATTTGCAAACAAAGCAACCAACAAGGGATTAATCTCTAAAATATACAAACAGCTCATGTAGCTCTGTATTAAAAAAAAAATCAAAAAATGGGCAGAAGGACTTCCCTGGTGGTACAGTGGTTAGGTATCTGCCTGCCAATGCAGGGGACATGGGTTCAACCCCTGGTCTGGGAAGATCCCACATGCCGCGGAGCAACTAAGCCCGTGCGCCACAACTACTGACCCTGTGCTCTAGAGCCTAAGAGCCACAACTACTGAGCCCACGTGCCACAACTGCTGAAGCCCATGCATCTAGAGCCCATGCTCTGCAACAAGGGAAGCCACCGCAATGAGAAGCCCATGCACCACAACGAAGAGTAGCCCCCGCTCGCCGCACCTAGAGAAAGCCCGCACATAGCAACGAAAATCCAACACAGCCAAAAATAAATTAATTAATTTAAAAAAGGGCAGAAGATCTAAATAAACATTTCTCCAAAGAAGACAGAGATGGCCACAAAACACATGAAAAGATGCTCAACATCACTAATTATTAGAGAAATGCAAATCAAAACTACAATGAGGTCTCACCACACCATGGTCAGAATGGCCATCATCAAAAAGTCTGCAAACAATAAATGCTGGAGAGGGTGTGGAGAAAAGGGAACCCTCCTACACCGTTGGTGGGAACATAAATTGGTATAACCACTATGGAGAACAATATGGAAGTTCCTTAAAAAACTGAAAATAGAACTACCCTATGATCCAGCAATCCCACTCCTGGGCATATATCCGGAGAAAACCATGATTCAAAAAGATATATGCACCCCAATGTTCATCACAGCACTACTTACAATAGCCAAGACATGGAAACAGCCTAAATGTCCATTGACAGATGAATGGATAAAGAAGATGTGGTACATATATGCAGTGGAATATTACTCAGCCATAAAAAAGAATGAAATAATGCCATTTGCAGCAACATGGATGGACTTAGAGATTGTCATACTGAGTGAAGTAAGTCAGATAAAGAAAGACAAATATCATACAATATCACTTATATGTGGAGTCTAAAAAAATTATACAAATGAACTTATTTACAAAACATAAACAGACTCACAGACTTTGAGAACAAACTTAACAGTTACCAAAGGGGAAAGGTTGGGGGGAGGGATAAATTAGGAGTTTGGCGTTAACATATACACACTATTATATATAAAATAGATAATCAACAGGGACTTACTATATAGCACAGGGAACTCTACTCAGTATTATGTAATAAGCTATAAGGGAAAAGAATCTGAAAAAGAATGGATATATGTATAACTGAATCACTTTGCTATATCCCTGAAACTAACACAACATTGTAAATAAACTATACTCCAATAAAAAAATTAAATTAAAAAATAATGAAATAAAACCTAAGTCGGATCATATCACTCCTTTACTCAAAGCCTTGCAGTGACTCCCTATTTTACTCAAAGTAAAAGCCAAGGTTCCGACACTGGTCTCCAAGACCACTGGATACCAGAGGGTACAAGAATCTGCCCCACCTGTCACATCTCTGCTCGTATCTCCTATTCTCCCCCTCCCTCTACCCCAGCCACCCTAGCCTCCTTGGTGCTCCTGTAACGTCCCAGGCAATTCTGCCTCAGGACCTTTGCACTGGATGTTCCCTCTGGCTAGAACACTCTTTATCCAGATAACTGCCCGGCCTACTTCTTCACCTCCTTTGAGCCTTTGTTCCAATGTCACCTTCTTGATGAGACCTCCCTGACCACCCTATTCAATTCGGCCACCATCCCCATCTCATACTCCCAACCCCGCTTTTCTCCTCTCCTCTTACATTTTCCATAGAACTTCTCTCTTTTTTAAGAGATGCGATAATTTACTCATGTGCTATGTTCATTGTTTGTCTTGCCCCATTCCTAGAATGTAAACTCCATGAGAGGTGGATTTTGGGGGGGGGGCGGGGCACGCCTCACAGCATGTGGGATCTTAAGTTCCCCGACCAGGGATCAAACCCGGTCCCCCTGCAGTGGAAGCGCGGAGTCTTAACCATTGGACCACCAGGGAAGTCCTGAGAGGTGGAATCTTTTGTCCATTTTGTTCACCAATACGTCCCCAGCACCTAGGCCAGCTCCTAGCACATGGCAGCCACCCTCGAAGTATTTGTTGAATAAATGAACCTAGGTTATCAATCCCTCTTGGATTAGAAAAAGTAGGCCAGCCCTCCTGGAGGTAAAAGCAGGCAGCGCCCCCAACTTGCCTGCCTCCCAGGGAAGTTCAGGGCAGGGGTCTCCCTCTTTCCTGGAGATTCTCCCAGAAATGCTCCTCCACGTCTCCTACGACAGCTTTCATTTGGTGAGGAAGTTCTTCCCTTACAGGCACCCAGTTGCCCTGCACATCCTCAACTCTCTGAGCTGGGCTTAGACTCAGGGACAGGACGAGAGCCCAGGAGCAGGCCAGCGGAGGCCCCCATGGCCTGTGTTGGTGGCAGGGAAAGCTGGCCGCCGTGGCCTGTCCTCAAATGTGCCCCCAAAGTCTCGGAGAGGCCTCGTCACCTCAGCACGCACCTCCCTTCGAGTTTTGGGGCCTAGACATCCCAAGAAGGAGCCCAGGGGTGACAGAGGGTCCATTCTGAGCCGTTACAACACAATCCCTCGAAGCCATCCCTCAAGTCTTAAGGAAAATTCCACAGGTTCTCCACAGTGAGCACTTACAGGAATGTCTCCCCTGTTCAAAGGAAAAAGACAGGACACTCATAACGATTCCTTCCTTCATTGGGCCAAGTTCTGGGAGACCAGGCAGGCCCTGCATGTAATTAGATAGCCCAGGAGGCAGGCGAGATTCACCCGTCCACCACTTACAAGCGTATCAAAATGTCAGATTTTGCATCTGAGGCTCAAAATGAAAGCCGTTTGGGTTTGGCAGACCCGCTACAGTGTGCTGGCTTCGGCCTCAAACTGGTGATTTAGTAAACAACTGTGTGGTGGTAATGGGGGGACCCCAGCTCCCCACCAACAGCCTGGCACAGAGGGCCGCGGCAGCATTTTGATAAGAACAGGAACGAAAGCAGGGAGAGGTTTCCGACTTGAGGACTCCAGGGGTGGCGGGGATGCCGGCGGCAGCAGGTCAAAGGGCCCCCTCGGGCCGAACCTGTGGAAAGTGCTTTGATCTCCTAATCACATCTATTTATCCTGGGTCCAGCCTGAGACAGATGACCTGCCCAGAAGGACCAGCCTTGAGGGCAAGCCGGGCTCATGAGGGCCTCTCTGAGCTCTTGCTTCTCTGGAGGTACTTGGGGTTCTGTGGGTACTTCTTGGGCAACCAAGAAGGCAGTCCTGGGATCCCTGAGCCCAAGATGGACCTGGTTTACTAGGGTCCAGAGAGCTGCGAAGGGGGAGAAGGGGGTAGAAGCCACTGGGCCGTGACCTCTGTGGCAGCCGGATACAGAGGCGAGAGCAGCAACGTCCATGGGATTTACTTGTCCTCAAAGACCTCCAAGTGTGCGACGTGGGGAGGAGGGCCGGAGGGTGGGAGAAGCCAAGTTCGAAGTGGCCTTTCATTGGACTCCCCGACATCTAATAACAACAGTGATCGTAGCGCTTACTTCGCACCCGGCACTTTTCTTCAAACTTGCCCTTTACTAACCCATGGCCACGCTATTATAATTCCTAGTTTACAGATGAGGAAACTGAGGTACAGAGATGTTAAGTAACTCACAAAAGGTAACCCGATTTGCAAATGGTGCAACAAGATACTTCGACCCAGGCCATCTGGCTCCACCATCCACATGCCTCACTACTGAGCCCACCGTCTCCTCACCCTGTTTTTTCCCCTCCTGCCTCCTGACCCTGACACGGTAGCACACGGGCAGAATCAGGACCTCAGGGGCCCTGATCCGACTCTAACATCCAGGCTCATCATTTTCAACCTCTCTGGGTCCTGTTCCTTCCCCATTTTGTCAAATGAAACTTGGGAGATGCCAGGAACGTGAACACTTTAAAAAAAAAAAAACCACCACCACCACCACCACCACCGAACGTCTATTGTCCTTTTCTTTCCTCTTCTCAACTCCTCTAGGCTTCCTGCGAGATCAAAGTTATGAGAGGTGTGTGGTGAAAAGAGTTTGCGGGGCAGAGCTACCTGGCAAGAGGGGGTTGGGGTCTTTTCCTGACCGGAAAGGGCTTTGAATCTAGTCTCCTTTTAGGGCCTACCAGCAGAGCTGTTTGGCTTTAACTCCGGGAGGGGCCCTTCACATAGGATACACACGGATGGTGACCCTTGGAGTCATTCAACTTGCCTACCAGGCTGAGTGGGAGAAGCTTCTCGAAGAAAGGGCACCTTTGCCTGAGGAACAGTCCAGCCCTGACCACAACCCCTGGGCGTGCGGAGCAGGGACTTAAAGGCCTGAGGCCTTGGGGGCCGGGGCTTAGATGAAGGGCAGAGGACAAGAGAGCGGTCTGGGAAGGCCAGGTAGGCAAAGCGGGCCTGGGACGGGGGGCGGGGAGCAGCCATGAGGGAAAAGCTCAGGGACGCCCGCACCCACACCCCCGCTGGGCTGTGGGAGGGAGACCCTGACCACATCAGGGGTGTGTGGCGAGGAAATGAGGCCTCCTCAGGAACGAGCTGCAAATGAGAACCGTATGGAGTTTCGGGATCCCCGCAGGAACACAGGGAAAGGATACAGTTGCGTCCATGGGAAAGTTATTATCATCTCCGCTGAAGTTAAACATTCAGGAGGCTCTGTTTTCCATCTCCTCCGCCTGGGAGCCTGTGAAGGGGGAGGCGGATGGGAGGGCGTGGGGGGGGGGGCTTGTCGGGAGGGCCTGGTGGGTCACGTTTTCCGAGGGGAGTCAGGGGCAAGGAGGCACCGTTAGAGGCGTCCCGGAGGAGGCCTGCGTCTGCTCGCTCTTCCTCCAGTGCTCGGGAAGCCGGTTTGCCAAGGGCAGGCTCTCTCTGGGAGCCGTCAGAGGCTGCTTCACCTCTGCAAGTCCCTGGGCAGATGGAGGGGAGAAGGAGGGAGAGGCCTTGGGCCCTGAAGAGACAAACAGGTCATGTAGAACTCGGGCCGAGCTGCAGGAAGGCGAGGGCTTCAGGCTTCTGGACAGTTTTCTATCCCTTCAAAATGTACTAGGAATGGAAGTGCTGGGCAGAGAGGTCCAAGAAGGGATGTGAATCAGCCTCCAGGTGCTGGGCCTCCACCAGCATCCACTAATGACCTTTGGAACAACAAAGCTGCCTCAGAGAATGGTCCCTCTGCCCCGGCTGCCCTCAAGGGCACGGAGAAGCTGGGCTTTCAGGCTTCAAGGGAACGAGCGTGCTGAGCACGGGGCGCAGCGACCTCCAAGCCTGAGGAGCTCGAACACGCATCTCAGAGGTGCCTCCCTCCCTCCCCTACTCTCCCTCTGCCCAGGGATGTTCCTTCACTGAGCATGGAAGGCAGAAGGCTGCCTGCTACCTGCCTCACAGCTCCCCCCTACCCTCTATCCCATAGCCCTGTTGAGATTTTCTGGGCTTTTCTCTCAAGGATAATAACAGGGAAAGACAGGAGATTTTTAAACGGTTCCTTACACACACACACACACACACACACACACACACACACACACACACTTTCCTGGACAGAAGGATGCCAGCGAGGTGTTGTGGGATCTGCAAAGGCCATCCCAATATTGCCCAGCTTCGGAGGACCTCCCCGGCACTGTCCCAGAGACAAACAGGAAGGGGACCCCAGCCCTGCCTGCACAGATGAGAAGTGTAGTAGAGCAGGTGTGGGCTCTGGAGCCCGCAAGACCCAGGCCTTGGCCCCAGTTCTGCCACTAGTCAAGCCACATAACCTCTCAGACCAGTTTGCTCAACTGTTAAAGTGAGGAAAGTAACATTAGTCGCCAGAATGGTTTTAAGGATTAGCTGACAAAACACATCTAGCCCATGGAAGACACGTGCCAGATGAAGATTCCTTTTCTGGCCACATCCCTGACCCTGGAGACACAGGCCTTGAGGACTGGAACTGAAATGAATTAGCAATCAAATTTAAATACTAACAACAGAGATCTAACTACAGAGGCTTACACAAACTTGAAGTTTATCCTCTCTCATAAAAAAGAGTCCAGCAGTAGGCAGTCTAGGGCTGGTATGGCAGTTCTACAGTCATCATAGAAGGTCCCAAGCTCCTTCTATGTTTCTCCTTTACTTTCCTTAGCATGGGGCTTCCATCCTCAATGTCACAAGATAGCTGCTGGAGCTCCAGCCATCATCATCACAGGAAGGAGAGGTTTAGGGAGAAGGAGAAGAGCAAGGGGCAAAGGGGACTCTTCCCAGTTAAAAGAGCCCCTTTGAAGACTTGCCCTTATTACTATGAGCCACCTCTAAGCTTCAAGCAAAGCTGGGGATGTAGTCTTTTACCTGCACACAATGCTGCCCCTAATAAAATCCAAGGAAGACGAGGAGAAGGCAGAGTTGATATTCACGAGTATGGCAGCACTGTTGTTAAAATAGTGAAATAACTCCATACTGATGATAAGTGGCCCCTTCCCCAAGCCTCGCCCCCAATGTCCCTCCTTGTGGTCCTGACCCCTCCTCTATCTCCCTATGACCTAGCAACCGGAGGGTCAATACCTAGCCCAGCAGAGGACCTCAAGAACCCCGGTTCAGCACTGGGCAGGCATCTGCTCTGATTGGTCATTGCCTGTCCTATACGGCGGTGAAATATTTCGAATGTCACCCTTGGAACGATGGGTGCCAGGCAGGTGAAGAGCCCAAATGAAGTTTCCTAGTAGCCGCACAGGAAGACGGAAAAAGAAATGAGTGACAGCTCGAAGGACACAGAGCAATTCTACCGAGCACGACTTAGTCTGCTCTCTAGGATAAGAAGTACCCTTAGAACTGGGCAAGCAAGGCCCCTGGCCTGGGTCCCGTGCTCTAGAGGGCCCTGCTCTGGCCACACCCCTGCCCATGAGGCAAGGCACCCACAGGACCAAAGGGACACCCACCTGGAGTCTCTTCTCCCCTCTGGACATGCTCTGGGATCCTGGGACCCCAGAATTCCCCTCCAGACAGCCCTAAGTTCACTACCAGGGACTGCCCAGGCCTCCTCCCCTCGTCTGTCCTCCCAAGGGCACACACTGCCATCTGTTCACACCCCCCCTTAGGTGGCCCAGGGGTGACTGTTTGCAGGGGATTTGGGGGAGGGCAGAAAGTGGACAGCGCTGGACCAGGTGGGTCTGAGGGGGGAGCATTTAGAGGCACCAGGTCCCTCCCAGTATGGAACGGGAACGGGCAGAGGGGGCCCAGGAGCCGGCTGTGCTCTGGTGCAGAACGCTGCGGAATCCAAGAATTCGAAATCCACACCTGGCTTTTCACATCACTGTGAAGTTACATTTGTCAACATACTTCGGGAAGGTTGATTTTAGTTTTGAAATATTTAGAGGTACAGAATGCGGGCTTCTGTGTGTACTCCTGTCCTGGCCCCCAACAAAGTTAGGGGTGGGCGTGTCCACAGTGATCACCCATTTGTAAGTCTGGCCTCTGTATCTTGGGGGAGGGGATTAATCAGAACAGGGAACAGACCTGGATGGAGCGAGTCAGCAGCAAGGCCCGGGACGCAGACCCGAGAGGTACCTCCTGTCTGCTGTGGGAGCCCTGGATGTCCCTCACAGTATCGCGAAGCAGGGCTGCGGCTCTGAGGTCGGCTGCGTGTTATTTAATGACCACCCTGGTCCCTGCAAGGGACACTGAGTGAGCACCTTCTGGGGCTGATGAACCAGGCTGTGCGAATGCAGGCGGCAGCCGAGGCGCAGGTACAGCTAGCGGTGGAGAAGATGGAGTGACCCACCAAGGTCTACTCTCAAGCCCATGGACAACTACAGGTGGAAGAGGCTGTGTGTGAGCTTAATGCTGATGGACCAGACAGATGCCACCACAGCCAGGACAGCCCTGTGAAAAGGCAGCAGATGGAAAGACCCCAACCCCATCTCCAGAGGAACCCGCATTCTCCACTCATAGGGAAGTCAACAGCCTTGGGAATGGTCTCAGAGCTGCCCCTTTCCCTGTGGAGGCTGCTGGAAGTAGCAATTTCGGCCCATCTTCCTAGGCAGTGACAGACACAGAGCACAGCCCGGTGGCTGTGATGCGGACCTGACCTGCCCCTCATTCTCACCCCCAGCCTGCAACCCAGTCCCTGCTCCCTGGGCTTTCCAGGCAATTCCCCAGCCTCCCCGCAACCTCCCTTCTTCTCTTTCCCTGGAGCCGTCTCACTACTACGCTTGAGCTTCTGGAGAAATCATTAAAGCCGAGACCAGCCACACATACCGGTCAACCACGCTCCTAAAACTCAGTAACAAATTTGATGCGTAGGCACCGTCCAGGCACTCTCTGGGGTGAGGGATGGCGGGGTCCCTAGTTTTCATGGGTCACCCAGAAAAAACCCCCAATGATATCTGGTTTCTTACGAGTAAATGCTTTTTAGTATATGTGGGTCCGGCTATCTTTTTCAGTAGGAAATCTCGTTTTGCTAACTTTCAAAAGTGTATTATAAAACCTTCCACGGCTTGGAAGAAGTAAGTTTTGGAAAGAAAAGGGGAGAAGGCGAGGGGTGGGAGAGAGAGAGGGGGAGAGAAATCTCACTTCCTGACAGAGGCCTCGTCAACACCCCAAACAAAATCTAGACCCTCGGTTATACTCTCTTAGCATCCGCATCTGGCATTTTTCCTCCAGAGCATTTATCTCAATTTGTAATTATGTATTTACTTATAAGGTAATTTGTTTTCTGGCTGAAGTTAGGAACGGTGCCTAACGGCTTAGGCACTCAATGAATATGTGTAAAATGAATTTATGAATTCTTCAAGGGAATGGTTCCAAAAACAAAGTTTTAAGAATTTGCAGGAGAGTGAGACCAGCTGCCGTGTACTCTCAAACCAATGCCAGTTATTGGTTGGGATTCTGCCCCAAAACAGAAGATCTGAGAGGAGGCTGATACTGCCCTGAGCCCCAAATATGCACCCGAACGCCTCCTGCCCCTCGACCCAGCTGTCCCAGTTATCATAAATGGTGGAACGAATTTTCCCAAGACTTAGTAACCTAAAAAAATAATTATGCTTACAGATTCTGCAGGTCAGGAATTCAGACAGCGGGGACAGCTTGTCTCTGCTCTGTGTCGTCTGGACCCTCCTCGGGAGGACTCAGAGGCTGGGGGCTGGGGGATAATGTTGGTCATCGGCTGAGGGCCTCGGTTCCTCTCCCCATGAGCCCCCACCATGCAGCCTCTCGCACGGGCTGGTTTGGATTTGCTCACAGCTCGGCAGCTGGGTTCGAAGGGAGAGCATCGCAGGTGGAAGCTGTATCGCCTTTTATGACCCAGCCTCAGAAGACAATTAACATCACGTCTGACTCATTCTCTTCACGCAGGTAATTACAAAGTCCCACCCAGGATGGAGGAGGGGGACTCAGACTCCACCTGTGGATGGGAGGGTTCTAGAAAAACGAGTAGGACCAGAAATATTGTTGTGGCCATTTTTGGGAAATAAAATCTGCCACGAGCCTGACACCAATGTGCCAGTCCCAAGCCTCGTGCCCTCAGATGCCCCATTCCCCACTCCCGCCCCGCTTCCTCTGCTTAGTTTTGCCTGAATGTTCACTGGTATCCGTGGAAAGCCCTGGAAGGAGACTGGAGGACAGGAGGAAGGGAGAAGCCAGGGAATTTCTCCTCCTTGCTCTCTGCCTCAGTAGCTGGAGCACCTCTGTGCCTGCAGATCCCGGGGGACAGAAGCATCGCAGCTCTGGCTCCTGCCTGGTGAGCCCACTTCCGGACTCCACTGACCCAGCTCTTCCCTCCCTCCCTCCAGCTTCAGGGGCAACAGACGCTTCCTGCACTTGCCTAGCTCGGCGTTTTCCATCACATGTGTAAACAATTTTATGCATTAAGTTCCATCCGCTCCAAACACCTAGAGTAGTTCCTGTATCCTTGATTGGACTTTGACCGATATAACTAGCAAGGGCCAGCAAGTGCTTGCAGAAAAGCAGACGAGGTCACGGAGTGCATAAACCCCAGAATCGAGTCTCAGCCCCATCGTCACTCAATTTGATTCACTCTGAAAAGTTTGTCTTTCTCCTGGATTCTAAAACAGCAAAATGAAACGAGTCTTTGGGACCCCTATGTTCATAGCCAGAATTCCCAATTTCCTTTTCAGACATTTAGAGTAGTTGTCTGACTTTGATAGCTCTTCACTTTCTTGAGTGTACTTTGGACCAACAGGACCCTCATTCACAGGGCCGGGAACCACAAAGCCAAAAATGTTGGCCGGATGATGCGTACGTGTGGTAGCTCACCTCTGAGACGGCCTCCCTGAGCCGCACCTCCCGTTATTCAGGTCCTTGTATATTCCTCCCCTGATCAATAGGATATTGTGGGAATGACACAGTGTGGCTTCTGAGGCTAGATTATCAAAGACATTGTGGCTTGTGCCCTGCTCTCTCTTGGATCAACCTATCTGGGGTAAGCCAGCTGCCATGTTATAAGGACACTCTATGGAGAGCCCTACGGAGACGTCCATATGGTGAGGAGCTGAGGCCTTCTGCCAACAACCAGTGAGGAACTGAGGCCTATTGCCAATATCCATATAAGTGAGCCATCTTGGAAGTGGATCCTTCAGCCCCAGTCTAAGCCTTCGGATGACTGCAGCCCCAGCCAGCATCTTAACTACAACCTCATGAGAAACCATGAGCCAGAACCACGCAGCTAAGCTGCTCCTAAATTCCTGACCCAGAGAAACAGGGAGGTAATAAAGGTTTGCTGTTGTTTTAAGCCACTAAGTTCTGGTGTAATTCGACGTGCAGCAATAGATAACCAATACAGTACAGGAACATTATACTCAGAGCAGCTCTGCGGATAGAAACTCTGCTGTTGACCCCTGGGAGGTGGGCATCCCCACATCCAAAAGTGTATTCCGGGTAGATAGGACCAAAACCTTAAAAGCCTATGAAAACACTAGAAGAAAACACAAACTAATTTTTTACATGATTGGGGTAAAGAAAAAACTTCCTAGGCAAGCCATGAAGTCTAGAAGTCATGGAAAAGACGGACAGATTTGACAATGTAGAAGTAAAACCTTGTGTATGAAAAAAGACATCATGAACAATGTCTAAGATAAATGACAGACTGGGAGAAAATATGTGGAGGAGAAGGCGGAAGCAAACACCACAATGCCACATGGAAGGGGTACGAAGAGCAGATTTTATTGGGAAAGTTTTCAAGTAAATGCTCAGCGAGATGAGGTACATGGACCCTGTGCTGTCATCAGTCCACGGAAAGGAGCTGGGACTCTGGATGTAGGATGCACAGTGGGCTATGATCCAGGGAGGGACCCTGCCCCTCCCCACTCTGGATGCTACCTTTCAATTGTGTAAGATTGGAGAGGGTTTACATACAGGGAACAGTCAAGACTTGGAGGTATGTGTGCTGGAGGAAGGGGAGCCCTCAGCCCAATGCCAAGTTGGGTTCAGTCACAGCCACTCCCACTAGGGGGAAGGTGGGAGTCCTCAGCCTGAGCAGGCAACGAGAGAAGGTTCCAGGAGTCATCATTGGACCATTCTGCTTGTCACTCCACAAAATGTTTGCAACATACATAACAGGCAAAATGTTACCATCTCTGATAAGCAAAGAGTTTCTAGAAATTAGAAAAAAAATAGTCCAATAAAGTATAAGCAAAATGGGACTTGCCTGGTGGCGCAGTGGTTAAGAATCTGCCTGCCAATGCAGGGGACACAGGTTCGAGCCCTGGTCCGGGAAGATCCCACATGACGTGGAGCAACTAAGCCCGTATGCCACAACTACTGAGCCTGCGCTCTAGAGCCCACGAGCCACAACTACTGATCCTGTGTGCCACAACTACGGAAGCCCACGTGCCTAGAGCCTGTGCTCCACAACAAGAGAAGCCACTGCAATGAGAAGCCCACGCACCTCAACAAAGAGTAGCCCCCGCTCGCTGCAAATAGAGAAAGCCCGCGCGCAGCAACAAAGACCCAAGGCAGCCAAAAATAAATTTAAAAA
This sequence comes from Grampus griseus, assembly GCF_964374135.1. Taxonomy (NCBI): domain Eukaryota; kingdom Metazoa; phylum Chordata; class Mammalia; order Artiodactyla; family Delphinidae; genus Grampus; species Grampus griseus. Next base: position 35,231,162 of record NC_138999.1, on the reverse strand, counting down.
ATTAATTAATTAAAAAAACATAAGCAAAATATAGGAACACAAATCACAGATGAAGTATACAAGACCCCAAAACATATGAAAAGATGCTCAATTTCACCCAACGATAAGAGTAATGCAAAATTAGGGACTTCCCTGGTGGTCCAGTGGTTAAGAATATGCCTTCCAATGCAGGGGATGCAGGTTCGAGCCCTGGTCAGGGAACCAAGATCCCACATGCCGCGGGGCAACTAAGCCCGCATGCCACGAACTACAGAGCCCACATGTGCTCTGGAGCCTACGTGCCACAACTACAGAGCCCACGCACTCTGGAGCCCGTGCACAACTAGAGCAAAGCCCGTGCACCGCAACAAAAGATCCCACGTGCCGCAACTAAGACCCGACGCAGCCAAAAATAAAATTAAATAAATAAAACTTTTAAAAAGGAGTAATGCAAAATAAAAACCAAAATGAAATACCATTTTTAACCTGTTCCACTGGTAGAAAAATTGAAACAATTGACAATAGCTCATGTTGGTGGGAGGGTAAATTGGTTCAGCATTTTGGGGTGAAGCAACTTGGCAATATCTTTCACAACTGTAAGTGTGTAACTCCTCCTTGCTCAATACCCCCTACAGAAATAAATCTTAAGGAAACACGAAAACTCGAGGAGACATGAACTAGTTCATTCCAAAAATATTTCTTGCATGCTGTTCCAGGTACTGAGGGCTGTTCCAGGTGTTGGCACCTTTCCAGGTGCTAGGAGATGCAGCAGTGAAAAAACAAGTCCCTGGTCACATCCTAATGGAGGACACAAAAACCTGTGGGCAAATGAGGTACCATTACACTCACCAGGGATGCTACAAGTAAAAAGACTGACAATGGTGAGTGCTAATAAGAATATGGAGCAACCAGAACTCTCATACTTTGCTGGCGGGCACGTAAAACAATTTGTCAGTTTCCTATAAAGTGAAATATACACTTATCATATAACCCTTTATTAGCACTCAGATATTTACCCAGAAGGAAAACATATGACCACAAATCCTTGTAGGTGAACATTCATAGCACTTTTATTCATAATAGCCCCAAGTATAACTGACCCAAATGTCCATCAACAGAAGCACAGACGGATTGTGATCTATCCATACAATGATAGACTACGCAGCAATAAAAGGGAATTAACTATAGGTACACACCACATGGATGACCTCAAAAATATGCTGAACAAAATATTGTGCAGTCACATGAGTGCGTCCTATATGATTCTACGTATATGGAACACCAGAAAAGACAAAAACTGATCTCTAATGGCAAAGAAAATCAGTGCTTGCCTGGGGCTGGGGGTGGGAGGAGGGGATTGACCACAAAGGGGGCACAAGGAAAATCTAGGGTGATGAAAATGTTCTAGACTTTGATTACGGTGGTGGTTACATGGGTGGTGGTCACACGGGTTACGTTTGTCAAATCTCATCCATCTGAACACTTCAAATGGGTCTAATGTATCATATGTAAATATCCATCACTAAAGTTGATTCAGAGAAAACGTGTGGGTGGATTCTTGCTGTCTATGGCACAATCCCACCCACAAAACCTTCTGGAGGCAAGAGCATGGCTTCTATCTCAAGGCACCAAGCGCCACGCTCGAATGTGTGAGAGACACTGAACCCCACAGTCACACGGAGGAGGACACAAGGGGACACCTGGCAGGAAGTGCTCTCTCTCTCTCAGGAAGTGCAAGATAGTGTTTTGATCAGAGGCAGCAGATGTGAACTGAAATAGTACGGCTCTACGATGTTAGGGACTCATTGCCCTAAAGCTGAACCCAAGATTTAAAAACTATACCTAATTATGTGTCACCCTATGGTTTATGTGTCTAACCAAAGTTGCTCTTGTCCTTGGTATCTAATGCCACATCATGAACCCAAACCTAGTGGCTTCAGGACAACAACTCGTTACTCTCTCTCACAGTTCTGTGAGTTGACTGGGCTCAGCTGGGGGGCTTTTTACTCTGGGTGTCTTGTGCAGCTGTAGTCAGGTGTTGGCTGGGGCTGGAGTCCTGAAGGCTTAACCCAGCTGGACATCCAAAATGGCACACACACGGGGCTGACAGTTAATATTGGCTGCTGGCTGGGAACTTAACTGGGGCTTCAACTGGAACACCTTAAGTGTGGCCTGTCCATTGTAGTTTGGGCTTCTCACAGCATGGTGGCTAGCTTCCAAGAGGGACTGTCCCAAAAGTGAGCATTCTAGTAGGCTCAGGAAGCTTCAAGTCTTTCTGTGATCCTGTCCTGAAAAAACCACACAGCATCACTTCCACCTCATTCTCTCGGTCAAAGCAGGCATAGGACCCACCTGGGTTCAAAGGGGTAGAGACACAGGCCTCTCTACTTGACGGGAGAGTGACAGGTCTCACTGCGGAAAAATATATGGGATATTGTGGCAGCCATCTTTCAAAAATGCAGCCCACCCCAAATATACAGTGAAACCTCGTTTTTCTTTGCTCTTCAATGTAGTTTTAAGCTGGGCTCCAACAACTTTGACTAAGGGCAAAGGTTTGAGAAAGGCAGGATTCCACTGATGGTCAGCCCAGTGGGATGGAGGTCTTACTATTTACACACTAGTAGTATTAGGTATTACAAAAGTTAGTGCCTCCAAATAACTGTTTGCTTTTCCTCTACAGCACTTAGAGGGCGTAGTAGTGTCTCTCTTACTCCTGGATTCCCCTCTGCTGTTAGCCCTCACCCTTCCCTCAGGATCAACCTAATCCAGAAGATATTTCTCTGGGCCACACCTGACTCTACAATCACGTCTCCCCGCATTTCAGTCTCTGTACACTTCCCTACAGGCATTTAGAGTACTTCGTAGAGCTGGGCTGCAATGCCTCGTTACACCAACAGGTGGCAACCTAACATCTGACCCAGGCTTGTATTTTAGGGAAAAGGGGATGGGGTTGTGGGATACGGTTGGGGAGAAAGAAAGGCAGAAAAGGAAGTATCTAATGTTCCTGTGCTGCAGTCTGCAATTTTCGAGTTTGAAATATTAATTGTTCTAAAATACCCTTTTCATCAAGCTTTGAAGTTTGATAACACCGGTTTTCTCCCGAACAAAGGACATCTATGACAGCTGTACTGAATGTTCCAGAGGGAACCTCGATAATCCAAGATTTCATCCAACATCCCGACTCGTTTTAGAGCCAGTCAGCAATCCGTAATGGATAAGCCACTCTGCCTACGGCACTCTATTAGACTCTTAAAGTGGGCCATGGGGCTTCCCTGGTGGCGCAGTGGTTGAGAGTCCGCCTGCCGATGCGGGGGACACAGGTTCGTGCGCCGATTTGAGAAAAATCCCACATGCCACGGAGTGGCTGGGCCCGTGAGCCATGGCCACTGAGCCTGCGCGTCTGGAGCCTGTCCTCCGCAACGGGAGAGGCCACAACAGTGAGAGGCCCGCGTACCGCAAAAAAAAAAAAAAAAAAGTGGGCCATGATAAGGAAGAAATCCAGTCTCTAGTTTCAAGGTGCCTACATGGTAACTTTCAAGACACCTCCAAGACAGTGTCTAATCAGCTTAAACCTGGCAACTGAGGGCTCAGGTGTGGGCCAGTGGGAGCCCATGATTGCCCTAGCAGGGGGGAAGGGGAGAGGGGCCAACGTGGGGAGGGACAGAGTGGGAGGGCCAAAAGGAAACCGGGTGTTGATGAGCACAGGACACAGTTGGGCAAAACGTCAGAGGGAAATGGGGAGAAAAAAAAAACAGTGTAAAGCGTGTTGCAGGAAAAGACAGACTTGATTTGAATGGAGGGTACAGACCCTAATTTCAAATTATAAGATGTTAGTGCCAATAGGAACCCCAGAGACCATCCAGCCCCAAGCTCATTAGCTAGGAGGACCACTGTCGGTGAGCTGCACGCCTGGACTGCGGCACCCTGACTTCCACATGAGGTCTCTCTCCAAGTGTTGAGCGAGGGTGATGTAACACAGGCAGAGAAACAGTTATTAGTCAGAATTTCCAAGAGGCTGTAACCTCTCCTCTTTTTCACCGAGTCCAGCTCAGTTTGGCAAATCCCTGAGTGACCTCGGGGAGGCTGCTTCTCCTCTGAGCCTCATTTCCTTCTCTTATCAAACGCTTACTGTACACTTTGTGCTATTCCTGATGCTTTATGTGTTAATTCACTTTGTCACCGCTACAACTGTCTGAGGTAGGTAGGATGATTACTATGTGACAGATGAGGAAACTGAGGCGGAGGTTAGTAAACTTGTCCAAGGTCACACAGCTAGGAAGTGGTGGAGAACTGGTTCAAACTGGGGCTGTCTGGCTTCAAATGTGTGCGCTCAACCACTAGGTAACCCTGCCTTTCAGCTGGCTTGGCTGGACTAGATGCCCTCCAAGGTCCCTTCCAGGGCTGACTTGGTAAGCTTCTACCCACTTGCTTCCTCTAGGACTGGTCCAGGAGAACCCAGGAGAGTTCCAGGAAAAAATCCTCCCCGAATGGCCATGTATCCTGCTCTGGGGTCCATTTTACAACTCTAGCCATCACGGAAAAGGCCAGTGGGGACGATCAGAATCCTGATATGAGAGACAAACGTGGAGGGCAATGGAAGAACTTGCCTTTTTCAACCCGTTCATCTTTGTTGTTGTTTCTCTCAGTGGCTGTTCTTATGCACAGAGGGTCCACTTCTCCAAATGTGATTTTGAAACTGCAGCAGAGAGAAAGCCAAATAAACACAGAATGGTCGGCCAAGGGCCTGTACTTTCTATTCCCTGGTTACAAAGTAAAATTAGCTAGCTGGTGGCCAGGGCTGGGAGATTTATTTTGGTCTGAAGTCAACCCACAGATTAACAATATTGGCAAGAACTATACAGGAGGGGAAAATATTTTGGACAAGGCTGCATATGTTTGCAGATACATCATCCGCCTCCGTACGGCAGCCAAGGTTAAAGAGAATGGGAGTCAGGAGCAGGCCGCGCTGTGTCCCTTCTGTGAGCAGTCGGTTTCCTCCCGCACGATGCCAGCTCTCGCCCTCTGAGAGCAGTTGCACGGTACATCGCAGGAGACACGGAAGGTGGCCGGGAGAGCACACTCCCCGTCTTCGAGAAGATGCACTTGCTCATCTTTCATTCCTCCTTTCCTGCCAAGACCTACATTCCATTCTGAGGGTAATTCTCAGGCAAGAGCAATTTCCGGATTCTCAAGGACTAACCGAGGGTAGTGTCAGAAGAAATTATCCAAAATTGGGAATAGGCGAAAGAGATTATTGGGTGTTCTTGCTGCACCGTGCAGGGGCTGGCACCTTTGATCGATTTCCTATTGACTGGGCTATTTTACAACCCCATAGCTGCAGAGGTTGCTTAACTTGCAGATTTTTGTCTGGTAGAGATGCAAATAATTTCTAACCTAGCTATCTCACCCCCAAATTCTTCTATTAAACTGCCTATAAATACCTAGCCCCTCACATTCTCACTGTAATCGGTTTTAACATCTTAGAGGGTCCCCTCATTAACGAATGGGCTAAATCAAATCTTCGACGTGCGGTCATTTTATATCTGCACGAGAGTCAAGTGTTTCCACCTGTGTGAAATTCCACTTTAACACGACATTTTTTTCTGGCCTCTTTGTCATCCCACCTCAGGCCCCAGGTTCAAGAACCCATACTCCTCAGGGTGGACTCCACACAGCACTTCGACAGCCGGCAGCCAACCTGGCCCCCTTCGCGGCGATGGGGCCGCAGATAAGACCCTGGCCCCTGGCCTCGCTCATCTCCACCCTGCCCTGGAGTATGCCGGTCCTTCAGGGAACAGCCATGGGTAGGGAAAGGGATCCAGGACCCCCCCACCCCCAGGAGTCACAAGGCCTCTTTTAGAGAGCTCATAAGCTTGGGCAAAAGAAGGCATCAATTCTCTGACTCTGCGGAAGTGATCTCATTCTCAAAATGGGAATAGTCATTTCTACTTTGCAGATTTCACAGGGAGTTTCTAAAGTGCTTCTCAAAGTTTAATGTGCATATGACTCACCTGAGGGAATCTTAATATAGAAATTCTGATTCGACAGGCCTGGGGAGCATCTGAGGGCGTCCTTACAGCCTCTCAGGTGAGGCTGCTGCCGGTCCGCGGGCCTTTTGAGTAGCAAGGTTCTGGAGCTGTTGGGAGAGTCTGCCCTTTGAAAATCCCAGGGCACAGCAAACATACCTTTGAGGAGTTAACGATTTACGCTTAGGGCTCCACTCCCACAGGGCATAGGGCCACAGGTCTGCATAAATCCCAGGAACCGGCATCTCCTAAACCCATGGTGTGCCTGGGCCGTTATTCGCCTGACCTCCCTTAATCCCCACAAGCAGCCCGGAAGTCATTCCCATTTTACTACAGAGGAAACTGAGGCGCACACCAGTTACATAACAGCGCTGGCTTTTGGAGCCGGGTTTGCCGAGCCCTAACCACATTACTACACAGCCTCCTTCCTCCACCATGGCCTTGCAGGGCCGGGCTCCTCGGCCACATCTGCGGGGGCGTTGGAAAGGGACAAGGGAGAACTCTCCTTCTTATCACGTGGCCCCCATTGCCCTCGCATTCCCTGGATAATTCCTCCACCCTCTCCCCCTGCAGCTGTCAGAGGGAGGGAGGGCGCGACTTCTGATTAATTCCACTGCAGACAAATGTTCCTTGAGAACCCGTGGTTGGCAGAGCTAGTTTCTTCACCCTGGAGAGGAATATGGAGAAATTCAAAGAACGAAAACAGATCTCTGCCTTCAAGGAGGTTAGAATCCAGTGGAGAAGCTCTCATGTAGATACACTACTGCAATACTAATTCAGATTGTCCCTGCCAGCCCTTTTGTTTGCGGAGCGCCTCTCTCCTCTGGGTAGGGCCCCTGTTTATCAGCAGACCTTTTGGTCTGCAAAGATAATCCTTCTGAGTTGTTTTTAATGGGACTGGGGGGGGGGAACAAGGCAGGTGGCAGACAGGGGCAGGGGGAGGGAGGTTGTGAGCGGCAATTAGAGTCTATTCGGTTGACGGTGTGTGCTCCCAGGGACCCAGGGACTGGGTGCTCCTTCGGCAAATGTAAATATCAAACCAATAAATGCTAATGGAGCATGAAAAAGTGCTGATCTGGGAGAAAGTTCCAATCATTTAGAGAGCTTGTCGCAGAAAGCATTTAGGTGTTCCGGCTGCAAGGGAGCTGGGGAGGGAATCAAGGGGATGGAATTGGGAGCTCCCTTCTGGGTGGTGGTACTACCCTGGCCACCCATTCCAGGAAAAGGGAACCAGCAAAGAGGGTCATGGCAAGGTGCTGGGGAACGGGGGACAGTAAATAAGACAAAGCCAGAAAAGGGGGTCAAGTTCCTGAACATCTGGCATGAGAAGAGGGAGATAGCAAAAGCCCTGTTATCAAGATCTCTGTGAACTTGACACCTGCCTCCATGGGTCTTTGCCCAAGGTCACTGTCATCCTGATGGGTTTCCTGAATGTGGCCCCAGCCGCGTCAGCCTGCATTCGGGGACCGCTTTCTGAGTGATGGCTCTGATCTCTCTGTCCCTCACCCCCTAGTCCCACCCCACCATACGCCCACACTTCTAACACACCTGGCAAGACCACCCCCTCCCGCCCAAAGTCTGCCACACCTACCCACCTCACAGAGGCCCTGGAGGACCTCTGCAAATCCTTATGAACTTCATCCAATACAAACGGCCATTAAGGGACCTGTGAGATGAGAAAGCAGGGAAGTATGTTGGAGAGAAGACTCAGCTGGGTTCCAGGCCTGGCTCTGCCAGCTCTTTGACCTTAGAAAACATATCACACCTCTCTGAGCCTGGAAGCCTCAGTTGCTTCATCTGCAGAATGGGAATAACAACTCCCCCCGGAACATTAAAGGAGACAGTGATATATGTGCAAGGGCTTGGTAGCCTACACATCCAGCTGGTCGCAGGGCAGGTTGCCTGGGAGACGAGCAGCAGTGGGGGCCTCCACAGCCAGACCCCCCATGTGAATAACATCACACTCTGCCGGGCCCCAGGCTTGCTGGGTTCTCTTTCTGGCCCCAGGACACTGAGCAAACACCTGAAGCCTCCTTACAGCACGGCTGCCTCTGAACATCAGAGAGAAAGAATGTTCAGAGGGAAAACCACTCATCCACCATCCCTGCCTCCTGCTCTCTAACCCAATCTGGCTATCTGATCCGGTCAAGTTGTTTGTTGTTTTTTTTTTTGCGATACGCGGGCCTCTCACTGTTGTGGCCTCTCCCGCTGCGGAGCACAGGCTCCGGACTTGCAGGCTCAGCGGCCATGGCTCACGGGCCCAGCCGCTCCGCGGCATGTGGGAGCTTCCCGGACCGGGGCACGAACCCGCGTCCCCTGCATCGGCAGGCGGACTCTCAACCACTGCGCCACCAGGGAAGCCCCGATCCAGTTAAGTTTACATCTAAATATCTCTGGAAACTGCCTCTTCCCTTTCCTTACATCCCTTTCCCAGAGCTGCCGCCTTGGCTCAGATCCTGTTCACTTTTGCCCGGAAATTTGCAGGCTCCCCACTTCAGTCTCCCCAACACAGCCCCCTCTTCCTCGTGGCTGCCTCTGTTACCCCACTGCTCTGCTTCCACCATCTTTCGGCCTCATCGGGCCCGGCCTCCTGCTCAGAGGCCCCAGAACCTGCCCCTGCACCTCAGGGCCTTTGCATCTGCTACTCAAACAGGACAGCAACTTTGACCCGTCCTTTTTGGCCCAGCTGGAAACCCCGGCCCCTAGGTTACCCTCAGTGGGATGTGAGCTCCTTCCCATGCACTTTCTTCTCTCAGGGTCTGCACAGCTCTCAGCCTGGTAGGACAGTTATTTGGGTTTTCATGAACATGGACTCCCTCAGAACGCGCTCAGAAGCCCAAGGTCAAGCTCTGGAAGGAGAGTTTCCGGGAAGGAAGGGCAGCTGGGCCCTGAGCCTTAGCGGCTGTCTCTCCCTGATTCTTCCCTTCCGCAACCTTGGAATCCTCTTTGAGACCTTGAGCCTGCTGTCGACCTAGGCAGAGGCATGGAAAGACCTTCCAGAACAATGTCAAGGGACTAGGGCAGAATAGCTAAGGCAGTTCTCAGTCTTTCAAACCCTCACAGAATGCTCTGAGCCAGGCCAAGCTCTGGAGAGACAGCAAAGACCAAGGCAGGCCCAGATTCTGCCCTCCTGGAGAAACCTGCTCTAGGGGATGTCGGCCACCACGGCATGAGGGTGCTCAAGCAGCCCCGTGGAGGGCCCGTGTAGAGAGAACAGAGGCCCCCAGCCAGCACCAACTTGCCAGCCACTTCCAAGGTGAGTGAACCACCTTGGAAGTGGATGCTGTGACCCCAGCGGAGCCCTCAGACAACTGCAGCCTCGGCCGCTCTGACTGCGACCTTTTGAGAGCACTGGGCCACAACCGCCCAGCCAAGCTTCCGATTTCTGCACCAGAGAAACCAAGAGAGTGGAAAACATGACTTCGGTTGCTTTAAGCTACTAAGTTTTGGGGTGAGTTGTTACCCCGCAATACATACCTAATACTGTGCCACAGATGATTGAACTCAGGTGGCGTAATAGCACATATCATTATAGTAGCTCTCTCATCTGCTGAAGACCCACTACGTGCCAGGCACCCTACTATACTCTGCACACCTTACCTAACCTGCTCCCCACAACGATCCCGAGGCAGGACTTATTATTCCCAACTCAGAGATGAGCCACTTATCCAAGGCCACGCAGTCTGGGACACTCCTATGGGCCTGTGTGAAGAACCCCGTCTCCTAGGCTCATCTCTTCCCCCTCATGTGTCCCACTCAGCTCGGACTTGGATCCGTGACCTATGATCAGGAAGCAACAAGGACTATCTAACAAAGGTGCTGTGTGGGATGCCCAGGGCCTACATTCCCCCAGTCCCCATTGCTCCCACCCATCAAAGACAAAAGCCTGGGCTTCCCTGGTGGCGCAGTGGTTGAGAGTCCGCCTGCCGATGCAGGGGACACGGGTTCGTGCCCCGGTCCGGGAAGATCCCACATGCCGCGGAGCGGCTGGGCCCGTGAGCCATGGCCGCTGAGCCTGCGCATCCGGAGCCTGGGCTCCACAGCGGGAGAGGCCACAACAGTGAGAGGCCCGCGTACCGCAAAAAGAAACTGATGCGCACAGCAGACTGTATTTTCTAAGGATGGCTGTAACAATACCATCCAGCCCACATACTCTTCTACAATGTGACATTGACATTCCCTGTTGAGAAACTGGGTCTCCGCCCCCTTCCCTTGAACCCAGGTGGGCTTGTGACCGCTTCAGTAAACACTTCCACTGTACGTGGACGCGATGCCGGGTGACTCCCAAGGCTGAGTCATAAAAGCCCATGCAGCTTCCACCTTACTTGCTAGAACGATCACACTTGAAGCCCTGAGCCACCACATAAGAAGTCCCATCATGCTGAGGCCACCATGCTGTGAGGAAGCCCAAGCTATATAGAGAGGCCACCTGTACGTGCTCCATCCACCGTCCAAGCCTTTGAGTCCCACCGAGCCCAGGCACCAGACATGTCAATGATTGAACCTGCAGATGACTCCAGCCCCCAACTATCATCACTGGGCTTTGAGTCTTTCCAGCTGAGGCCCCAGACATTGTGGAGCACGGACAGGCCGTCCCCCATTGTGCCCTGTCTGAATTCCTGACCCATAGAGTCCAATACGCATAATAAAATGGTTGCTTGAAGTCACTACATTTTCGAGTTATTTGTTACATAGAGATGGTAACTGGAACAACGTTCCAGAAGGTGGGTGGAAGGCTGGGTCAGCCAGTGGGTCCCTCCCTCCCCAACATATACAGACCTGCCGCAGTTGTGTCTCAGTTCTGAAACCCAGGAAACTCTGCACCTACCTTATACCACTGCCCCCCACCCCCACTTACCACTGAGAACTGAAACCACATAATTCCCTCTCCCTGTGATTCTCACCCCCAATCTTAACTCCCTTGCCTGGTCACCTTCCATGCTGAACAAGGCTGCCCTGTATAACCAATAGGATATCTTGGAAATGATGAAGTGAGATGACACTGTGGGTTCTGTCTGGCTCTCCTTTGAATCACTCGCTCTAGGGGAAGCTAGCTACCATGCCATGAGGCTTCTCCAGCAGCCACATGGGAGGGGCCCACAGGCCAAGGAACTGAGCCCTCCTGCCAACTGCCAACCCCATTTCACCAGCCATGCAAACGAGCCCCCTTGTAAGTGGGTCCTCCAGCCCTGGTAAATCTTTCAGACGGTTATTGGTGACCCGAGCCAACATCCTGGCTACCACCTCATGGGAGACCCCAAGCCAGGACCACCCCATTCAGCTGCTCCCAAATTCCTGACCTTCAGCAACTGTCAGATGATAAACGTTTATTGTTTTAAGTCACTACATTTGGTGGCAATTTGTTATTCTCTGTCCCTACGTTAAACAATTCTGGGACCAGGCATGCTTTCTGATCCCCATGTTTAAATCGTACTGAGAACAAACAAAATTAACTTAGCTCTTTGCTATAAGAAATACTTGCTCCTGGAAGATAGACTGAACCAACTAAAATAGCTTGTTATCAAGACCAACAGCTAGCTCCTCAAGACTTACTACAAGACCTCTGCCTTGCTGTTCCCAATCCAAAACTACTTTGTCAGAAACTCTCCCCAACCCCAGTCAGTTTCTTGCCTTGAAAGACCCAACTTCAGGGCTTCCCTGGTGGCGCAGTGGTTGAGAGTCCGCCTGCTGACGCAGGGGACACGGGTTCGTGCCCCGGTCCGGGAAGATCCCACATGCCGCGGAGCGGCTGGGCCCGTGAGCCATGGCCGCTGAGCCTGCGCGTCCGGAGCCTGTGCTCCGCAACGGGAGAGGCCACAACAGTGAGAGGCCCGCGTACCGCCAAAAAAAGACCCAACTCCAGAATCACCCAGTCCAGCCTCTAAATGCTATCAATACCCTTCCCCAGGGTCCCTGCTTGGAGACATCACTAGCATTCTGTCACAGGGGTCCTCTTCCTTACTGAAGTAGGTCTAATAAATTAAGCTTTGCTTGATTGAAAAGTTTTTCTGGGGACTTCCCTGGTGATCCAATGGTTAGGACTCCACACTTCCACTGCAGGGGGCGCGGGTTCGATCCCTGGTTGGGCAACTAAGATCCCGCAAGCCATGTGGCACGGCCAAAAAAAAAAAGTCTTTTTAGAGCGTCGATAGTCAATACCATACACTCCCCAAACTAGGGCATCCACTCTTGGGATTTGGTCATCTGTCCGAATGTGGTCGCCACTAGCCACATGTGGCTATTTAAATTAAATGACGTGAATCACTTTGCTGTACACCTGAAACATTGTAAATCAACGGTACTTCCATTAAAGAAATCCGAAAAAAATTACATAAGGTTGAAAATTCATTTTCTCAGTTGCACTAGCCACATCTCAGCACAGATATAAAATATTTCCCTTCTCACAGGAAGTTCTATTGGACAGTGGTGCTCTAGAGGAAAGTGGATCATTTGTTTCAGAGGATGGCTACCCCTGAGGAAGCTTACAGAAGCAGGAGTGGGTGTGTGGGAGGGACTGCAAACGAGGGGCAGGCCACTGCCCAGAGGAAAACAGACCGCGCAGCTCCTCCCGGGCTCAACAAATGCCCGCCTAGGCCGCAGGCACGACTCCACCAAGCAGGCCCTTCCGTGGGCTGCAAGAAATCACCAAGCTTTAGACCCACAGGGCACACGGGCATGCTGATTTCTGGGACTGTGCACGATCCTTGCATAGCGACGCTGGCTCAGCTGGAACGCAAGACAGATGATCCCTGATCAACACACAGTCTCCCTCATCGACTCACCGGCCTGTGGCAGGGCTCCCGCTCTTGCTTCAGGTCCGATAGCAACCCGCTGGCCTGCAGAACCTCCTAGCCAAGTTTCCTGGATCCTCGTCATCCCCCCAGGTCGGGGACGTGGGGAGAAGTTTGAGAGGAAACCACGGCCTGGTATGTGGCCCTCGCAGAACAAAAACCGAGCAAAGGAGCAGATGAGAGATTCATCAGATCCTCGGACTTATTTGGCCTTTTCTTTTCTGGGCTTTGAGAATTTTTATTTCTTCCATGGTAACTCTTCCCTGGCTGGGGAATGTCATTTTAAATCATTCTGTCTTTAAAACCGTGGGATGAGGGGAAAGAAAAAGTCACCTCCAACCAGGTTTTCACCATGCAAATCGAGGACATTTCAAAATGCTGGCGAGCTGCTCGGGGGACTTCAAAGATGTCCAGGTCCAATTACGCTTCATTTGGGGTGTGAATTGAGGAACTCTGGGGGAGGTGGCCCGAGTGCAACGTGTCAGGGTCGATACTGTGGTAATGAACCTAGGCCTTTGTTCCTGGGAGCCCAGCTGCTGACAAGTGGGCCGTTTCCTGAAGGGCGGAGAAGCGCTGTGTCCCCCACCAGGTGCAGGAAGCAGGGTAGAGATGTAGATGCCAGTCAAAAAAAAAAAAATCATTTTAGGGTGGCTTTTATTTTTCTTCCTTTTTAAAAATCAAAGGTTTACGACAATGTAATATTATACATCAAGTATACTTCAATAAAAAAAGGTTTACACAATTAAAAAAATGAAAAGGGGGCGTCAACGTCAAAATTTGTCATGTCCTAAAATTAGCCACGGGAAGGGGCTCCGGAAATTTGATTGACTTGGGATCTGGGAAATGACTCTAACTTATGGTTTAGATACATACCACCTCGATTTCTGTGGCTGAGTATGTCTGGATGGGCGCTGGGAAAGGTCCGACAGGGGAAGATTCATCACGGAATGGTTAAAAAAAACAAACAACAACAACAACAGCAAGAACATTTTGGGCGAATGATTTTGGTTTTGCTTGCTAGTTAGAATTGAACCGACTGCCCTCTGTGGGCAAGGCTGATGGCTTATGGGCATTCAAAAATGATTCATTCAAGGTCTTCTAGCCCAAAAAGCCCCTCGAAAAGCCACAGCATATTCAGAATTCTCAGCGAAGACTGCTGGGTAGATTCCTAGCAGGACATGTAAGGGCAATAAATCTGCTGCAAGTGTGAGAAAGGAGATCAAAAGCTGGTCTCTCCCACTCGCTAAGATGCTTATGCAATTCATTATTTTATGTCCTCGGCTCTTTTTTCAAATGCAGACACCCTGAGAAAGGTAACACATCCAGTTACTAACACCTCAGTGCAAATGCATGCATCAGAAACATTTGGAATCGCAAAGGAATCTGGGTAAGGCTGCCTGTGAAGAGGGAGTAAAAAGTACAGATGCTGGAGTCACACCCCGGAGATTCGGTTTCCTAGGGTGGAGGCCTAACAGCAATATTATTTTTTAAAGCTCCCCAGGTGATGTCAATATACGGCCAAGTTGAGAACCTCCGGGATAGAGGATGGAGGGGTGAGGACAGAGAGGGAGGGAGTGGAAGAGACAAAGGGAAAAAAACAAGAGTCCTTCTCATGAAAGACCTGCTTTGAGTCCTGGCACCCAACTTGCTGGCTGCACGATCCCGGTCGAGTGACTTAAGCCGCCCTGATCTTCATTTTCTTTATCTGTTAAATGAGAATAATATTCTTCATAAAACAGTGGCTCTCAAACTTGAACTTGAAAGGGCATCACAGTCACCTGGAGGGGTTGTTTAAACACAGATTCCCAGGCCCTAGCCCCATTGCCCCAAATCCTGACTCAGTAGGTCTGGGGTGAGCCCCCCCAAATTTGCATTTCTAACAAGTTCCCAGGTGATGATGATGCTGCTGGTACAGGACAGGGTTTTGAGATCCCCTGATATCAGGGGCACCTGAGCTGCTTATTACCCATTCACCAATTTTATCCATGACAAGGCCAGAAACCAAGGGTAACACCCGTTCTCTCTTGAGAAGGGCCCAAGAGCCATATCGGGGGTTGAACTTGCACACAAATATCTCCACTGTTTTAGCATTTTGCTAAGATACAGCCCACATTCAAACCTGAGGCCTGAAGCCACCAACGAACCCTCACGGAGAAGACTGGAAGGATTGTGCCGGGCCACAGAGAGGCCACATTTTAAGCAACACCCCTCCTCCCCCCGCAAGAGCATCCCTGACATATGTCGTCCCAAAGAGGCCTGGCCTGGTCTTTCTGGAAGCCACTGGGCTGGGGCATCGGCACCAAGACCAAGTGTAACTTATTCACACGGCCCCGCTCCCTGAAGAAACAATTCACACAATGAAAGCTCCGAGCATTGAGTGGGGGGCACACATTCCCTCTTTAAAATGCTCAATGGCTTTCAGGAGTTGGAAGAGGGGCTGGGGGGCTCCTACCTTAGCTGCCCCTTAGAGCAGGGCTGGTGAGGCCAGGCTTTGAAGTAGAGAAGATCATCACTTATGCGCTCTGTCCATCCCAGCCACCCACCCCCGTTTTTCCTGTTCCAGAACCCAGTGAGTGTCCTTATGCCTCCAGCCTGGGTTTTTGGTCTCTCTTTGCCCCCGACTTCCCCTACCTCCTCCTATAAGAAGGTTGCCAGCTCAAACTTCCCAGGTGTCAGTGACAAGATGATAAAAGAGCCCAGTCTTCACATATTTGGGGGTGATAGGTTGAGGCCCTTCTCATGAATCAGAGCATTTTCCCTGGGGACTCTGAAATGGGGGCCTCTCTGGCTCAGGGATCCACAGGGGACACTGCAAGCCACAGAGGAGACTCCAGGATCAAAATTAAAGCCAGAGCATGTCCAGTCAGGTCCAGAAGGAGACCCTCCATTGGGAAAAGGGAAAGTAAACCAAGAAATAGGAACTCTGCCCATATGGGTTACATCTTCCACTTAAGGGTCTTCTACCCAGAGTCCCACAGTCACCAATTAACTAGGCATGAAGAACCTGAGATCATTCTGGCTCACCAGGGCCTCATGCCATCTCTCCACAGCTGCCACACATTTCTTGGTCCCTGGACCCTGCAGTCGGGGCCCACCCCACCCCTAGTCTGGGCCACATATGATGTCACCCACCAAAATGGTGCCAATTTGAGTGTACCAGCTTCCTGGGGCTCCAGGCTTTGGGGGTCCAAATGATCACAACCTGATGCTATTATTTTGAAATTCATCTTATTGTTGTTTCATCTGTTAAAATGTGACACGCTCCATACGGCAGTCACTAGCCACCCTGTTAAAGTACCGGCCCTAGCACAGTAGTTGGAACATTTTGATTGTACGGGTAGATAGGTGAGTGAGTAGATGGATGTAAGGGTGGACGAATGGATGGATAGAAGAACAGATGCATGGAAGGATAGATGGGTGGATGGAAGGCTGGATGGGAGGATGAGGGTGGATGGATGGGTAAATGGGTAGACAGAAGGATGGATGGATGGATGGATGGATGGATGGTCAGGTGGATGAATGGATAGATCGATGGGTGGGTAGACTGGCCTCCACATGTTACTAACATACTTCTATAGATACCGTAACACCTAGACCAGCAGTTAACAAATGTTGAGATCTTGGGACCCCTTTACTTTTTTATTTATCATTGAGCACTCCAAAAAGCTTTTGTTTATATTGACCCATGTATCTGTATTTCCCATAATAAAAATGAAAACGGAGGAAAGTTTTAAATATTTGTTAATTGATATAAAAATAACAATAATGAACTTATCAGATGAGTGGTAGGCAGCCTTTGAGATGGTATCCAGTAATCCCCACCTTCTGTCACCCGCATCCTTGAGTATTTCCCTCCCCTTGAAGTTGGGGTGGACTTACTGAGTCACTTCTAATAGACAAGACAGAAGTGATGGGATGTCATTTCCAAAATTAGATTATAAAAAGACTGTGGCTTCTGTCTTGGGTGCTCTCCTTCACTCTCTCTGGGGGAAGCCAGCTGCCATGTCACAAGGCAGCCCTGATGAGAGGCCCACATGGCAAGGAGCTGAGGCCTGCCAACAGCCATGTGAGTGAGCTGAGAGCTGGATCCCTTCTTTCCTTGGTTGAGCTTTGACATGACTGCAGCCCTGGACCATGCCTTGATTACAGCCTCATGAGAGACTCCGAGTCAGAACCACCCAGCTAAGCTGGCTGCTCCCAGATTCCTAACCCACAGAAACTGAGAGATAATGTGTGTTGTTTTCAGCCACTAAGTTTTGGGGCTATTTGTTACACAGCAATAGATAACTGATACACATGTTCACATCAATAGCACAATTTAATGAAAAAACAAGACTGTATTTTCTAAAAAAAAAAAAAAAATCAGGGAGTAAAGTGACATCGCTTTACATTTTTGCAAACCTCTTTAACAGCTGGCTTCATAGAAGACAGCTGCTTTCTCCTAGCTGCTTCAGCGTCCAATCTGTTGTGATATGTGGTTTTGGCTGAAATACATGAAGAAAATCCAGCCTTATGGAGCTTGCAGTTAGAAAAGACAGTCTTGAAAAGGTCTGGGGTACCACAGGGATCCTTGGAACACACTTTGGGAACTGCTGACTTAGACTGGACGTTTGCCAGTTTCTCCAGGTGCTAGGGTGACCAGGGTAACTGACACCACCCAGGAGGTCTTGTCCCCTGCTGGAAGGGATAAGGCTCTCCTCCAAGGCCCAACAGCAGAAGACAGTGATGAACGAATGCCTAGTCTTGACTGGGTCATGCCCAAGGTGTCACCCAGAAGGGAAAGGATGGCCCACTTCGGGCAGCCAAGGTTAAGGCTGAGGCATCTGGGGCACAGGACGGCAGGGGAGGGTTGTTCTGTGCAGTGAAGGCTTCTGGAGACTGTGGTTTGCTGTATCCTCAGGCATTTCCCCCTCTTCACCCCTTTCCTGTGCACCTCCGCCTCCCTGCCCCCAACCCCAACTAGAAGGCCTGTTTCGGCAGGAGCCAGTCTGATTTTCTCTGCCTCGCTGGTCAGAGAAATGCACGCAGCTGCACCAAAGAATAAAAAGAGCCTCCTCCGTGACCAGTTTCTTCCCACTTCCCTTTCTCTCTCTTCGTGCTCGCCTCTCTGTCCCCACCTTCTGTGGAGGCAGGAAGGTCCCCAGAGGGTGCGAGCATCACTGAGCTATGCCAGGCGCCCGAGTTTCCCTCCCAGGCAGCACCTGTTCCTGATTCTATTTAGCTGTGGCCCGCGCAGGCTGGCACTGGCTTCCCGGGGGACAGGGCATTGTCAGATGGGTCTCTGCCGGCCCAGCGGCCAACTACCTCGTGGGGCAGCCTTGCTCTGCTGCACACAAGCACTACAGACATTGGCACATAGAGTGCCCACCGGCGGCGCTGGGATCTGGGGCGCCCAGCCTCTCCTGTAGCCAGCCAAAGGCCTGCCCGAGAGCCTTCCAGACCTTCAGGCACCTTAGAGGTTAAACAAGATACCTCAAGCTGGAAGGAAAAAAAAAAAAAAAACTGCCCAGGTGCTATGCGCCCAGGCTCCAGGTGGTGTCCCCAGCACCCCGGGCTTCCTCTGCGCGGTGAGGATGGAATCTGAAAGTGGGCATCGGTTTTTTAGTTTGGAAGCAGGAGCGGAGAATCAAACCAGCAGCAGCTCAGCTCCCCGAGGCGAAGGTCTTGCCTGCCTTGGGCAATGGAGCGTTTCTAAAACCCCGTGCCACCGGCGAGAAGCAGGGGTATGGCACGCTCAGCCTCTCTTCCCCAAGGCTGTAGGGCCCTGCGGGGACAGAGGACAGGCCACCTAAATCATTTCAGCGCTGGCTTACGGGGTCCAGGGCTGTTCGCCTCCCTGTACTGCAGTTTGGGAACAGAGTAAACCACCCCGGCAAAGCTGGGCGGACTTGTCCAAACCACACAAAAGTTCAAGCCACACAAATGTTGGCTCCAACTGGGCTTGGAGCGCAGGGCTGGCTTTATCTGTCCCCGAGGGCTTTGCCCTGCCTTGCAATTGATCAGGGCTCCTAAAAACCACTGAAACGGTTTATCTTGCCCACTCAGCCTCAAGCCCCCTGATGGGCTGGAGTGGAGCCTGGACTGTTCTGGCAGCCAAGCCCCAGCCCAGCTTCCTCCCAGCTTCACGGCCCCCAGGACCACCTGCCTGGACCCTCACCCCACAGAGACTCCTCATTTTGTGGCAGGAAATAGGGGCCAATGACATGACCATGAGAATGTTATTCACCACAGAAAGCGAGATGCTTCAAACCTGATGGGAGAGGAGGGAAAGGTTTTGTACATACAAAGATTTAACTGGGAGGGGTACGGAATTAAAGTGGGCTTTAACACCAACTAGCGGGTTAATGGGGGAGCCCAGGCATGGGTACGGGAGAGTCCCGTGGTAGCTGGCTTTTCAGGCTCACACCAGGACACCTGCCACCTTTCCCAGCCGCCATGGCATGTCACTCATTGCTCTAACTGGGGACAGAGAGGCTGTATTCGCCCCGAAAGCAGGTGATGTACACAAATTACCTGAATTCTTTCAGGCTGTCTTCTGCTCCAGCAGTTTGCGATAAAAGAGCGTGTAAACAAGTGGCTCGTCCCAAGGGTTTCTATCCTGTTTAGTCTCCCCTGACAAAAGGGACACCCTTCCTCGAAAAACACCTAACGGACAGAAAGGGCTTTACAGTTTACAAAGCTGTGTAGCACCCACCATCTCATCTCATCCCAACGACTGTGTGAGCAATGGGGCGTGACTCCTATAGCAGTGAGGGTTCAGTTGCAGGAAACAGATCATTGGAGCAGGCTCTGGACGCCCGCAACACCGCTGAGCTGGGCTGCCAAGGCTGCTGCCATCTCTGCCGTCATCAGGGAGGCGGGAAGGGAGGGGGTCAGCCCCAGAGATGTCGATTTCAAGAGGACACTATTGTAGTTGCCATCCAAGGTCAGGAAGCCACTGCCACCACACCACCTCTCTATACCCACAAAGCCGGTAACTAATCAAACGCTAGAATGTTGCCTCTCTCTCTCTCTCTCTCTCACACTGACACACACACACACACACACACACACACACACACACACACACACACACACACACACACACACACTGTCTTCAGCAGCAACATTCAGCAGCAAGTAGTCTCTTCCCCACTGCTGCCTTCCTAACCTCACACAAGTGCATCTCCTTGCTGGAATCTAATTCTCATCTGCAGCCCCAGCTGCAAAGGTGTCTGGGAACTGTAGTTTTTAGCCTTCCCACCTCTGCAGAACATGAAGGCGCCATAGAACCAGGTTGGAATGGAGGCTGAGTGCCTGCCACCTCCTCGCCATTTTACAGATAAGGAAACTAAGGTTCAGAGACGTTAAGGAACATGTGCAAGGTCACATGGCTGGCGAACCCCGATCTCTCTGACTCCAAAGCCTGAGCCCTCATCTGTTACACGGAACCAATGGCCCCATTCCATTTGGGGCTTTGGCAATCTTGGGGTCATCTTTTGGCCCAATGGCCCAGACTACAGCAGAAGCCACCACACATCTTCTGCATGCTCAAAGGCTGGACAGCAGGCTGAGTGGAACTGAGGCCCGGGGACTCAGAACCGTACCCAGGGTTCCTGACCCCATGTTGTGTAATGTGTTCCTGTCCTTACAGACACACACACACACACACACACACTTCCATCAGCATCTGGAGGAAGGGAAGACAAGCTCAGGCTGTCTCTGGAGACATACAATCCTCTAGCACTCCCTGGGGACAGCTGTTCGGCATTTTTCCAGGTGAGGTAAGTACAAGGCTGACCGGCGTCCAACTCCCACTACCGTGTTTGAGAAATTCCCCATCTTCCTAGTTGCCTCCCACCAGAGAAGCGAAAAACGCCATACAGTCATTTTCCCAGCTGCCACTGCAGTTAGTGTGGGCTCCTGACTTACGCTCAGCCAATCAGATGCCCCATCAAAGACTTGGAGTCAGGAGCTAGTGAAGCAGAGATGCACAGAGCACAGGAGTCCATTCTGGTGGAGGGTGGCAGTCACCATGTCAATGACATTCCATTCCTGGGATGGCAGAGACCATATCCATGTCCGGAGGTGGCAGTGTGAGCCAGGGTGTCCTGGACTTAGCAGTGGGATTGTCACTGGATGGGCCAGATAATGGCTGGACATTAAAAAGAATGAAATAATGCCATCTGCAGCAACATGGATGGATCTAGAGATTGTCATATTGAGTGAAGTAAGTCAGACAAAGAAATATCGTATGATATTGCTTATATGGGGAATCTAAAAAAGAAATGATACAAATGAACTTATTTACAAAACAGAAACAGACTCACAGACTTAGAGAACCAACTGTGGTTGCTGCGGGAGGGGAAGGATGAGGGGAAGGGATAGTCAGGGAGCTTGGGACTGACATGTACACACTGCTGAATTTAAAATGGATAACCAACAGGACCTACTGTATGGCACGGGGAACTCTGCTCAATGTTATGTAACAGCCTAAATGGGAAAAGAATTTGAAAAAGAATAGATACATGGGGGACTTCCCTGGCGGTCCAATGGTTAAGAATCCACCTTCCAATGCAGGGGATGCGGGTTCGATCCCTGGTGGGGTAACTAAGATCCCAAATGCCCCGGGGCAACTAAGCCCGCACGCCACAACTACTGAGTCTGCGCTCTCTGGAGCCTGTGCACCACAACTAGAGAAGCCTGAGTGCCACAACTAGAGAGAAGCCCGCGTGCCGCAACAAAGACCCAGTGCAGCCAAAAAAAAAAAAAAAAAAAGAATAGATACATGTATATGTATAACTGAATCACTTTGCCGTACACCTGAAGCTATCACAACAGTGTTAATCAACTATACTTCAATATAAAATAAAAAGTTAAGGGGCTTCCCTGGTGGCACAGTGGTTGAGAGTCTGCCTGCCGATGCAGGGGACGCGGGTTCGTGCCCCGGTCCGGGAAGATCCCACATGCCGCGGAGCGGCTGGGCCCGTGAGCCATGGCCACTGAGCCTGCGCGTCCGGAGCCTGTGCTCCACAATGGGAGAGGCCACAGCAGTGAGAGGCCCGCGTACCGCAAAAAATAAAATAAAATAAAATAAAAATTTAAAAAAAAAGAGAGAGAGAGAGAGAGATAACGGCTGGAGATGACATTCCAGGTTCAAGGCCCCAGCTTTGCCATCAGCTTATGATAGGGCACTGAACAAATGGCTTGTCCTTTTGGGGCCTTAAGAAGAGGGGAGAGTGAGAGTCCAGCCACAGGAAAGCGAGCAATGCTCCCTGCAACCACAAACTGGGAGCGGAAAGGACCACGAGAAGGGCACTGCTCACCTAGGTGCTGGGCCTTCAGGTCAGATCAGTGGGTGGAATTGACCAGGGCCTCACTCAGTCAGAGGCAGGCAGGAGCCGGAAGGGGCTGGATTCCTGCAGTCATCACCGTGGAGCCAACTCAAATCAGCTGAGTGTAGACAGGGGTGAGGGTAGGAGGCCTATCTGAGGAGTTGGCCCAGCCGGTGGGCAGACTGGAAGTCCTCTGGGATGACGACAATGTGCTATAAACTTGGGTTTATCTCCGTGATATTGTCTTTGTTCCCGTGACCCTTGCTTTCCAAGAAAGGGTACCCCCCAAACAGAACTGAAGTCCAGAGAGGTGTGTGTACCCTGAGGCCAGCAGAGCCAGGATGCTGCTGTGGTTGGAGAGGCCACAAGTGATGGGGCCACCTCGGTCCTGGCTGGGACTCTGAAGGAAGCAGGAGTAGCTTTCTGTAGTCAACATGGAAGGGAGAAGAACAGAAGGGGCCCAGCAGAAGAAGGGTGCTTTTCTCCCCTTTGTCAGGTGAGCAGGAGAGGTTCAAGGACATCATGGAGTGCTAGGGCAGGGTGGGCTGAAGATGAGACGGAAAATCACATCACCATCCAATTCTGGTGGGGGCGGCCACAAACACCAGCCTGCCACAGAGTCAGCCTTGGCCATGCTTTGAGGGAGAAGCACGGATTTTGGAGTCAGACAGACCCGGGTTCAAATCCCAGCTATGCCATTCAACAGCCGTGGGAGCCTAGACAAGCCTTTTTTTGGTGAACTGTTACTTGGGCATCGCCAATAAGCCATGCTTCCCGGTATGTGTGCCGTCATGTTGTCCCCTCCCACACTGACTCTGGGTTTGGGCACGTGACTTTCTTTGGCCAATAAGGACATTAATGAGCATGATGTAAAGCGGAGGCTTGCTAAGTGCTTGCATGCTGAGGCTTGTCCTCTTGCAACACTCCCTCTTGGAAGTCAACTGCCACGCTTGGGGAAGCCCAAGCTAGCCTGGTGAAAACGACATGAGGAAGAGAACTGAGGCAGCTCAGCCAACAGCCAGCACCAAGACCCCAGGCACGTGAGAGGCCCTCTTCAACCTTTCAGCCAAATCTAGCTGCCAACTGACTGTATTCACATGATAGACCCCAGCTGACACCACCTGGAGCCCAAGAACCACCCAGTTAATCCACAGAATCATAAGAAATTATTGTTCATTCGTGTCCATTCAGTGTTGTTTTAAGCCACTAAGGTTTTGGATGGTTGTCACACTGTAATAATTAGCTGAAATATTGTGTAACCTTCTGAGCCTCAGCTGCCCCCTCTGTAAAATGGGGTGATAATGTTCGTTGCCAAAAGTTATGAGGAGTAAATTTAACACACAATAACAATGAGCATTTATTGAGTACCTGCTGTGTTTCAGGCACTGGGCTAGATGCCGAATGTACATCATTGAAAGCATATCACCTGCAGAGCATCTATCTCTGTGAAGTAAGTACTGTTAGGCCCATTTTCCAGACAAGGAGACTGAACTCAGAGGGGTTAAGTAACTTGCCCAAGGTGGCAGGTTAAGGTCAGAGCTGGGGCTCTAACCCAGGTCCCTCTCATTCTAATCACTAAGACCCAGCAGGGCCTCCTCCACTGGCACCGATGAATGAACGACCTTCCAGGGGAGCACCAAACCTTCCTATGCTCCAAGAGCTTTGTCTCTGTCAGGTGGTTGGAGGATGGAGACGGGGGGGCATACTCACAAGGCCAGCATCAAGTCCAAGTACCCTTGAGGGCAGGTTAGCAGGGCCCCGTCTGGTGGCCAGTCCCCTGCTCTTGGTGCTGACAGAACTCAGAGCAAATCCATTCTCACTTCTAGGAAGACGGCTAATGGGGCTTAGCGCTACCACAGTCACAAGCAAAAGACAGCTTGTTTCTCAAGAGGCAGGGGCACCTCAGCCACGAGTGCCCCGCCCCCGCCACTGGAAGGCCTCAAGAAGCCAGAAGCCACCCCTTTTGTCCCTCTGAGAGACAGCCCCCCTCGACACACCCACTCACACACAAAATCACACGGGAGGGGGCAGCTGTGGGGTCCTGGATCACAATGGGGTGGGAGTGGGGCATGACCAGGGGGCCCCGCTGGCCCAGGCGGCCGCTGCTGGGAGGCTCCCACCCTCCCAAGAACTGGTGAGTGACACTGAAGAGGGTGGCAGAGGGATCCTTTCTTGTCCTCCCCAAGCTGATGGCATCACTCTCCACCCCAGAGGCCCAGGAACAACCTTGTCCTGGGTGGGGTAGGGAAGCCTGCAGCTGAAAACACCCACACCCTCCACCCCTCTCCTTGATGCCGCCCATCTTATCCATCTTGCTTTCACGGGGTCCTTTTCACAAGTGTTCACACATGACACAATGTGTGAAAAGAGATCATCTAAAAGTATATTGCTAGAATGGTCTCAACTTTGCTCAACATTATATATATTTGAAATTTTATATATATTTTTTCATCAATATACAAAAACAAGTAACAAGAACCATCTGAAAATGTTGACAATGATTATCTCTAGATGGTAAGATAGAGTTTTTTCTTCTTTGTACCTTTTGTATCTTCGACTTCTCTACGAAGGGCATGATTGCTTTTAGAATCAGAAAATAAACTATACCATCTGTGCTTTTTAATGAATGTGCGCGGCCTAGAAAAGTCACACCTTAAAACTCCTCCCAGGGACTTCCCTGGTGGTCCAGTGGCTAAGACTCCGTGCTCCCACTGCAGTGGTCCCGGGTTCAATCCTTGATCAGGGAACTAGATCCTACATGCTGCAACTAAAAGATCCCTCATGCCTCAACTGAAGATCCCGCCTGCGACAACTAAGACCCGGCACAGCCAAATAAATGAATAAATATTTTTTAAAAACGCTTAAAAAAAAAAAACAACTCTTCCCATCCAGCACCTTCATTATTGGTTCACACCTGGATTATTAGTAGTGTCTCCGGACACCTGAGTCTTCACCCAGGGTACAGATGGGAAGGGAGCGGCCCCAATGCCCAAGGCAAAAGGGGGCAGGGCCATTGAGGCAAGCAGAAAGGGGCGGGGTCAGTGAGCCTGGAGCCTGTGCAGTCAGTACCTAGGACTGCTTCCAGTCCTCCTGTGGACTGAAGACGTGGTACCCAAGGCACTGCAAGACTGGGCTGGAGAAGTTGCTGGAATGGAGGGCCACCCCTGCCTGGCCTGGGAGGGCAGGAAGCCCTGGCCCAGAAGTGAAATTCTGAGGCCTGGCTCATGCACGCCGCCTGGTTCACACTGGACCCCGTCACTTAGATTCACAGCCCTACCTTGCAGGCAGAGCATGAATTGTAGGAGGCGAGGTGGCGCATATACAGCGTTCAGCACAATTCCTAGCACACACAAGGCGCTCAATAAATGCAGCTGTGATTACTAGGAATAAACACATGCCCAGCAGCACCGGCCCTCCTGGCTAAGCCCAGCACCCCAGTCATCTGGTGCCAGAAAAGGGACGAGCCATCACGGTGCTCAGCCGGCAATCTCGTCTTGTTCCTTGCTGGATTCTGCCAAATATGCAAGCAGAAAAAATGTTTTCCACCCCCAGAGCAGTTTCTAGATGTGCTACCTTGGTCAAAGCAAGCTGCTAATTAACATGGGTGAGAAATGCCCAGATGATACCATCAAAAGCCATTAAAGTACCCCCAGCTGGTTGGGGGTGTTTGTTTTGCTTCCCATCAGTTCTGCTCAGAACGATGACAGTACCCAGCCAGGGTGGGAGCCACACAGGGCAGGGTGGGTCTGGGGAAGGCAGACACAGCTGGGAGTGGTGAAGTTCCCTCACGCAGAGGAATGGACTCAGGAAGAGCTCCTCTATCCTCCTGTACTTTCAGACTCGCAGTGCCCAGCTGCTCTCTCCCTGCTCTGACTTACACACTTGCTCCCAGGAAGGGGTTTTCAGTAAGTCATTTACACATTAGTATGAATTTCAGTATTCCCAGAGGCCTCCGGTTTCATCATGGAATAAAACTCTTTATTCTCTTCCCTTGAAATCCTACCATGTGTGTGTGTGGTGGGGGGGGGGGGTCCTTGGCCTTAAATGAGAAAATGGGAAGGAGTTCTAATTCTGTTTTAGCCATTCCTGGGCTCAGCCACCCACATCCCCAAGATCAGAACCTTCTCTATTCTCTGAGTTCAGCAGCGCATGTATTCACCTTTATTTCTCATTAAGGAAACCTGAATAAAAGCATGAAAAGCTTTTCTCTATCTTTAAAAGAGAAGGATTTAGAGAGTAAAAAAAAAAAATGTGTTAAACTGATAAAAAGAAAAATAAAAGACACAGAACTCAGAAGTCCTAAAGGAAAAGATGGGCGGATGTGACAACACAAACCTCCTTTGCAGGGCAATACAGCATCAACCAGAGGTTGCGAGCTGATGTCCTGCCGATCCAACCCAGCCCAAACATGGCTGTCACTTCTAGTGCTTAAAGTTTTTTGAATGAGTTGCCAGCATTTTAAAACTGGAAGTTTTCCCATAAAAATCCATATTTCCAGCATCTCCTGAAGAATCAGAAGATCTGGCATACTGGTTTCCAGCAGAGGTATGTGCTCTCCCCGGCCTGCCATGGCCTCGGAGCCTGCATCACTTATTCACATCGCTTGCCTCGCCTGCAGCAGATGCCTGTGATGGGCCATAAACAAAACGAATAAAAGCAAGAGGTGCTTTAGGAGAACGTGTTTGCCACACATCCAAGGAAAAGTTAATATCCATTATATATCAATAAGGACCCCACCAACGGTTCAATGGAAGAACGGGGGAAAGTATAAACAGGTAATTCATAGAGAAAGAAATTCAAACAGCCAATAAACGGGAAACATACTCAACCTACGGGTGATTAGGAAAATGCAAATGAAAATGAGAAGATACCCTTTTGCCGAAGCCATCAAACTGGCAAACAATCAAAAAGCTTTTCTAGCGCTGCTGTTGGCAAGGGTGTGGGGAAAGGAGAGCTTGTGCGTGTTGCTGCCGAGCGTGTAAACTGGTGCAACCTTTGTGGAGGGTGAGTTGGCAGCTCCGATCATTAGTTTAAATACATGTACCTTTAAAGAAATGCAGGTACATTTTTATTGAAGTAGAGCATGCAGGGAGAAAAGGATGCAAATCCTGAGTGTGTGGCTAAGACACTGAACACACCCAGGTGACCACTGCAAAGGGAGAAAGAGGATATTATCGGTACGCAGAAGCCCCCCTGCGCCCTTTCTCAGTCAGTAAGTCTCCCGAAAGAGAACCACTATCCCAACTTCTAACGGGATTTGACTGTTTCCGAACGTTCCGTGAATGGAATTATGTAGTATATATTCTTTGCTGTCTGGCTTCTTTCACCGAATATTATACACTTATTTTCTTTTTTAATCCAAGTACAGTTGATTTACAAAGTTGTGTTCATTTCTGCTGTACAGCAAAGTGACTCAGTTATGCACATATATACATTCTTTTCCATTACGGTTTATCCCAGGACATTGAATATAGGTCCCCGTGCCATACAGCAGGACCTTGTTGTCCATCCATTCCATATGTAATAGTTTGCGTCTAATAACCTCAAACTCCCAGTCCATCCCTCCCCCACAAACATTATATTTTTAAACTTCACCTATGTTGTTCTGAGAAGCAGAACATTCAGTTTCGTTGCTGTATAGCATTCCATTGCGTGGCTAGACGGAACTTTATTATTCTGTTGTATTGATGAAGAACACTTGCGTTGTTTCTGGTTTGGGGCTATTGCAAATAGTGCTGCTAAGGAACATTCTTTTTTTTTTTTTTTTAAGGAACATTCTTGCATGTGACTTCCGGTGCCCATAGAAACACATTTCTGTCGGGCATACAGTTAAGCCTTGAACAACATGGGGGTTAGGGGCGTGGGCCCTCCACACAGTTAAATCTGTGTATAACTTAGAGTCGGCCTTCCAGGTATATATGTTTCCTCTGTATTCACGGTTCCAAATCCGAGGATTCAACCAACCCGTGTAGTGCTGTAGTATTTACTATTGAAAAAAACCCGCCTATAAGTGGACCCGACCAGTTCAAACCCCTGTTGTTCAAGGGTCAACTGTATACCTCTTGACACCACTCACACTAGGAATCTACTTTACAGAACCCCGAGAGAACAAGACTTCATGTCCAAGGCTGTTTATTATAACATTAAAGAAGAGTGCGGTCAACCTCTGAGTTCACTAATAACGATAGGGTTAAAGAAAATGATGCAATGCTTCCCTGTGACTTGAAATGGTATGCAGCTCATAAAAAAAGAGAACGAGCTCCATAGGTGGATTCTGAAATGGAAAGGTGCTCACACATCATCAAGTGCAAAAAAAAATCCTGCAAAAAAATTGAGTATAGTACGATTCCACTTTTTAAACTAACAAGAGATAAAACAGACCTTTATACGTGGAGATGTGTGTCCATTATATCCGGAAGGACTTTTCATATATGAACTAGAGAAGGGAAAGGCAGTGGGGGGGCAGGGGAGGAAGGGGTGAGATTTTATGTATATTCTATACATCTCAAATCCATCTACTTTTCTCCATCCTCATTGCTACTGTCCTGTACTAAGCCACCATAGCTCTGGTGTTGAAAACACAATGGTCTCCTTACGGGTTCACTTCTCAAGTCATCTCTGCCACCATCAGGAAGGTGGGGACTCAGGGGACGGCCCATGGAAATGTTGGCCTCAAGACTCAAGAGTACCCTATTGTGGCAGGGTCGGTAAGGCTGCCCGTGACACTGCCCATCAAGTGAAAAAAGAATCTTGCAAAGAAGTAGGTAGGGTAAAATCCCATTTTTTTTTTAAATGAAAATTTTCAAGTTAAAACAATACAAGTGCATATATATATATATGCATATAAATTAAAATTTTCAAGTTAATACAAGTGCATATATATGCATATAAATGAAAATTTTCAAGTTAAAACAATACAAGTGCATATATATATATGCATTCGAAGATCTGGAAGCCATGAACAGCATAACATCTCATTATCTGCAAAGTAGGTGACAGGCCAGTGTCCCCCCAGGAACGGCTGTACCATGGCACCCTAGTGACCTTCCATGTACCCACATGGGTCACAACACAGGCGAAGCTTGAACCGCAGCTAATCTTCATCTTGGC
Source organism: Grampus griseus (assembly GCF_964374135.1). NCBI lineage: Eukaryota > Metazoa > Chordata > Mammalia > Artiodactyla > Delphinidae > Grampus > Grampus griseus. The sequence goes on along the minus strand of NC_138999.1, from coordinate 35,201,942 downwards.
GGAACATGAGAAGATAGAGGCCTGTGAGGATTGCTCTGAGGCCATCTTGCATTCATCTCCCATATTAGTCAGCTCAGACTGTCACACACAGCACCACAGACTGAGTGGCTTATACAACAGAAATTTAATTCCTCCCAGTTCTGGAGGCTGGAAGTACCAGATCAAGGTGCCCGCAGAGTTGGTTCCTTCTGAGGGCCAAGAAGGAGGATGGGTTCCAGGCCTCTCCCCGTGGTTTACAGATGGCTGTCTTCTTCCTGAGTCTTGACATCATCATCTCTCTGTGTCCTAATCTCCTCTTCTTGTAGAGATACCGATCAGATTGGATTAGGGCCCACCCTTATGATCTCACTTTAACGTAATTACATCTTTACAGGCCCTGTCTCCAAATACAGTCACGTCCTGAGATACGAGGGATTAAGATTTCAACATATGAATTTGGGGTGGGGGGGATATAATTCAGCCCATAACACCCCCCTATCTGCCCTGGGAGGCTTTCAGGGGATGGTTTCTCATCACCTCCTGGCTTCTGATGAGCTAGGAAATTTTCATACCACCCCCCTCAAGACAGAGCTTGTACAAAACTGCCTCGTTTTATAATTTTATACTGCCAGTCTAGAATCGGCCCATCAGGCCCATTTTGTTTTGATGTCGTCCTTTTTGGGGTGAGGCAAACACCCAGGGAGCTGGCACCTCTGACTAATCTTCCTTTCACTGTTTATGTAAGAAACTGTCCAAATCTGAGAGTGGCTCCCTTCATCTTTATCAGCCGAGGCAGCCGGGGCTTGGCCTCTGGCTTTCCTAGAAAGCCTTGTGTGTGCTTGACAACAGACACTGGAATGTGTTGCAAAAGCAAAAACAAAAATCTTGCTAACAGAGGTGGGAGAAAGGGAAACAAGAAGGATGGCTCCCAATTCTGGGCTCCTCCCACACATCCGGCGCCCAGTGCTCTTATGCGGGGATGACCCAGGCCTCCCCACCCCAGTCTCTGGGCCACCTGTATTTGCACTTGCTTGCCATTTAGAAAATGAATTAACGAAAGATAAAATGCACACACTGAAATATCTAGAAGAACTTTTTACATATGAACTGATGGCATCAATAATCCTCGGGGAAGGGATTTTGACACTTCATGCGTACTTTATACGACAGGCCTCAGAGGACGCAGGTGACCTGCCAGAGGTGGGAAGGCTGGCCTCTGACAGGCAAAGTTGAGTCCGCGCACAGTTAACATCCTGTACAGGAATCATTACTCTCAACTCTTTCCCCAACAAATAGAAGTTTAGCTAAAGAAATCAAAACCACGAGAAGAGACTACTTCACACCCATCAGGGTGGCTATTTTCAAAACCCAGAAAAAAACAGAGAATAACAAGTGTTGACGAGGAAATGGAGAAACTGGATCCCTTGTGCACTGCTGGCCGGAATGTAAAATGGCGTAGCCACTGTGGAAAACAGTAGCCAGACACAAAAGGACAAATGTATGATTCCACTTATATGAGGTCCCTCGTGTGGTCAGATTCTTAGAGACAGAAAGTAGGATGGTGGCTGCCAGGAGGAAAGAAGGAGTCAATGTTTAACGGGTGCAGAGTTTCAGTTTGGGAAGATAAAAATGTTCTGGAGCTGGATGGTGGTGATGGCTGCCCAAAAATGCGCATGTCTTTAATGCCACTGATCTGGACTCTTCCACAAGGTTAAGATGGTAAATTTTATGTTATGTATATTTTACCGCAACAAAGAAAGAGGATAGTGCTCGCTTCAGCAGCACATACACTACAATTGGAACCATACAGAGAAGATTAGCGCGGGCCCTGCACAAGGACGGCGCGCAAATTCGTAAAGCACTCATTTTTTTTAATGCAGAAAAGATATGAAGACTAGAATAAAAATTTCCTGGGAGAGGGAGGGATAAATGAGGGGTTGGGGATTAACAGATACACAGTATTAAATATAAAATAGATAAACAACAAGGACCTACTGTATAGCACAGGGAACTATAGTATCTTATAATCTATAAGGGAAAAGAATCTGAAAAACAACGAGTGTGTGTGTGTGTGTGTGTGTGTGTGTATCACTGAATCACTTTGCTGTACACCTGAAACTAAACTAAACTAATATTGTAACTCAGCTATACTTCGATTAAAAAAAGAAAAATTTCCTGGTATCCGAAAACCTAGCTCATCACATGCACACACATAAAACAGTATAAAGAAGGATCTCTTCTAAAGTAAACTTTATACTCCATACACACACAAAAGTTTAGCTCAAGATTTGAGAGGCTTTACTGCCTGGAGATGGAATTTAAGAAAGACACCAGTTTCCTTGTTGCAGTTTTGCACGTGTTGAGAGAGGGACTGGCTTCAGCCACCTGCGAGCTAATGGCCAGAGAGACTCCCCAGGCGGGGATGGTCCTGAGCCAGGGAGGCTGGACATGGGCTGGACAGGGAGACCGTGGGCATGTCATTTCCCTTCTCTCTCTTCTCTGTCTACAGCCTGGGTCAGAGGACACAGGGTTACAAGCTGAGACACGCAAAGCCTTCCTCAAATCCTCTCTGTCTCTCCCCACCCTCCTCCCATCGCATTTCTTCTGTGGAACCTTCCACGAACTCTTCCTTCCCCGAACTGCTGGAACAGTTATTCATTCCATATGTGTCTTTCAGCATGTCTGACTTACCGTTTAATATCACGAGCCGACTTTGCACGGGTGTGTGTCTTCTGGCCCCAACTAAACTAGAAGTTGCCCGAAGGTAAAACTGCTGCTTAGCCCCCCTTGGATCTCTTTAGCTCTCCCATCAGTGTCTAGTGCAGAAGAAGCAGCATGTACACCCAGACGATGGAATATGATTCAGCGCTAAAGAGAGATGAGCTAGCAAGCCATGAGAAGACGTGGAGGAAGCGGAAATGCTGATTACCAAGTGACAGAAGCCCGTCTGGAAAGGCTACCTGCTGGATGAGTCCAACTACGGGACATTCTGGAAAAGACAAAACTATGGAGACGGTCAAAAGATCAGTGGTTGCCAGGGGTTGAGGGAGAGGGAGGGATGAATAGATGGGGCACAGAGGATGTTTAGGGGGTGAAGCTATTCTGTATGATACTGTAATGGTGGATGCGTGACATTAGGCACTGTCACAATCCACAGATATCGATATAAACTATGGACATTGGTCAGTAATCGTGTATCCATACGGAGTCATCAATATTGAACCAATATTCTAACGCAAGATGTTAATAATAGGGGAAACTGGGGGTTGTACATGGGAACTCTATACCATCTGCCCAGTTTTCCTGTAAACCTAGAACTGCTCTAAAAAAGAAAATTTATTTTAAATATATATATATATTTATGGAAAAGAATGTGATATGTATATATAAAACCGAATCACTTTGCTGCACAGCAGAAATTAACACAACATTGTAAATCAACTATAATTCGATAAAATAAAATTTTAAACTAAAACAATTTTTTAATATATATATTTATATAGAGTTGGACAGTTGAGTAAATATTGGACCATCCACATGGACACATCCAGTTATGAGGGAGCTGGGAAGATTTACCCAGGCCTGACATCTTTCAAAATCTAGTAAAACATAGTTGGGAGTAAATGAAAGTTTCTTCTTGAAGCCAAAGAAGAAAAATTAGGAGATAAGCATTTATTTGTGTGTTAAAATTTACGTAGAAAGTTGCTAGATTTGCCTGTAGGTGTTTGTGTTTCTTTACATTTTGCCCTAATTAGCGTTATCATATGTTGTATTAAAATCAGAACTCATTTTGACAGAGAATCAAAGCGTCCTTAGTGGGTATCTGACATCCCCTTTCCAGGCCTTCTCCAGCCCAGACCTCTGAAGGGAAGGAACAGACCACATATCACACGGCTTCGTTCAGAGAACTAAGGAAGGGAGTTAAAAACCAAATGAACATTACAGCAGTATCACCTGCCTACCAGTTTCTGGAAAGACAGTATTCAGGGAACTGCACTGCACAGAGAAACACAAAGGCTCTGATGTCAACAGATACTTGTCAGGAAAGTGCTTGACCGAAAGGCAGGGGGCAGGACGGCCATTCCAGGTGGTCATTTTGTTTCTGTAACAGCCCAGGGCAGGTCCACGTCAGTGGCCTATGTGAACTTCCAGAGCCTTCCTGCCCCTCCAAACCCACAATACAATGACATAAACAGGTTTAAAACACTTCTGTATTTCCCAAATATCTAGCCTTCACTATACTAAGCTTAATGTATCTGCAGCAAGAGCCACTAACTCATGTTATTTTGCCGGCATCCAGGGCTCGTGACCTCACAGTGTACATGCGCAGAAAGGAGAGGCAACCGAGTGCCTCCAGCGGGTGGTCCTGACACTGGGTTTTGTTTTTTTTGTTTTTTTTTTGGTACGCGGGCCTCTCACTGTTGTGGCCTCTCCTGCCGCGGAGCACAGGCTCCGGACGCACAGGCCCAGCGGCCATGGCTCACGGGCCCAGCCGCTCCGCGGCACGCGGGACCCCCCCCCCCCGCAGACCGGGGCGCGAACCTGCGCCCCCCGCACCGGCAGGCGGACTCCCAAGCACTGCGCCACCAGGGAAGCCCCTGACACTGGGTTTTGAGTGGGACTTTCCCACTGTCCCTGAGTCCCAGGTAACTGCGTTTCTCAGCTTCACACCGCACCACGGTTCCTTCTTTCCTTTATCATACTCCCCCAGCAGCCCCCCATGCCAACTTCTGATTAGAGGCTGGAAAACAGGCCCTAGGAGGGAACTAATTATTTAAGTAGGGGACAGAGAGGCCCGGGAATGGCTTGGAACACTGTCCGTGCATCTCGAGGCTTATTGCTGCAGGCCATGGTGACTAGCAGTGGCTTAGGTCAGGTTCTCCAGAAGGAGAGCCCCAGACGTGGATTCTTGTGCAAGTGAATTATTGATGGAAGGGCTCTCAGGAGGCACAGGTAATGGTGGGAGGGAAGGAGGATAGGGCAGGGAAAGAAGCCAAGCAAAGATGGAGGTTTGGCCAAAGCCTAGCCTCAGCCTGATCCCCTGGAGGGAGGCGGGTAGGGGCAGGGGAAAAGGAGGCGGGGCAGCACCACAGAGTCATTCATTCCCATACGTGACACACGGGGTGGGCCTTTATAGCTCCCATATCAGTCCGTCACCGACCGCAGGCCACCTCCATGGGGGGCAGGGGGGCACGTAAGCCCCCAGCCATCAGCTCTGGGCGAGGCCGCTCCTGTAGGGTGGAACGCTGCTCCAACAGAGAAGGCTGTGAGCTGCTCAGCTGGGATCAATGCAGGGCATCTGGCTAGACACCACCAGCAGCCACAAAGGGCTGCCCTCTCAAACAGAAGCAGGAGAGAGGTAAGGTAGAAACAAGAAAAAGCCTCCTGAGGGGGCAGGATGCTTCAGAAGTCCTTCCAGCTGCCTGTCATTAGAACAGATGGACAGGGAACGGCCTCAACTCAAGTGGATCCTTCTAGGCACATCCGAGCAGAATGTTTGTGCAGGTGCCCTCAGAACAGACCCAATCTGAGAACCACACACGTACTCCTGCTGTCAAACAGTAGCCTGAGACCTAAGGGGCTCCCCAGCAAGCTTCCAGAAGAGTTGAGTTCTGACAACAGCGGCAACCTGTACAGACGTTACTCTGCCAGGTGCTGTTCTAAGCGCTTTATGTCTGTTACCTTCATTTAATCCTCACACCAACCACAGTAGTGAGGCGTGATTATTGGCCATCCCCATTTTACAGATGAGGACACTGAGGCTCAGAGAGGTTCATTAATTTGCCCAAGTTAACAGTTGGAAGTGGCAGAGCCAGGATTTGAACCTAGGTAGCCTGGCTCGGGAGGGCTACACCACCGCTCTACCGACCCTGGCTGTCTAGCTGGAGTACATGATGCTATAAGGCAGGAGACCAACACCGTGGATGCCTTCAAAGGAGCGTGTTTATACATCAGAATCACCTGGGGGTGAGTGTTGCCCTACAGAATCCAGAGCCTCATCCTGAACCTATGCAGAAGCCAGGGCTGAGGGCCAGGTGGAAATCTATACATTTAACAAGCCCCCCAGGTGTCTCACACAGATGGCAACGCTGAAACCCCACAATGATTCAGATTGAAAGAGTAGAGGCCAGTTTCAAATTCCAGCTCTTCGGGCTTCCCTGGTGGCGCAGTGGTTGAGAGTCCGCCTGCCGATGCAGGGAACACGGGTTCGTGCCCCGGTCCGGGAAGATCCCACATGCCGCGGAGTGGCTACGCCCGTGAGCCATGGCCGCTGAGCCTGCGCGTCTGGAGCCTGTGCTCTGCAACGGGAGAGGCCACAACAGTGAGAGGCCCACGTACCACCAAAAAAAAAAAAAAAAACACCAAATTCCAGCTCTTCCACTTTCTATCTGTGTGACCTTGGAAAAGTTCATTCAACTCTCTGAGCCTCAATTGTTCTCAAATCTAACATAAAACCAGGGACTTCCCTGGTGGCGCAGTGGTTATGAATCCGCCTGCCAATGCAGAGGACACGGGTTTGAGCCCTGGTCCGGGAAGATCCCACATGCCGTAGGGCAACTAAGCCTGTGCGCCACAACTACTGAGCCTGTGCTCTAGAGCCCGCGAGCCACAACTACTGAGCCTGTGTGCTACAACTACTGAAGCCCACGCACCTAGAGCCTGTGCTCCGCAACGAGAAGGCACCGCACTGAGAAGCCCGCGCACCGCAACGAAGAGTAGCCCCCTCTCGCTGCAACTAGAGAAAGCCCGCGCGCAGCAATGAAGACCCAACACAGACAAAAAAAAAGAAAGAAAAGAAATTTTTTTAAAAAGCTTTTAAAATAAAACTAATACTTCTCCTATTAAGATTTTGTGACATTTAAACTGTGAGTTGCTGTACATCTGGTATAATTCCGTGAATACATATTTGAAACTGTGTACATGTATATCTTACACATATATATAAATAGCAGACAAAAGCCAGACAGAATAAAGTAGTAAGGGTGATTATCTCTCACAAGATAAGAGGGTGGGATAAAGGGGGGTAGAGAGTGAGATGGGAAAGGCTTTCACTTCTTACTCCATGTATTAAATTTTAATTTTTTATAAAGAGAACGTATTAAAGTTTTGTATATGTAAAATGTATTTAATCAAAACCCAAAAGACTAAATAGAATCATCTAGGTAAGTGCCTGGCCCACAGTACATGCTCAATTAATGGTAGCTGTTGGTCTTATCATCGTCCACAAACATTTGTTGAGTGCCTATTATGTGCAAGTCATCATATTTAGGCTGCATCGGGAGGCAGAGAAGCACAAAACAAAGTCCCTGCTCTCACATGCACAAAAAAAAACCCCCAAACGCCCAATGGCAGTGTTTACTTTGGGACCAATGAGTGCTATAGAAAATAAAGACTTTAAGAGTTGAAATGAGAGAGATCATTTCCAGCTGGCCTCTTCAGGGGAGGTGGGGCTCGCAACGAGGCATTGAGGAAAGGGGAAGATTTCAATAGGCAGAGAAAGGGGGAAAGAACATTCCAGTGGCAAAAAAGAGCTTGGTTCAAAGGGCAGTGCGACTTGGTGGGCATGTGCAGAAGATGCTGAGCGGACATTTGGCCCCGCGGGCCAGGCTGCGGGATGCAGTCGTGCCGGTCCCAGGCGGGCCATCGCAGGCCTCCCCTCCCACAACTGAAATAACACAATCTCTGGCCCCATCCCTTCTGGTGCTTGGAATGGGGCCAAGATCGACTTTCTCAAAGATTCTTGACCCTTGTGGACCAAACGTAGAACGGGAAGAGAAGCGGCCACAGAGATTGAAAAAAAGAAGTGGATCCTCTCCCCCAGCTGCTGGGCCCAAGTATATGCAGGGCACATGCTGGGGATGCGGGTGGAGCCAGGTGGGGGGATGCGTGGCAGCGTGGGTCTGGGGGCGCCGTGTGTGTGTGTGTGTGTGTGTGTGTGTGTGTGTGTGTGTGTGTGTGGACTGACGCGTGAGCGTGCACGTCGTTCTGACAGGCGGCATTTCCTGTGATTGTGTGCTGTGATCTACGGGCTTGAGTTATGAGTGCAGTGTGTGCTAACCGCATTCCTGAAGGCTAATCTTTCTGAGCCACTGAGGAGGAGGCAGAGGGGAGCGGGAGCAGCAAAATATCTGTCCACGGAACACACCCTCTGCCTTCCTAGTACTTCTGCTTGGGATGAGGGTCCCAGGGAGCGCGGGTGGCACCGGGAAGAGGCAGGGAAAGGTTCACACAGGGCACTGACACGAGCAGGACCAGAGCTGCCCCTGCATCAGCAAATACCGCACCGCGGCTGTGCACTCCGCCACCTATAAAGCACCCTGACATCTTCCTGGATCTGGTGCCTGTGTGTCTATATACGCAGTGTGTATGCAGAGAGCTAGAGATAAACACTTTTTTAAAAAGTTAAAGCTTGATTAGCTGAACACCACGAGGCCCTGGGAAATTGAGTTTTAGAAAAAATTTGGATAATTGGAACAGCAGAGAATATCAAGCACGTTAAATACACAAGTCAGCTGAGCACAGAGTTTATGGCAAGCTCTGATTAAGACGAAGTTTCTGATAATCAGAGTTTTAAGGGCAGAGGCTCATTTGAATTTTTTCTGTCGAAAAGAGAGATTAGATATCATGTGCACGGAATATCTTGTGATATTTTCCATTCTTCCCAACCCCGCTTGAGTCACAAACATGCTTTTCTATGTATGTATTTATTTCGTAAAAAGTACTCTATCCTTTGGTCTGCCCCAAACTACCCCAAACAGGACTTGCCACAGATGTGTTTATCAGATTGTACTGCAAACGCTCGGAGAGGGCAAGTCTGCCTAACGTCTAAGTGATTTCAAAATCAAAGCCATCCCAGACACACCAGAAGCCTAAAGCAGCCAAGAGATAGGCCAAGTTTATAAACTTCCATAATATGTTTATTGCACGGATGGCAATCACCCAATATCCCTGCCCTCCTGGGTCTTAGATCAGAATAGTTCCACAAAAAGAAATCTGTGTTTGACTGCATTTAACCAGTCATAATTCCAGATGTCTGGAATATTCCAACACCAGGCGTGGGGATGGGGAGGAAGAAAGGAAGCTGTTGATCATTCGGCGACAGTCTCGTAGTCTGCGGTGGCGTGTCTAGCGGGGCTGCTTGTGCCGTTTCCTCCTGTCCCTAAAGGAGAGGTGTCACGGGAGCGGTCATTGTATTTAGGGCAAGTCGTTGTCCGCAGCCACAGGCAGGCTTTTCTGTCCACCTCTGGAAACCCAATGTGTCACATCAGAGATATAATTTCTTAATGAAATGGCGAGAGTGTACCTAATTTATGCCAGGACGGAAAACGCTGACGGGGCAGAAAGGACACTTGTTTCTGCTGTAACAGGGAGCACGTGTGGGCCACGTCACTCAGGAATGAATCAGACCAGCGTCCTGGGGCAGTCTGCTAAGAGAATTGCCTCCTTGCGAGCTCCTGTAAAGTGTTAAAGATATTTACTGCGTGCATACATGCCGGTCCATTCCAACCCTTTCACTGGAACGCAGACTTATGTGAGTTCAATCCTTTGTCCCAGACCCCTTCCTGAGCGTAAGAAAAGTAGGATGGTGCTATAGAATCATCAGTGCGATTCATTCTGCCCTTTCCTCTAGGGCTTTTCTGGCAAACATTAAACATCACGAGGGACTTCCGTGGTGGCACAGTGGTTAAGAATCTGCCTGCCAATGCAGGAGTCACGGGTTCGAGCCCTGGTCCGGGAAGATCCCACATGCCGCGGAGAAACTAAGCCTGTGCGCCACAACTACTGAGCCTGTGCTCTAGAGCCCACAAGCCACAGCTACTGACCTTGCGTACCACAACTACTGAAGCCCGTGCGCCTAGAGCCCGTGCTCCGCAACAAGAGAAGCCACAGCAATGAGAAGCCCGCGCACCGCAACAAAGAGCAGCCCCCGCTCACCGCAACTAGAGAAAGCCCGCGTGCAGCAACGAAGACCCAACGCAGCCAAAATATAAATCAATAAAATAAATAAACATCATGACACCCCATTCAAGGGACGCGAAGTACTCATTTCACAGACGGTAAGACTGACACACAGGTTTTGCCTCCGTGACACCTTATAGCCAACGGGATAGATTTTTTTCCCTCTCCGGCAAAGTGGGTGTGAGATGCATTGATGAACTTTTAAAAATTTTATTGAGGTACAGTTGATTTAAAATGTTGTGTTAATTTCTACTGTACAGTAAAGTGATTCAGTTATTCATATAGATGTGTATCTTATTATGTGTATGTTCTTTTTCTTTTCCATTATGGTTTATCACAGGATACGAATACAGTTCCCTGTGCTCTACAGTAAGACACTATTGTTTATCCATTCTATATATAATACTTCGCATCTGCTAATCCCAAACTCCCAATCCATCCCTTCGCCACTCCCCCTCCCCCTTGGAAGAGATGTGTTTGTGAACTTAACCTAAGGCTTGGGTATGGTGTCAAAGAGGTCAGGGCTTCTCCTGACGGTCGTGGGGCTGCGGCGGGGTCTGGAAGTCTGGAGCCTTTGTTTCCTGCTCAACACTGGGCCAGGAGGCATCAGTCATGGCCAGGTGCAAGAGAACTTTCTCTACGCCAGAAGGTCTCCAAAGTGGGGGCACACACACCCTAAGTGGCACACAAGACAATTCTTTGAGGGGTAGTGTTCATGGGTTGAATTCTGTCCCCCTCCCCAAAATTCATATGTTGAAGTCCTAACCTACAGGACCTCAGAATGCAACCTTATTTGCAGATAGGATCTTTAAAGGGGTAATAAAGTTAAAGTGAGATCTTTAGGGTGGGCCCTAAAAAATATGACTAGTGCCCTTATAAAGTGGGGAAATTTGGACAGAGATACACATAGGTGAGACAATATATTTCTGTTGTTTAAACCACCCTGTCTATGGTACCTCGTCACGGCAGCCCAAGCAAACTAACACAGATAGGAAGAAGATACTAGAACTTTAGAATTTCTGTTTATATCATTTGCCATGTCACTTTGCAGTGCTTCCCACTGTGGGGGGGAATATACTCCCCCCATGCCAGTGACATTGCACTTGACCAAAGGAGTATTAGTGGACGTGGCTTGTGAACAGGGCTGTAAACGTGTTGTGTGGTGTGTGATTTGCCCTCTTGAGCTTCTGCCGTCACTAAGAGAAGAACAGGTCCCAGGTGGCTACAATCACATCAGCCTGGGCTCCAGACCTGCACAAAACCTGCAAGCTGGAACCAAGCCTGGCCAACCTGCAGCCTGAAGTCACCCAGCCCAGCCAAGATCCATTAAGACCCCGCAGGACCAGGAGCGCCAAAAAACCATAAATGCCTATCGTCGTGAGCCGCCGAGTTTCGGAGTGTTTGTTTCGTAGCATCATCGCAGGAAGAGTTGACTGTTACAATGACCAATACGCAACATGTAGATTGACCACATGGCCTCACTCAGGCTGAATGTCACTGCTTGGCATCCAGTGTGACAGGCAAGGAATGCCAAGGGAAGAGGGACAGTCCTGGAACTTGGCTGGCATCCGCCTCGCGTGATCTTTCACCTCAGTAAACGGCCTGTTACGAGTGCCATGTCGAGTGATTTGCAAATTATATGATCTTGCTCTAACTAAACTACTCATCACAAAATGGGCAAGGGGCTTGAAATGCCTCCTCTAAAGAAACCATGGCTTGCAGATAATACTATGAAAGCAACCATCAGCTAGGAAGGAACTGGTCAGCTCCGGGGTCCAGAGCTCTGCCAGCCCGATTAGGAGGAAACACCGTGATCCGAACCAGATTTGACAAAGAGTACGTTTTAAAAGTTTCAGACTTCAGAAGATCATTTGAGATGCAGATTTTCGACTTCTAGTGTTAAGAATGGGCCTCGCACACATATATATGGCCTTATGCTCTTAGCAAAAAACATTAGCACATGAATGTGATTTGTAAGTAAATAAATATACTCCAAATGTGCAAAAAATGATCACTACTCGGGTCAAGACCACTTGAAAGTCGCTTGAAAGTGAGTCCAGCCTATCAGACTGATTTATTAACCTTTTGGGCGAGTTCATTGTTTTTAATGTTGAGGGATTATTAGGGTGCCATCGTGAACATGGGAAAGACCCGTCCCCTCGAAGTGCAGTGTGCAGAACCCATGGGCCCTCCAATGTTTGGCTGTGTTCACCCTGTTTCTAAAGCCTGGGGGAGAAATTGATGTCACGCGGAAAGTGAGGACGCACCTCAGTGCCGGGCCTAAGGAGGACCTTCCAGAGCGGGGAGCTGCCGCGCTGTTCAGCAGAGAGGGTGCCCAGGGCAGGGGAGCCCTGCTTTGGGCCCAAAGACTCCTCCCAGCTTCAAGAAGTCCTGAAAGGGCCCAGCTCTGCTGCCCTGTCCCGACTCCAACACCACCATTCAGGGCATGGAGACAAGGAGACACACCCCACTCCCAACCAGAATCTCACTCTGGGCACAGACACTGGGCAGCCTGACTTCATGCCCAACTCTGATTAAACCAGAAAGTGTCAAATAATGCTGACCACTCCCTCCACTCCAGAAAATAAATATCTTCCTCCCTTGAACTCTTTTGAGCTGCATCGTTTCTTTTTCTTTTTCTTTTTGTTTTGGCTGTGCCGCACAACTTGCAGGATCATAGTTCCCCACCCGGGATCAAACCCGCACCCCCTGCAGTGGAAGCGCAGAGTCCTAACCACTGGACCACCAGGGAAGTCCCTGCATCGTTTCTATCTTCCCTACAATGCTGACCCCATTCTGTCTTCAAGTATTGTCACTTAGACTTCCGCATGGGTGCGTCCCGTCTCAAGGATGTGGGCCAGGCCTTACGGAGGTGAGGACCCCATTTTATATTCCTTTGAGTGTAGAACCTATTTAGGGAGCTGGGTGCATGAGTCCCTGGGTTTCTCTCTGGGCTGCTGTGAACATAGGGCATTGCGTGGGTTATGGGTGGAGGGGAGGGTACTGTTTGACCCTGAGGTCTCTGTTCTGAAGGATTTTCATCAAATTCATGGGAGGCCACCCATGCCCGGGCATTACTATGAAGAGACTGGGACAGAAAGGACGAGGAGGTTATACCAGTTGGGGCTGGAGCAGGGACGCAGACCACGATGAGGATTATGGAGGAAGGGCTTCATAATGGAACAAGAGCTGACCCCACTGTGGGAGAGTCTGGGAAAGGAAGGGTCCAAAGGCGAGGCTGGAGGGTCCAAGGAGAGTCACTAGCCAGCCCTCCTGCAGCCAGGCGCGAGCAGCTACCAGAGCAGGGCCACGAGGGGGAGTTGGGGGAACAGCCCACAGAAGATGTGTCTCTACGTCTGGTGGCAGGCCTGGCATGGCTGTGGCTCAGCAAGGCCTGCAGAGCAAGGACAAAACGGCCCCTTCCGGCGCCTCCTGTCTTTTATTGCATCTAACCATGATGGCCAGAGACGAGTAGCAGCTGCTTCTCTGCCACCTTCCAAATGTTGTGCAAATTTCTCTTCTGATCACCTCTAATGTGGAATCATAAAAGGAAGGGAATTCTGGAAAAGGCTCCAGCTTAGCTGAGGTGACACGACACAAAACCACCACAAGATTTGAGCTGTCACAGGGTCCGCCATGGCTCTTCTGCACAGCTCCTTTAGAAGTGAGGAGTACACTGCTTGTCCTCAAACATTTCTGTGCCCCAGGCTTGGCAGGTGGACTGGGCTCACGGAGGGAAAGACCTTTATGGGACAGCACCTTCCAAATCTCACCAGCAGGTCAAGCTCGACACTGTCCTGTTGACCCCCTTATCACTCAAGAAGAATGATTTCAGCTTGAGAGACTCAGAGAGGAAAATAGCTAAGGGCCTATGGCAGACTGTATTTTCCAAAGAGGGACTGAACTGTGTCCCCGCCCCGCCCCCCCCCCAACGAATCCGTATGTTAAAGCCCTAACTCCCAATATGACTGTATTTAGAGATGGGGCCTCTAAAGAGACAAGTAAGGTTAAGTGAGGTCATAAGGGTGGGGCCCTAACCCATTAGGATTGGTGTCCTTATAGGAAGAGGAAGAGACACCAGGGACTTGCACACACAGAGGGAAAACCACAGAGAGGGTGCCTGTCTGCAAGCCAAGGAGTGAGGCCTCAGGAGAAACCAACCCTACCAACACCTCGATCTTGAACTTCCAGCCTCTGGGACTGTGAGAAAAGAAATGTCTGTTGTTTAAGCTACCCAGTCTGTGGTATTTTGTTATGGAAGCCCAAGCAGACGAATATGGCCACCACACTATCTCCCATCCCACAGGCTCTTCTTCAAATGTGACAATGACACTCCAATGACAATACTTCCGATGGTGGTGTCTACACCCTCTTGCCTTGAACCTGATCAGGCCTTCATGACCGCCTCAACCAACAGAATACAGCAGAAGTGAAGCTATGTGACTTCCGAGACTAGGTCCTAAAAATGCCATGCCCTTCTACCTTGTTCCCCCAGGACACTCACTCTTAGAACCCAGCCACCATGCTGTGAAGAAGCCAAGAAGCCACAGGGAGAGGCCACGTGAAGAGTCCACAGCCAACAATCCCAGCTGAGGTCCCGGCAGCAGCCAGCATCGACACTAGATGTGCGATCGAGGGAGGCTTTGGGTGATTCCAGCCCCCAGCCATTGAGTCACCCCCTACCCTTTGAGCCACCCCAGAGGCCATTCTGTCCCCACTGGCCACGTCCAGACTACAGATTTGTCAGCAAAATAAATGAGTTGTTGTTGTTTCAAGCCACTGATTTTGGTGTGATTCATTATGCAGCAGTAGATGACCAGAAGAGAGGTCCTCAGAACAAAGGCATGACCGCCTAAGAGAAAATGGGGCCAAGCCAATATATAGGCTTGACCTGTTGTGGGGGGTACTGCAGTGATTTCAGACAATCAAAGCGGTGCAAACCTCCGGCATCAATGCAGAAAAACAGGCTGTCAGATGAGCGGTCCTCTGAAGCTCACACCCACTTTACGATTCCTATTCATTTTCCGGCAACTCTGAACATCTTCCCAAGGAGATTTTTTTATTCACGTTGGTCAAGCTCTGGACAGAGTTTAAAGGAAGCGTGTATACAGAAAGAAAATGGTGGAATCGGGAGGTTAAGCTGGAGGCTAGAATAATTAAAGGTTAAACTCCAGGTTTGCATTTGGTATTTATAGAATTTTCCATGCTTGGTGTGAGGGTTTTAAAACCAGGCTGAGCAGGGAAGCGCCTTTCAGCTCTTAAAGGAGGGAAAGGATTCTAACACAAGGAATCCAACCTGCCTAGTTCAAAGTTTTAAAAGGAAGGATAATTAAGCTGCTTTGTGGCTTCAAGTGATGCTGGTAAGGTGAACAGGGCTGGGAAAGGAGGCTCTGTGAACAACACAAAGCCAAACAAAACATTTTCTTTCCCTACCCGGCACCCAGGGCTGTCAGCAGCGGTTCCCTGGGTCCTCGAAAGCGGTTTTCTGCCCCTGCTGCTCCCTGCTCTGAAGGCGCCTGAGTGTTGTTTATAGCGTTTGACACGAGCCAAGGCAAGCATGGGGCAGCAGTGTTCCGGCAGGCGCATTGTGGGGGTTACCAATGGATGCGCGCGAAGGATGTGGGTGGAGGCGGAGGTAGCGGGGACCCGGCACCCGGTGCTGGCTCGCGCACAGCTGCGCTCTGAGGCTGAATGCAAACTCCCCGGAATGCACTTCTGCTTTGCTCCAAGCTTCCTCTCGCCTCCTTTATCCCCCTCCCGTTTTCAGTATAGAACTTCAGAGAAACTCCTCTCTCTGTCTTTCAGCTTGTTGTTATCTGTTTGCGGGACATGGTTGTCTCTTTTTGTTTCCTGAAGCTTTGATGGGGCTGGGGATGAAAGGTCAAAGGAGGCGAGGCCAGGGGTGTCTGCACTACAGGCTCAAACTGCTTCTCCCAGGAGTTTTCCAAATGCATCCTGCTCCCAACCTTCAAAGGATGCGGGGTGCAAAGGCTTGTGAGAACTTGTCTAAACTGGCCCTGCATTTCTTTGTGAAAATCTAGTTACTGAGACAGGCTATAATGCAGCTATTCAGAAAGATGATTATAAAGACCATGTGGCAACATGGAAAAGGCAGGCGTGACATAACATTAAACGAAATAGTAGAACTCCAAACTGTGCCTGAGGTACTGTCACAACTATGTTCAAAGTGGATTAGGAGCAGGGACTCAAACAGACACTTGTACGTCAATGTCCACAGCAGCGTTATTCACAGTAGCCCAAACGTGGAAACAACCCAAGTGTCCATCGACGGATGAATGGATAAACAAAATGATCAAAAATTCCTCTTTGACCTTAAAAAGGAATGAAATGTGGAGACCTGCTACAACACGGATGAAGCTTGAAGACGTTATGCTAAGTGAAATTAGCCAGTCACAAAAGGATAAATGCTGTATGATTCCAGTTATACGAGGCCCCTGGAATAGTCCGATTCAAAGAGACAGACAGTAGAATGGTGGCTTCAGGGGCCGGGGGGAGGAGGGAATGGGGAGTTGTTGTTTAATAGATACAGAGTTTCTGTTTGGGATGATGAAAAAGTTCTGGAGATGGATGGCGGTGATGGTGGCACGACATTGTAAAAGTACGTAATACCACTGAACAGGACACTTAAAAATGGTTAAGATGGTAAATTTTATGTTATGTATATTTTACAATAAAAAAACTGGGCTTCCCGGGTGGCGCGATGGTTGGGAGTCCGCCTGCTGATGCAGGGGACGCGGGTTCGTGTGCCGGTCCGGGAGGATCCCACATACCGCGGAGCGGCTGGGCTCGTGAGCCATGGCCGCTGAGCCTGCGCGTCCGGAGCCTGTGCTCCGCAACGGGAGAGGCCACAACAGTGAGAGGCCCATGTACCGCAAAAAAAAAAAAAAAAAAAAAATTAACTTTTTTTAAAGTGCATTAGGTAGATTGGTGACTGCCAGAGGCTGGGAGGAGGAGGGCATAGGGAATAACTGCTTAATCAGTACAGGGTTTTATTTAGAGATGATGACAATGTTTTAGAACTAGATATAGATAGAGGTGGTTGGTTGTACAACATTGTGAATGTACTAAACACCATTGAATTGTTCACTTTAAAATGGTTAATTTTATGTTATGTGCATTTCATCTCAATTTTTTTAAAAACGGGATTAGGAGGAGACTGAAAGGGAATGTGGAAAACTGAGAACTGTTTAATGCGTTAGGATGGTTAGGACTATTGGTGGATTCATTTTGATTTCTGAAAAAATGGTTAAAATACAGTTTGTGCAATGTATTTTTTACATATTAAAAAAAACTGTCAGGTAGAAAATCTGTCACAAAAAACAGAATATATACGGGATTAACATATACACGCTACTATATATAAAATAGATAACCAACAAGGACCTACTGTATACAGGGAACTGTGCTCAATATTTTGTAATAACCTATAAGGGAAAAGAATCTGAAAAAGAATATATACATATGTGTGTGTGTATATATATATATAAAACTGAATCACTTTGCTGTACACCTGAAACTAGCATGATATTGTAAATCAACTACACTTTAATAAAAAACAAAACACGGGAATTGCCTGGTGGTCCAGTGGTTAGGACTCCATGCTTTCAGGGCCGAGGGCCCAGGGCCCAGGTTCGATCCCTGGTCGGGGAACTAAGATCCCACAAGCCGCATGGCACAGCCAAAAAAAACCCAAAACAGACCATTAATCAACTAAAGCAAAGTCTCTTACTTTTTCTTAAGACTTGTGGGGCAAGATTGTACAGAGAAAAACCATAAGGAAAGAGAAATTGAGGACTGGGCTAAGATAGTGTTTGTCACTTTTTAGTATGTATTAATATATACTATGTGTCATGTATTAATGTGTTAATAATAAAGAATATATATTAATATAAATCAATAATAAAGACTATAAGAGATAATCACAGTGAGTCCTTACCAATCAATCAAATATATATATGTTTAATATCCAGTGTCCCCAGCATGACGCTGGGCCCTGTGGGAGGCCCAGAAGATGAGGCAGAGTGTCCTTTTGGAGCTGACACTGTAGGGCTAACTTGTACGACGCTGATGACAAGTGTGTGAGGTCAGAAAGAAGCTGAAGCAAGCTGCCTAAAGGGAGTGGGGACACCTCAGCTGGACTTGGAGGGGTGGCAGGGTCTGCACAGGCCAAGGGCAGAGAGAGGTCCTTCTAGGTGTGAGGGGACAGGCAGCGGGCAGGAACGCCAGTGTCTGTAGTCAGGGAAGGAAGGGGAGAGCAGAGAGGTGTGCCGGGCGAGTTGAATGAAGCCCAGTTAAAACACCCCCCTTGAGGGATAAACACCATAGACAGTGGGGAGCCACGGTTGGCTCCTACGCAAGGGATGGAAGCCATATTTTCAGATGGGGACTCTGCCAGAATGACAGTAGGCCTTGGATCCCCTTTCCCTTTCACTCAGGGGGCCCAGACAGGCCAAAACACAGCCAGACACCCCCAGCCCTGACATGGATTACAGTAGCAGCAGCAGGGAGCAATTCTGGAAACTCTGTTCTCTCATTGATGGTTTCTAGTTCCTCGTCCCCAAAGGGAACACTTTTAGAGAAAAATGATATGTCTGGTTAAAGACTGAGGATTGAACACATGCGTCCATCCCTCTGCTCCAGGCCAAAACTTCATGAAGATGATAGTAATGGGATTTTCAAAAGGCATTCACCTGCAAGTATAAAGGGAACGAGAAAGGAGAAAAGAGCCAAGAGTTCTGGAAGTTGGAAAGCAGAAGGTTGTTTGGTGACTAACTTATAGCAGGGCTGAGAACGCTGAAACTCAAACTGGCTGTGGGGAAAGCTGAGAAGCGGCCTGAATGGATGGCATCGCAGAACCTCTCCCCGCTCCAAAGACTCAGAAGTGGCAATGCCAGGTACTTCTGGAAGAGGAGGTGAAACTGGTACTAAGAACAGGAGGATCAACTGAAAGTCCATTTAAGAAGCAGTCAGATGTTCGGATGCCTTTCCCTGTGCTGTGAACCTAAGTGACTGTCCCTTCACTCCCTCACCCTCGTCTCAGACAGAAGACTGGACTTTTATTTAGTATCTGGAGAGGGTTTTAAAAAGGGTCTTTGCATAGAAAACAAACTTATGGTTAACGAAGGGGAAAGGGTGGGGCGGGGGATAAATTAGGGGTTTCGGATTAACAGATACACGCTACTGTATATAAAACAGATAAACAACGAGGACCTACTGTATAGCATAGGGAACTATATTCAATATCTTGTGATAACGTGTAATGGAAAAGAATCAGAACGTATATATAACTGAATCACTTTGCCGTACCCCTGAAACTAACACAACACTGTAAACCAATTATATTTCAATTAAAAATGAAAATTAAAAAAATAAAAATATTAAAATTAAAAAAATTTAAAATATCTCTATTTTTGGATAGAGATATAAAGCATAGTTGAAAGTAGGATGCCCAATTGAAAACAGGGAGATTAGATACAAGTCTTTTTTTTAATGAACACTGTACCCCCAGCCAAGCTCCCCTGCTCATTCAACTCCCAGAAACTTGATATTCAGGCTTGGACCCTCTAGGAAGGAGATCGAATACCGACATCAGAGATTTGCCAATTAAAAGTCTTACCTAGATCAGCATAGAGTGGTGGTTCTCAAACTTTAGCCTGCAGGGGCTTCCCTGGTGGCACAGTGGTTGAGAGTCCGCCTGCCGATGCAGGGGACACGGGTTCGTGCCCCGGTGCGGGAAGATCCCACATGCCGCGGAGCGGCTGGGCCCGTGAGCCATGGCCGCTGAGCCTGTGCGTCCAGAGCCTGTGCTCCGCAAGGGGAGAGGCCACAACAGTGAGAGGCCCGCGTACCGCAAAAAAAAAAAAAAAAAAAAGGAGTTTTAGAAAGAGAGACAGAGGGGAAGGAAGCATCAAAGAAATAATTCAAGAAAATTTCCCATCCCTAAGGGACACAATCTTACAGATGGAAAGGACCACAGAAGTATCTAACACAATGGATGAAAACAGACTCACATAAATACATATCATCATGAATTTTTAGAACATTGGAGACAAAGACCCTTAAAGCTTCGAAAGAGAAGATATATACTATATACAAAGGATTGAGAACATTCCTGGCTTTGGACTTCTTAATAGCAAGTCTGGAATCTGGGAGAAAATAGAAAAATGCCTTTCAAAATTCTAAGGGAAAGTAATCCAATTTAGAATTCTATATCCAGCCAAACGATCGGTTAAGCGTGAGCACAGAAAGAAAACTTCTCTGACATGCAAGGTCTCACAAAGTTGCTGCCTGTGCATCCTTTCTCAGAAAGCAACTGGAGGAGATGGTCCACCAAAATGCTGGAAAACATCAAGAAAGGGGAACACGCGGAATCCAGGGAACTGGGGATGCCACCCAAGATAGAGGCAGAGGGAATTTCCATGATGAAGGAGGCAACCTCAGGGTGACGGCTGAGCTCCAAGCATAAGAAGCGACCAGCCTAGATAGGAGCTGCTCAGAAGCCTCTTGATAAGCCAGGAAGAGGGACTTGAGGCGTCCGGACACAGTGCAAATCTAGTAAATTGAGAAAGAGTGTGGGTTGCAGCAACCTTCTTAAAGCAGAGGCAGCCAGAAAGGTGGTAATAAAGCTCGGTGACTACAGCCTGAGCTGAATTCCAATTTTCCATACAAAGATGAAAGGTCCTGGCTCCCGCCTCTGCCTCCCTCCACCGACAGCCACATCCCCATGCATATTTGGGAAGGCAGAAATATCTAGGCCAATTTTATCATACTAAAAAGGAAGAAGAATCATCGAAGTTCAAACTCTCCATCATCAGACGATCTCAGAGTCTCCCCGATGTGAAATTCCAAATGTCTGGGTCCAGGTGCTCTCATGTGTAGAAGGGAAACTGGTGGTTGGCAATGTTCATTGTTTTATTGAACAAGAACTTGCTTGCTGGGGTATAATTAGATGACACAGATTCCTTTTTCATTTTTTATAGGGAAGTATTTTGCCATTACCTCGGAGCATAGCATGATATGTTTTACGGCCAGGGATTTTTTTCACTGTGTAGTCTTTCTCTCAGCGGTTTATTTAAAGTCAAAATGACACCAAAACGGAGAGCGAGTGGTTTGCGTTCTCACCCCAGTCCCACCCCAGAGCTGCAGCACAGGTAAGTGTCTGTCACCTTGAGACAGGCTGGGACCTAGGACCCTTTGCTGCAGTGCTGGCACCTGGACCTTCGAGCAACAGAATACAAAAAAAAAAACTATAAGGGGCTAAAAGTAACTGCACGCATGCCCAGTTGGGGCAAATTAGGAACAACAAGATACAAAAAGAGCAAAAACCCAAGTGCCACTTCTGAGGTGTCAGGAGCAAAAGCAGGGGACTGTGCGTGATCCCTGAGCACAGCACCGCCAAGGGGGTGGGCAGACCTCCCAGGCCATCCCTCTGGCCCAACCCCTGGACGCGCCCCTACCCCCACCCCATGTAAGGAACCAGCTCATCCCCCCAATCAGGGAGCCAGCAAGGACACCTGTTACTTGTTTTCGCTCCCTCGTGCTGCAGCACGAGTCCCATTAAAGCCTCGTCTGAATTCCTCCTATGGCCTCTTAACAATTTCTATTGATTTAAAGAGTCCAAGAACCTAGGTCGGTCACAACCTAACACATTTCCCTTCGGTGGAACTGGCCACCTTTAGTGATTCACATTAGGTAATGCAGTCCCATTCTGCAACTTTCGTGGCATAAAATGTAGGACTAATCAGGATAGGAAGATATCTCAACAGGTTGAAAGAAATAACAAGTCCTCTGCCTGTGGCCTAAAAAAAAAGGCACCAAAACAATCCATCCCATTGCTCCATGATACAACCAAGAGTCCTCCAAAGGAGACAAGACCCTGTGGACCAGGCTTTGGTCCCGCCCTGCTGCCTGTCATGATGCGCCCACCCGCCATGATGAACAACTGCCCGACACCCACTGTAAGCTCCTTCTGGGAGTCTGGCAGACCCTCTCCAGCTTCCCCATCCCACACCTCCTCTCTCCAGACCAGGGGTCCCTTCCAGACTGAGTCCAGACAGGCCAGCAGCACTCCTACCTGGTCCCTGTGCCCCCTACCCACTTACTTAGGTACCTTTCTCCCAGGATCCCAGGACTGGTCACTGCCATCTCTCCTGGCACTGTGGCCAAGGGAGGGTGGAAAATATAGATGATTTCAGCTTTGAATCTGAGCACCTAGCAGAGTCTGGCATGGAATCGTGCCTAATAAATACTTGTTGAATGAATGGGTCAATGAACAAAACGAATGTATGGATAACTATGACTTAGGGGCTTTGGTAAATGCCAGATGAATTTCTTGTGTCATGTGACCGCCCCCAAAATGCTAATACCAGAGGCTTAATGCTGCAGAGTCGTGGTCTTTGACACTCCACTGGGGTGCACCAACAGCTTTCATTTCTCCCTTATGTTTTTAGGATAAAAAAATCTACATAAAGTCATAATGTAAATATTAGTGGAGATTAATTTCTTTTTATTTCTAGATTAAAATCAATGTGACTAGTCTCTATGTTTACTGTGCAGATCGCCACTTAAGGATGCCCTTACCTGGCCAGTAGGACTGTGAATCGCAGTCACGGGTGGCACGCACGCGGCTTCAGGAGAAGGGCAGGAGGCTCACTCCGTCCTCCACTGTCAGCATATTGTGACGCATTGCGGCTTACAGGTGCCTAGTGATGTGGATTTACTGATCATATGACCTAGTTTTAGCTTAACTCCCAAATGAGCCATAGGGCTTAAAAAGATTCCTGCGAAGAAACCATGTGTTAAAAATAATACTAATAATACAAGCACGCTTGAACAAGATGGAGGCCGAGCAGATGTTTCTTCTACTATGAGCTCTTTGTCAGCCACATCATGTGGCAGAAACAGCCATAATCTAATCAGATCTGAGCCGAAGTCAGCCCCCAAATTGAAATTATCAAGAGACAATTGGAAACATGAGTTTCCCATCACCGCTGTCTTAATGACAAGCCTGGCCTTGAGTGTATATGGTATATGGGGACTATCTGGTGAACGTCACAAGCCTCCAGAACAGAGGTCCTTAACCATAAATAAATACATCGGATTACAAAGGAAACCAAGGAGGTTGAAATCTTTATCAAATTATTCAAACAAATTTGTGTTATAGATACGTACGTATGGGCTTCTTTAGTAAATCGTTAAGTAACAAGATCCGTGGCAGATCTAATGACTACCATCATTTCACAGTGTTGATGAGCATATGTGATATTTTAAGATATCTGCTAATACTACTGAGACTTGTTGCCTATGTAAGTAATTGAAGGAAATGCTAAGTTGTAGTTAGAGGCTAGTGAAAATGGAGATGCCGTGTTTCCCCCATCGAATTCACAAACCCTGTGAATTCTATCCTTGAACCGCAAGTCAAGAACTGCGGTCTAGTGCGGATCAAAGGCTATTGGTCCCATCTCGCACAACCTTGTTACCAGGTGTTCTGTTAACAGAAATCACACATAAAAACGTTTATTACAAGCAGGCACAAAAACCAGTTACCCAATCTGGCTAAAAGCTACGCTGGATATAGAAGTGACAATATTTAAGTGGCAGGATCCGACTAACCCTCCGGTTAGAACAGGCACAATGTCCTCTGTTAGGTGGCAGGCCACAGGAGTAAACGAAGTCTGTGGCCTGGGATGCCACACCCCAGGGTATTTCCCCTCTAGGTTCCTCACGTTCACAGACCCCATTCAGGCAGCAACAGAGGTGCTAGTACAATATTTCTTGCCAATCCCCATGTCTTTTTTTTTTTGAAGTACAGTTGATTTACAATGCCGTGTTAGTTTTAGGTGTACAGCACAGTGAATATATATATACATTCTTTTTCAGATTCTTTTCCCTTAGAGGTTATTACAAAATATTGAGGACAGTTCCCTGTACTCTGTAGTAGGTCCTTATTGGTTATCTACTTTATTTATAGTAGCGTAGCCAAGCCCCATGTCTTGAAAACCACTTATTTTGTCAATATAAACTTTCTTCTAACATTTAAGAATGCTAATCAGTGAACCCTCTGGTACAGATTTAGATGGCGGATGTGTAGTAGGTGTCTTTGGACTGTGGATTTCCGATTCAGGTTTTTCGAATGTTAACTAACCATCCCAGAGGTGTGCATCCTTCATCAGTGTATTTCAAATGGAAACCCACCTCTTCTACAGTATAGATTTAAAACAAGCTATCTATACTGAGGCACTTTGTTATGGACTGAATTGTGTCCCCCCCACACACAAATTCGTAGGTTGAAATCTTAACCCCCAGTGCGACTGTTTTTAGAGATAGGGACTTTAGGGAGATAATCAAGGTTAAAGAGGTCATAAGGGTGGGGCCCTAATCCTATAGGACTGGTGTCCTTATAAGAAGAGGGAAATTTGGACACAGACACACAGAGAAAGGGGAATGCGTGTGAAGACACAGGGAGAATGCCATATGAAGACAATTTCAGACAATTTATTACATCTCTTAATTGCTGTGGGTCAGGAATTCAGAAAAGTCACAGTGGGGACAGCTTGTCTCTGCTCCATGATGTCTGGGGCTTTGGTTAAAAGCCATGAAGTCAGGGCCTGGAAGATACACTTCCATGATAGCACACTCACATGGCTGGCAAGGTGGTGCTGGCTAGTTGGTTTCTCACCATGTGGATCTCTCCACAATGCTTCTTGAATGTCCTTACAACGTGGCGCCTAGCGTCCCCCAGAGCAAGCTACACAAGAGAGCGAGGCAGGGCTTCCCTGGTGGCGCAGTGGTTGAGAGTCCGCCTGCCGATGCAGGGGATACGGGTTCGTGCCCCGGTCCGGGGAGATCCCACGTGCCGCGGAGCGGCTGGGCCGGTGAGTCATGGCTGCTGAGCCTGCGCGTCCGGAGCCTGTGCTCCGCAACGGGAGAGGCCACAGCAGTGAGAGGCCCACGTACCACAAAAAAAAAAAAAGAGAGAGCAAGGCAAAAGCTGCAATGCCCAGCTTAGTGATTATAGACAACAATACTGTATTATAAATTTCAAAGTTGCTAAGAGACTAGATCTTAACTGTTCCATTAAAAAAAAGAAATGATAATTATGGGATGTTATAGAAGTGTTAGCTAATGCTGTGATGGCGATCATATTACAATATATAAATGTATAAAGCCAACATGTGGTACACCTTAAACTTATACAATGTTATATGTCAATTATATCTCAATATAAAAGAATTCTTTAAAGAAAGAAAGTTGCAATATCTTTTATAACCAACCTCAAAAGTCACATGCCAGCACACCTGCAGGAGTCTACAGGTCACAGTAGATTCAGAGTGGATCCACCCTGATTCAGTGTAGGAGGGGATTGCACAAGGACAGGAATACTAGGCGTGGCTCATTGGGCCCACCTTGGAGACTGGCTTCCACACCTCCCATCACCTCTATATGTGGATAATGATGCATAATAATGACAAGGACAGAAGGTCAGACATGGCTCTCCTACTCATGGCTTTTGAGAAAAATCCCAGCCAAGAAACATTATCTTAAAAGTTTCAGGATGTGTCTTCCCCTTCTCGTATTCATCCACTAGGGATCTAGACTCATCATCGTTACCATAATAACAATCATTATCTTTGTCACTGTTGTCAGTTACTGAGCATTCAACTATGTGCCAGGCACTGTGTCAGGTGTTCTACAAACATTATCTCCTTTAGTCTTGTCAAAAATCTTGGAAAAGGAAGTATGATGAGCCCCACTTTACAAATGAAGAAAGTGAGATTCAGAAGGTTAAGAACTTCACACCTAGCTAGTAATGGAACCAGAATTTGAATACGGGGCTCTCTGGGTCTTTGTTTTCTGTCACACTGCCTCCCTGTCTGTATTAGGGTTCTCCTGAGAAACAGAACCAATAGTGTGTGTGTGTGTATGTGTGTGTGTGTGTGTGTGTGTGTGTGTGTGTGTAGAGAGACAGAGATTTATTTTAAGGAATTGGCTCACATGATTATGGAGACTGACAAGTCCCAAGATCTTTAGTCAGCAAGCTGGAGACCCAGGAGAGCCAATGGTATAGTTCCAGTCTGAACGTCTTCAGGTTCAAAACCCAGGGACAGCCAATGTTTCAGTTGAGTTCAAAAGCAGGAAGAAACAGATGTCCCAGCCAGAAGGCAGCCAGACAGGAGGAGTTCCCCCTTACCCCCAGGAGGATCAGCCTTTTTGTTCTCTTCAGGCCTTCAACTGATTGGGTAAGGCCCACCCACATTACAGAGGGCAATCTGCTTCACTCAGTCCACCAATTCAAATGTTAATTTCATCCAAAAACACTCTCAGAGACTTCCCTGGTGGTTCAGTGGTTAAGAATCTGCCTTCCAATGCAGGGGACGCAGGCTTGACCCCTGGTCGGGAAACTAAGATCCCACGTGCCACAAGGCAACTAAACCCATGTGCCACAACTACAGAGCCCACGCACTCCGGAGGCCATACGCCACAACTAGAGAGAAGCCCGTGCACCACAAGGAAGAGCCCGTACGCCACGACGAAAGACCCTGTGTGCCGCAACTAAGACCCAACGCAGCCATAAATAAATAAATAAATAAAAACACTCTCAAAGACACACCCAGAATACTGTTTGACCGAATATCTGGGCTCCCGTGGCCCAGTCAAGTTGACACCTGCAATTAGCTATCACACTGTCCTCCATGAACTCAACTTGCTTATCCTTGCACATTTTTAGTTTGTGAGACCAGTCTTGCTCTTGCTTGGTCTAAATTTTATGCTTTAAGGAGTCCTGCCCTCACCCATACATAATTCATGTATTTTCACAATTTTATTGATGTTGATAATATCTCCTCTTAAATTAGGTGGGGGAAAATAGAAGACAGAAGGAGTATTAGGGTATCCTAGTTCTAAATACTTTTTCTTAATAATTTGGGGAAAAATCAATGCAAATACCTTAATAGGAAAAAAACAGGAAAATACTTTAATAGTCTACGACAGTTTTTAAATTATAAAGTGCATCAGAATCACCCATGGACCTGTTAAAACACAGATGGCTGGGCCCCACCCCCAGAGTTGCTGTTTCAGTAGGTCTGGGATAGGGCCTGAGAATTTGCATTTCTAACAAGTTCCCATGATCCTGATTCTGCTGGTCCATGACCACATTTTGAGTAGGAAAATGCTAGGGGGAAAAGCGTGTCCATAATGTGCCCAGAACTGATATGGCACTCGGGGACCTGTGTTTCTGCTATCTTGGTACACTTCACCATTCTATGCCACCTCACAGTCCCAGATGGCTGCCTGAGCTCCAGCCATCAGGACTAGATTCTAAGCAAATGTTAGAAGGAACAGAGAAAGACCACTCCTTTTAAGGATACTTCCCACTTCCCAGAAGTTGCATGCAAGACTTCCACTTACATTCCACTGACCAGAACTTAGTCACATGGCCACACTTAGCTGCAAAGGAAGCTGGGGAAAAATTTTTTTTTCTCCAGGAGGCTATGTGCCCAGCTAAAATTCTATTACTTTATTACTTATAAATAGCGGGGAGGAGGGGAAGAGCTATTTAGGGACAGTGAATGGCCTCTGCCATGGGGATCTTACAGCTTGTTTGGAACACAAAATAATTCGTTCCTCTGTCAGCGTGTAACTTGGGCCTACCTTCCCTTCTGAGGCAGCGGCACAGTCCATGCAGCTCAATAAATAGGACTTAGAACCTTGCAAAGCCTAGTGAGTAAGGAATTACCAGTCTGGCCTATGTCACATGTTCTCCCTGCTAACTGCTAGAAGAATGAAGATGGAACTCCAAGGCTAGATACGGGCATTCCCGTGTTCCCTCTCACTGGTTTGGTTAATTGGTTATCCTGTTAACTGGCAGAGGTCTTGGTTTCCTCTGGATCGCTTGCCTTCTGAAATCCGGTAAGGACCAGACGTCAGCAACTTTAGGGGTGAATGTCCTCTGGAGGAAAGACCTGGAACTCCAGCAATGCACATAATTACACACGCTTGGTTCTAGAGAGGACATAGAATAAACAGGCTTTTAACAATCCCCATAGCCGTGCCAGCCAACAGAGGTTTTTCTAAGACCCCTCCCCCCACCAAATTCTGGGCTCCAAGGTGGAGGATGAGCCCACAAGATCTTGGCTGCTAAGAGGAAAGGAAGCGTGGGAAAAAAATGCTACCAGAGTCAAAGCCCAAAGAGACATTTCCTTCAATGTTTGACTCAGTGGTTTAATTTTTAAATGCAGCTCTGGTTGATAAAACTGAGATGCAAAAAGAAACTGTTGTTCCCTGATTAACCCTTCTAGCCACTGGGTGCCACTATTGATTTGTTTGGTTAACCAAACTGTAAAAAAACACTTTACTATGGGGCGGGGTGGGGGGAAGGGGGGCGGAATTCTCAGTGTAGATTACTTTGGTAAAGCAGGAAGTGAAAGCTGGACAAAAAAAAAGTCTGTATGTGTATATATATATATTTCCTTAGATGTATGTTGGTTATTTTTTTCTCCTGACTTCCTCTCACCAGACAACAACATACTTTTATTTCTCTGTAGTATCTCCTCCTTGATCTCATAATGAATTTCAGAATAATGCTTGAGGTACTGCTTCAAAAATTATATTTTGTTTCCTAAAGTCCCTTCCCGCTCTCAAAAAAAGAAATATGTACAAACTCTACTGCTTCATGATGTTTGAAATCATTGATACACGTCATCATCATCAATAACAAATGTTTATGAAGTACCTACTATGTGCCTGGGGAATAGAAAAACCAAGAGGTTCCTGCCAGCAAGGGGTTATACTCTCTCTATTCAAGGAAATATGACATACAGTCAAGCATATAAAGGTAGGGACTTCCCTGGAGGTCCAGTGGTTAAGACTCCGCACTTCCACTACAGGGGACACAGGTTCGATCCCTGGTCGGGGAACTAACATCCTGTATGCTGCCTGGTAAGGCAAAAAAAAAAAAAAGAAAAAAGAAAAAAGAAAAAAGGATAAAAAGGCAAATAGGTAGGCAGGTAATTGTGGCCAAAACTACAGGTTGCTTATCCAAGGGTCCGTTCTCTCCTTCTATGCCCTCAAGGTCACTGCATCTTCCTCGATGGCCAAGCCCAAATTTTGTTCTGGTGTTCATCCTGCAGTGTGATCAGGGAAGGGGACCCTCTCGCATTCTTAGGGGGTGAGTTATGCTTGATCCAAGCCAACCATGATGACCTCATATTCTTTACCAAAGATTGGTGGAGCACAGCCTTGTGACCCAGTCCTAGACAATGAGACTGGAAGTAGAATGCACTACCCACAGAAAAGGAGGTGTCAGTTTCTTTAAACTGAACCTGTGATGTCTGGAATTGCTTTAGTCATCTTTACACCATGAGGATCGTCACCTCCAACAAGCAGAGGGTAGTGGAGCAGAGAGATGCTACCCCCGCCCCCAGCCCACCCCCCAAAGTGAACCTGCCTCAGGAGCTCTCTTGTGAGACGCAGTCCCATTTTGTGAAGCCACTCTTAGCTGGGTCTTCCGTTCGTCGCAGCTGAAGGCACCCTGTCCGAAGCAATGGCCATGTATGCTGGCTGCGTCACATACGTTAGCTCACTGCTGTCCATCTGCCTGCGAGGAAGACGTTATCAAGCCCATTTTAGGGATGAAGCAATGGAGTCTGAGAGGTTAATACCACATCCAACGTCACACTGGTGGAGCCCTATTTTAAGCACCATCAGTGCTCAATAACGGTTCAATGGCGGGGGATCCATGGCCCAGCATGGGGTGCAGCTGAGTGGCTGAAGGGCACAGCCACTTGGTGGCCGGGAAACACAATCGTCTGTGGGACGCACCCTGTCCCAACCTTGAGACGATTCCTAGACCCTCCAGCCTAAGCATCTCCCAATTCATGCCAAACAACAGTTTTCTGGGTCTCACTGAAAAGCCTCTAATGGAAATCCAGGGTGAAGACTACCCTTCTGACCTGGAAGTCCTTCCTAAGATCTGACCTCAGACTCCCCCGTGGGAGAGCACAAGACAGCCCTGCCCTCTTCCTTCTCTTTAGCAGGAAGGAGAAACTGTGGCCTTGGATTCAGCACCCCGCCCTCCAGGCAAAGCCGCGACTGTGAAAAGAAATCTCTTTGGAGACAAAGACTGCCGGCTCCCTGCGGCTGTCAGCACCGAAAGTCCGGGAGCTCCGTTTCCAGCGTCCTTCACACTCCTTAGCCAAATGGAGAGCCCGCACAGCAAAGCGATGCTCGTGCTTTCCCTTTCTTTTGTTCAGCGTCCATTACAGGACGGTGATGACTGCTCAGCGGGCACACTTCTCTCTGGCTCGCCACCCAGCTCCGAAGCTGGGACTCGAGGGCTGTCCTTCACCCGGCGCCTCACCGCAGCCCATCCCAGCCAGCTTCCCGAGGGCGGTGTTCTAGGCGAGGAAAATTGCCCCCGAGATTGCTTAAGGCCCCTGGGGAAATGACAAGGAGAAATTAATCTTCCATTGCTAATCTTCCTACACGGCTGGATCAGAACTGTTGCCTGCAGGAGATCGTCGCCTGGCTCCCGCGGGGGCCCCGGATCCGTCCACACTGCCGATGGGCAGGGGGCAAGGCAGAGGAGGTCAGAAGGAGGCCCGGGGTGTGGTTCTCACACACCTTGCCCTGTGTCCCCCTGCCAGAATTCTCCACCGGTTTGAACCCAATCACTGATATGTGACCTTGATTGTCTGCCTACACTTAACCCTCCAGGTGCACAGGATCTGGACCCCGTTCCAGCCTCCACTTAGGGGCGCTCCGTCTGGGCTTCAGCAGCCCACCCCCTTCACACCCCAAGGCCTGGACCTGGGCCAGGCCCTCTGACTGGAGTCCTTATTTGTCACAGGTGTAATGACTTTCATGTCCTTGTCCCTGGCAGACCATGAGGACAGGTGCCTTATCTAATTTGCCACTGTACCTCCAGCACCTAACACGGCGCCTGGTATGTACTGAATACTCATAAATAGGTGTTGGGTAAAGGAAACTGTTCCTGGAGCTTCGAATGTGCAAAGCACTGCCTTGGGCACTGTGAATGAACACACAACTTTCATCATCATCATCATCATCACGGCTAATTCACTTAATTTGCACCAATGGCACCAAGGATTAGGTACAATGATTCTCTCCATTTTACGGAGGAAGAAACTGAGGCACACACACGTTAAGTATCTTGCTCGATGCAGGTCATCCATTCCAGAACATATGTTCGTGGACCCCTATGCGATCACGCCTCCTGAACTATAGGCCCTCTTGGGAGGTTCCATTGCCTCCAACTAGACTGGGCCCCGTTTTAGGACAGGACAGGCCTTCCATCTCCTTGGTATTTTCCCCTAGCCCGGAGCAATCCAGGCTCTCAGTTAGTGCCAGTGAACAACGCTACGCGATTCAGTCCAAAGAAATCCCAAGGCTAGTTTTCACGGGCTTGCTTTCTAAGACAAAACGAGACAGAAAGTAAAGAAGAAATGTAAATGACAGGGGAATCAGGGAATTGTCCCCCTAATTGGATAGATTCTTATCCTTTCGCTTCAGATCTTGCTCTCTCTGTAAGTCTGAAGTAAGAAAGAAGGAAACAGAGGCTGGAAGGTGAGTGACGCAGGTCAGAGACTTGCCTGTGGTCTCCGAGGCCACCTGCATTCCTCAACCTTTAAGCCTGAGAATTCCCAAGAGGAGCCTCGTCCATCCCGCTTGGGAGAAGCCGTGGGATTTGGAGAGAGGCAAGAACAGGAGTGGGAGTTGGCGGGGCAGGGGCGGCTGTGCTGCTCCAACATTTGCCAGCCTGCTGCAGAGCAGCTTGACTCACCGGCTCCACGACTTGAAAATCTAGGTTGCAGCCACCACTGACCTTGGCACCCTGAGCAACTGTTATCAGTTAGGTCTGCATTAGGGTGCAAGTAACCAAGCACTCCGTGAACGGTGTCCTCAACAAACCCGGGGGTTATATTCCTTACAAAAGAAGAAGTCTAGAATTAGCTGTCTATAGATGTGAGCTCGGTGACTTAATACATAAGGGACACCAGCGTTTCTGTTATCCTCTTGGCCTTCCCTTCTGGCCTCAAGACAGCTGCGGCAGCTCTAAAAGCGTGTTCATGGTCAAGGCAGGAAGGTGGGGGAGGTATTCCAGCACCAAAAATATCTGTTCCTTTTATAAAGAAGTGAAAGCTTTCCAAGAAAGTTTCCAAAAGACTTTGGCTTATGAGCCAATACCTGGCAGTGGGTCACGTGGCCACCTATAATTGTGCCCTTTTGCCTTACGTATCGGGGAAGGGGGTCGGGAATGGAGAGCTGGCCGAGGTTCCCCCCAAAGCAGAGCCTGAGATGAGAATTTGGGTGCAGGTCGCTTATTGGGAAGGTGACCCCGGGAAGCACGGTGAGGGAGTGGGGAGGTGAGATAAAGAGGAGAGCGTATTCAGGGGGTGTTGATGAGCAAGTTACCACTGAGGGCAGCTGCTCCACCCCACCCGGGAGCCCCTGAGAGGCCATGTGGGGCACACATGAGAACACATCCCCCGTTCCAAACACCCAACTTGGGGTAGCAGGGTTGAGAATTTCCCCAGGATGCTAACTCCATGGCATTTCCAGGTTGCATGCTTCCAGCAAGATCCCTGATGCCAAAGAAAGTCCACAGGCTGAGAAGAAAAGAGAGACGAGCCCTGCAGGCTTTCTAGAAAGAGCTCAGCGTACCTGCAGGTGAACTCAGAGGCGGGCTGAGGGGATGCGGAGATGGGCATCAATAGTGATGGGCTGAGGGGATGCGGAGATGGGCATCAGTTTTGCCAGAGTGACTCGTTGGTATCCCCTGCTGTCCCTCCTTAACTGCACACCTCAGGGCCCAGTGCTTGGTGACCATGCCAGGGGCCCTCCCTTCAGCCCTCTCCCTGCTGGGTCCTTCTCTATATCCATCCTCTCCCCTCCACCACCTACCCTCAGACTGGCCCTTTGGTACTCCAGAAAGAGTGTGATGAACTTACACCAATATTGTAACAATATCTCAATAACCACAGTGTACACGAGGCTCCTTAGAGTTCACCATGAACCTTTACACGCATTATATTGTTAAAAACTCACAACGTTGCCTAGCAAGGAATCTGAGACTCAGAGAAGTTAAGTAATTTGCCCAGGGATACTCAGCTAATACACTGACCAAACTGGGTACCTTCTAAATGCTAATACTCCAAATATTAAGCTATTCCTACCTTGCCACATGCCTTCTGTTTTCCTGTCGTGAGTAGGCGCTCAATAAATATTTGTGTTGAATGGACTTTTGCACCAAAAAAAAAAATTGCTAATTGTGGGAACTGTAGACATCAAAGAGTCCGTTCGGAAACGTGTTCTAGAATAAAATCCAAACTACTGATCCTAGCCAACATGGCCCCGCATGGTCTGGTAGTTACCCGCCTTTCCTTTCATCTCATCTCTCTCCTCCTGTCTACCTGCCCTCACTTCCACAGGTCACACCCTTCACTAATTACACTCCTGTACCTCGAATAGGCCATGCTCTTTCCTGCCTCTGAGCCTCTGTTTTTGCTGTTCCCTCTGCCTAAAATACTCTTCCCCTGGTTCTATCATTGCTGACTCTGACTCACCCTGAAGCGCTCAGGTTAAATGCTGCCTCTGTTGTCAAGATAGGAGTTCTCCTGAAAAACCCGTTCTTTTCTCCCTTGAGAAAAAAACTTCCAGTTTTTCACTGAACCCACGGTTTGACAGAATAAGGTCTACATTTCCCAGTTAGATGTGGCCATGTGACAAAGTTCTGGCCAATAAGGGGTAAAATGAAACGGTGGATACAATTTACAATAAATGCCCTGAATGTGGAGTCTGCCCTCAGAAGAGTAGCTGCCTCTTCCCTGCCGGCTGCAATGGGCACCAGAAGGCTGGGGCTCAAGCAGAGGAGACCAGGGATGGTTGCAAGCTACACGGAGAAGCCTCACATCCAACGTGGTGCCGGAGCCGCAGGGCAGCTACAGCCCAGGAGGCCTGGAGGCCAACAGCGTCCTCAAGCATGAGGAAATAGAGCTGTATAAATGTTTCCATCCCCAAGATGGGCACAGACGTGGTTGTGAGGCTGGAACACCAAGAGGCCTCTGGGTAGCGGTGAGGGAACTAGAGTGGACTTAATGAACCAGAGATGGTGGCAGCTCTAAAAAGATCAACGGCCAGTGCACGGAGAAGAGAAGGTGTAGCAGACCGTAGTTGGAGAGTGGCCTCTACAACACTTATGAATTCACATGCTCTTCTAGTACGTGCCATTTCCCCCCTCAAGAGGTGGAGTCTTCCTCTCCACCTCTCGAAGTTCAGCGAGCTTTTGTGACCACCTTGACAAACGGAATGTGACAAAGTGATACCACACGATTTTTAAGGACTAGGTCATGAAGGGCAAATTGGCACACCCCTCCCCTCTCTCTTCATTTACCCTTAGAACCCAGCTGCCATGTTGTGAGGAAACCCAGACCACAGGCAGAGGCCACGTGTAGGCGTTCCATCTGACAGCCCCAGATGAGGTCCCAGATGAGGTCCCAGATGGCAGCCACCGTCTGAGGGGGCCTCGGAGAGATTCCGACCCCCAGCCTTCAAGCTACCCCAGCTGACACCAAATATCTGCGAAGCCCTGCTCAAATTGCAGATTTTACAGGAAAAATAAATATTGTGTTCGTTGTAAGTTTTGGAGTGGTTTCGTATGCAGCTGGAGATGAATAACACAATTGGGCAGAAGTCAGCGAGTACCAATGGTGGCCTGTGGGCCCCTTCCTCAGGCCGGGACCAGGGGTCAGCCCTTGATTACCCCTGGGAGAAGGGAAGGAGGATGTGAGGACGAGGGAGTGCCACATTCACCCTGAGAGGGACCACCTTTAAACAGGAAGTGCTGAGCTGGGTTGAATTGGCACGCTGACAGTATTCACCATCAGTGGAAACGAGAGCTCAAGAGCAAAGGTAATTCTAGTTCATGCTGGCGCTTGAGCTTCCCTGGTGGCGCAGTGGTTAAGAATCCGCCTGCACTGGCAGGGGAAACGGGTTCGATCCCTGGTCCGGGAAGATCCCACAGGCCGTGGAGCAACTAAGCCCGTGCGCCACAACTACTGAGCCTGCCCTCTAGAGCCCGCGAGCCACAACTACTGAGCCCACGTGCCACAACTACGGAGCCCGCGCACCTACAGCCCGTGCTCCGCAACAAGGAAAGCCACCGCCGTGAGAAGCCCGCGCACCGCAACGAAGAGTAGCCCCTGCTCGCCACAACTAGAGAAAGCCCTCACGCAGCAACAAAGACCCAACGCAGCCAAAAATAAATAATTTTTTAAAAATACATAAATAAAAAATTCTGGCATTTTATTACCAATAAAGCAGAATTCCTTCGCCCTGCCCTGCCCTCCTCTCCCATCCTTACCCCCCACACACACTAGTATGGATGTTTGCTTTTAAAAACGCATGTTAATAAAAATTTAGAGGCTGCAAAAAAAAAAAAAAAAAGAATGAAAAAGGAAAATAAAGAGCATTAGTGTCTGCACACCAGACTTTGTGACCAAGCAAAAATTCCTACCCACTTTACAATCTGGGGCTGGGTGCTTCCAACCACAACTCTGATTCTAGCCCCCGAGCAGACACTAAATTCACACATACAAAGACTAAGGCTGCACTGTCCCTTCCAGCAGGCAATCGTGATTCAGCGGTATCAAGTCATGGTTCCTGGAACCAAGAGGGTCTCTGCTAAGTTCATTCCTCTGCCAGCCCAGCCCACCTGAGGCTTCTGGCAACGGGAGAGATGGGGAAAGATTCGTGCTGGGTGGAGAGCCCCATCCCAGCTCCATTCTTGGTGGCGGTAGGGAGCACTTTGTGGCCAAGCTGCAGCCCCACCTGTCTGCAGCCTCTCTTCTTGGCCTCTGCACAGAGGGCCACATGCTGGCCCAGTGGCTTTGTGGACAATCCAGGCAGAAGGCGGTGGGATGGGCCAGATGTGCCTCCAGGCAACCCCCACCTTCCAGTTAGGAGACAGACGTTTTATGAATTAATAGTTTGGGGAAGGCAATCTTGCTGCAAGTATGCCCATGGTAATATCTACATCTTAAGTTTTTACAAAATACATCTTTTTTACTTTGAGATACCTGAAACAGCTCTCCGTCCCCAAACATGCCTTTGGAACTCTTTGGTTTCCTCTGTGCACTAGCCGAGCAGCGCCGTATTTTTTCTTCCTCCCACAAAGTAGGTGCACATTCTCTGGAATAACACATGGTTGCCATTAATGCTCGTGATGTTTGGGGTCTGGTGTAAACCCACATTTTATCCATTGAACTATTTCTTTTTTCCAAAATAGTGAAAAGAAGTACAAAACACAAAAGCAATTACACGACTTAACTTTCCATCTCTGTCAAGCTGTGATTAAAAGTGGAAAATAATACTAGCACTTAGGTTTCTTTCTCGAAAGGCAAGAAGAAAAGGCAATTTGTCGCGATGGTTGTTTTTTCAATGCCATAAACTAGCAGTAAAGAGAAGTGGAGAGAATGATGGGGGTGCCTGAGAGCACAGGAGCTAAAACGAAAGGCCTTTTTCATGTGGGACAAGGGTTTGGTGAGCACCCAGGTCCTAGAGCAATGGGAGATGTTCCCCATCGTGTAGCTTGGGATAGTCATTTAGCGTCTGATGGCTCATTCTGCGCTGGTAGAGTCCAAGAGAGATTCACTGTCATCTCGTGATTTATAATAAGAAACACAGATCTGGTCTGGTCCCCTTCTGGCACAGAGCTCCTAAAACCCTTGGAATTTCTTAAGTGCTGAGAGTGATAAAAAGGTGTCTTTTGTTATGTTAACGAGATGACTTTTGGACACCTCATTAAGGATGGGAGCTGGTCACCAGAGGAACCAACCCTGTGATTAGCAGGTTGGAACTTTCATTCCCACCCCCTGATCTCCTGGGAGGGAAGAGGGGAGGGAGGTTGAATCAGTCGTTGATGGCCAATGATTTAATCAATCGTGCCTGTGTAACGAAGCCTCCATAAACACCCAAAAAGACAGGGTTTCGAGAGCTTCCAGGTTGGTGCACTCGTGGAGACGTGGGGGGAGTGGTGAGCCCAGAGAGGGCATGGAAGCTCTGTGCCCTTTCCCCACACCTTGCCCTATGCATCAATTCCATCGGGCTGTTCCTGAGTTGTAGCCTTTTATCATAAACCAGTGATCTCGTGAGTAAAATGTTTCTCTGAGTCCTGTGAGCTGCTCTAGCAAATTAATTGAACCCAAGAAGGAGGTCGTGGGAACCTCTGATTTATAGCCAGTAGGTCAGAGGCACAGGTGACAACCTGGACTTGCAATTGGCATCTGAGGCAGAGGGCAGTCTTGTGGGACTGAGCCCTTAACCTGTGGGATCTGACGCTGTCTCCAGGTAGATGGTGTCAGAATTGAGTTGAACTGTAGGACACCCAGCTGGTGTCCCAGGCACTGCTTGTTGTTGGAGCAGGTAGGGGGGGACCCCTCTCCCTCCATGCATTGGAATTGGAATCTGGGCACTTTCACTCACCAAGAGTCTATACCAATGAGGAGGACGAACTGGCTCCGGGTTCACCACCAAGCCTGTATGATCTCCCCTGGATTCCCTGAAGATTTTTAAAAACAAGCTTGGAGAGGTCCTCCCACGGCCATTTAGCCCTACTCTACCTACTTTCATCTGTCCTGGTTTGCATCTGTTGCCCTGGCCACAGTTTAGGCCCTCTGAGGTCTCCCACGTGCCCATGATCCTTGGGAAAGTGGTAAAGGAACATCCTGGTAAAAGTAAAGAGGCTTATATGATTCTGTATCACACAGGACTGCATTCAGCTGCCCATAAGAGAAACGCAACAACTGTGGCTGTTGGCTTAATGGTAAAGGCACTGATTTATCTCAGGCAGTAAGAAGTCGGGGTAATAGAGTCCAGGTCTGGAAGGGTGGCCCACGAAGGCCAAGAAGAAGCCTGCCCGTCTCCCCCTCCTCGGAACGTGGCAATGACGCGTGCATCTCCAGCCCCAGCCCCTCACTCCAGCCAAAGGAGAAAGCAGCAGAAGAGGCAATGATAGGTGACTTCTGACTGTGTCCCACTGGCTGGACTGGAGTCACACGGCCACCTCTCCTGCACAGATGTCTGGGAAAGCGCGTTATTGAATGTAGAGCCTTGCTCTAAAGGACTGTCAGCAAGAGGAGAGTTGAAATGGGTGTTTAGGGACCCAACAACCTACCATACCTGCCCTGGTCTCTTTGGGACTGATGGTTCCTTTCTGTCTTTCTTTTTTAAATGAGATGTAATTGACATAAAACAGTATATTCGTTTCAGGTATACAACAGAATGATTCCATATTTGTATATATTGCGAAACGATCAGTACGATGTAAGTCTAGTTAACATTCATTACCATACATAGTTACACAATTTTTTGTGTGTGGTGAAAACTTTTAAGGTCTATTCTCTTAGCAACTTTCAAATACTGCAATGCACTATTCTTAACTATTATTAATGTATAGCATAGTCACCATGCTATACATTGCATTCCTATGACTTACTTATTTTATAGCTGCAAGTTTGTACCTTTTGAGCCCCTTCACCCATTTCACCCACACCCCCATCCCCTGCCTCTGGCAACCACCAATCTGTTCTCTATGAATTCTGTTTGGTTTGGTTTGGTTTTGTAGATTCCACATATAAGTGAGATCATACAGTATTTGCCTTTCTCTGTCTGACTTATCTTACTTAGCACGATGCCCTCAAGGTCCATTCATGTTGTCACATATGGCAAGATTCCCTTCTTTTTTTTAATAGCTGAATAATATTCATATATACATATATATATATACCCCACCTTCTTTAATGATGGTGTAGCTTCTGTCTACACTTTGCTTCAGTCAACAGGCTGGACCATGTGCAATTCAGAAATAGATCCTAACCAAACTCCCCAGGGTGTTTCTTAAGTCTTATTTTACTACTGACATAGGGTTGAAAACCAAAAAGGTGGTGTCCGTTTTGTTGTTTGAGGGGCAGGAGTAGGAGGGAAGTATCCTATCAAATATAGAGGGGCTGAGAAACGCTTATACAGAATCTCCGCACCTCTGCCAATCTCAATTCTCATAGTAAGGTTATTCAGCATCCGAAGAATTGCTGAGCTAATTAACCTGTAGAGTAGTAAAAACTGCTTTCCGTGATAAGACATAGAAATCCCCATGGAAACTGGCTTACATACTTATTGGGGAATGTACTGGTTCACATAACCTTAGAGTCCAGAGTTAGATCTGGCTTCAGGAAAGCCCTGACCCAGCAGCACCATGATATCTCCAGTGGCATGGTACCCCCTCCCCCATTTCACTGTTCTACCTTCCAAGGCACAGGTTTCTTCCTTAGGTTTGCTCCCCAAGGCAGACACCATTGATGCCCCACTCCTTACGCCCTGGGCCTGCCTGAGTTCGCGGGCAGCTATGTGAGACAATTCACTGTACTCTGACAACTTCCTTCCTCCAGCATCCACGTATCTTTGATGCTCTGCCTGGATACCTTCTCCTACAACAGGGGAGCTGATGCTACTGCAGGCTGGGAATTGATACTGGGGAGACACCGCCTTTCTCCGCAGCTACATACATATGTGGCTTGCGTTATATTTCTATTGGACAGTGCTGCTATAGATTCTGTGCAAAGTACAGCCTGTGCACCAAATCTGGCCCACTACCTGTTTTTATAAATAAAGTTTTATTGGAACCCAGCCACACCCATTTGCTTATATATCGTCTGTGGTTGCTTTGGCTGCAAGGGCAGAGTTGAGTAGTCACAACAGAAACTGTCTGGCCTGCAAAGCCTGAAACTTTTCTTCTCTGGCCTGTCACAAAAAAAGTTTGCCGATCCCTGATAGAGGATATTGACCCTAAGGATATTTCTAGGCTGCAAAAATATTACTGGCTTTCAGGAAAGAAGAAAGGTTTGGTTATTTTTGGAATATATGAAAAATACATATTTAATATGTGTGTGTGCACATCACGTGCGACTGGTGTGTGTGTGTGTATTTTGGGGTGGAAAAGGGAAAGACGGAAGCCATGTGGAAATTAATGCAGACAGCAATGTGGACCCTTCAGCAGAACATTGAAGTCCCTGCTTCCAAGTGATGACTGACCTGACGTAAATTTTGACTAAAGTGAAAAGCATTTCTAACACACTCTTAACAACTTGCCAGAGAAGTACAAAAAAAAAAATTCTTATTAGGCTCAGCGTCGCAAAGTAACTTGCTCAAAGTCACACAGCTTGTGGTCTCCGATCTTCTTTTAAAGGAAACTATCTTAAACCTCCCCTTCTCCCCCCAAAAAAGGTTACCAAATAAAGTAAAGGTGACAGAATATAGCTATTATTTCAGTCTGCCCAGAACACATTCTCATACCCCTTCTGCTGAGACCACCCCTACCACCTTTGATGAATCACTCTAGCCCTAGGCGTCTGGTATGTGGCCGTAATAACATCCCTGCCTACGCCCCCAGGAATGAACACATAAAGTAGGCTAGAGCTACTCTACTTCCTCCCGGACAGAGCAGTTGGCTCAAGAGGTAGGCATGTGACCCAAGCCTGGCCAATTGGAGACCTTTCCCAGAATTTTCTAAAGAGTGGTAGCTGTAAGAGTGTAATCCTGGGCTCTGTATTCCACTTACAATCGCTATGGAACAAATTATGTCAAAGCATAGTGGCATGAAAGAACCATTTATCATGCTCACAGATTCTGTGGATCAGGAATTTGGACAGGGCACCATGGGGAGGACTTGTTCCTGTTCCCCAATATCTGGGGCCTCAACAGGAAGGACTCAATGGCTGGGGGCCAGAGTCATGTGGAGTCATCTTCACTCACATGTGGTGGCTGTTAGATGGGACCTCAGCTGGGGCTCTTGGCCAGAACACTTTCATGTGGCTTCTCCATGTAGCTTGGGCTTCCTGACAGCATGGCAGCCTCGGACTTCTGCCATGGCAGCTCAGGACTCCAAAGGCAATGTTCCAGCAAACAAGGCAGAAGCTGTATCGTCTTTTATGACCTAGCCTAGAAGTCA
This sequence comes from Grampus griseus, assembly GCF_964374135.1. NCBI lineage: Eukaryota > Metazoa > Chordata > Mammalia > Artiodactyla > Delphinidae > Grampus > Grampus griseus. The sequence goes on along the minus strand of NC_138999.1, from coordinate 35,160,964 downwards.
CACAGTGTCACTTCCACTGTCGTCACAAGCCCACCCATATTCAGAGGCAGAAAACACAGACCCTACCTCTCAACGGGAGGAATGTCAAAGTCACACTGTAAGATGAGCAGCTGGGATGGGAGATACTGTTGTCATCACTTTTGGAAAATATAATCTGTCGTTCTCTTGGTAGTCATTTTCTCTGCAAAAACAAGGCCAAGTGCCTCAGTGAGGGACCATGGAAAGAGGATCCGGCAGGTGAGGCCCTGGTTCTTAGAATCACTCTGTACATTTTAGAAGCTACGCCAGTCATCTGACCCCAAAGATTTCCTTTTTGCTTAAAAAAACTTTAAATGGGTTTCTAACACTTGCAACCATGAGTCTGGCTGATAAAATAAGTTAATTATTGATTTTGAAACTGAGAGAAGATTTCATTCATTCACCAAATATACATAAATATGTATACATGGTAATGTGCTAAGTACTGTGGGGGAAGACAACACCATGAGTAAGACACAGCCCTGAGTCACCCACAAGGGGTTTACAGGCTGTATTAGCTCAGGTTGCCATAACAGAATACCACAGACTGGGTGGCTTAAACAAGAGAAATTTATTGTCTCACAGTTCAAGAGGCTGGTAGCCCAAGGTCAAGGTGTCGGCAGGTTTGGTTTCTCCTGAGGCCTCTCTCCTTGGCTTACAGACGGCCACCTTCTCGCTGTGTCCTCACATGGCCTTTCCTCTATGTGTCTAAATTTCCTTCTCTTATAATGACACCAGCCAGTTGGGATTAGAGCTCCCTTCATGGCCTCATTTCAACTTAATCACCTCTTTAAAGGCCACATTTCCCAATGCAGTCACATTCTGAGGGATTGGGGGCTCAGGCTGCAACATATGAATTTTGGGGGTGGACACAATTCAGTCCATAACACAGGCTTTTAGGGATGATAATTGTGAGAGACTGGAGTATTGTTCAGCAAATATTTACTCCCCTCCCCCTCCCTCTTGGGCTGTTGTGCTCCCCTGCTCCACTGACCTTGGGCTTGACCCTGTGACTTGCTTTAGTCAACGGAATGTGAGCAGATATGATGCCAGCAAAGGCTTTAAAGGTGCTTGTGTTGTTTGGCCTGCCTTTTGCTCTCTGGTGATCTGCCATAAAATGAGGATGCTCCAGGAAGCTGCTGGGCCAAGGAGGATGAGGAGACATGTGGAACAGGCCTGGACCCAAGCTACCGAGTACAGCCAAACTCAACTGAGATCATCAGAACCCCAGCCCCCGACCCCTACCCCGTGAACAGGAAATAAACATGTTAAGCTGCTGAGTTTGGGTGTGCTTAAAACTTTTGTTACACAGCATGATTGCAGCAATAGCTGACTAATGTGATAAGTAATAAAGTAAATTACTGTGCCATGTAGACAAAAAGCTTTTCCTCTATGCTGAATTTTATTTGACCAAAGATTTCAAATAGACAGAACTCCTTTTTTTTCTAATGGTTAAACAGATGAGCCATACATTATTTTGAAAATCTAACGTACTTGACATGGAGGAGAAGATTTTTCCAAACACACTGCATGTTTTTACTTTCAAGAGGATTATTACTATTTCGTGAGTGTCAGCAAGGCACTAAGCGCTGACCTGGGATTCCAGGAAGCACAGTTCATGCCCAGAAACCTCAACACTGGAGTCACCTAAGGACCATCAGACAGATGAGGTCATAAGCTAAGAATTTCTTAAATATGTGAAAGGATTGTGAGTAATTATGTCATTATGTTGGTGATTAAAAGACCAAGTTGGCATACCTTCAGTCTCAGGTATGGTTCCCTACATATTTCCAAATTGAAATTTCTCAAAGCTTGCACGGCCCTGGTATGTCCAGTTTCTTATTTCTAATCCTAGGAATCTGCTCCCGAGGTTGGAGGCTCATCTTACACCTAGTGGGGTCCAAACACTGGAAGCACCATTTATCCATTCTTATCTTCCTGATAACCTGCCAGGATCTAAGACTTATAATCAACTGCATGGGATTTTGAACATTAGTTGAAATGACACTTTATATGGCCTCCGGATCGTCTGTTTTATTTCATTTAGGCTCACCCGTTTCCATTGCATCTATAAGCAAAGGTCATGACCTCTTTTGAAAAGGGCTCAACGGAAGGGAAAATAGCAAGTCTACATGTTGAAGTAAAAGAATTTGGTTCATAAAATAAAACTAAGGCGACAGAAGGCAAAGGGAGTTTCCGCTCTTTGAAAAGGGGCTTTCTCAGCACAAGCTTGGAAAAAAATGTTGATGATTTATGCAAATTAGAGAGGAAACGTGCCCCGAGGGATCTTGGCGCAGAAGCTCAAGTCGGAATTCTGGATTCGAGGCTGGCGGTGTCTCCGATTCACTCTGTGACTGGGGCTGAGCCATTGAACCTCTCTGTTTCTAAATACCCTCATCTATAAACGCGGGCTAACAACCCTGTTCTTCCTGCCCCTGAAGGGGAGGCAGGAAAAATGAATGCAGTGTCGAGGAATTACTTCTAAGAGCCATCGATTAGAACTACGGCATATGGTCTTCACGGGAGCTTGTTTCTGCCACAGATTTTTCCCTGGTCCCTATGATCACTCCAGCTAGAGTGCCGCAGAAATCAACTTCTCTCTTCCGCTATCTTCACGTGCCGCTCTTAAAAGCACAGAGGTCTTCACAACAGAACTCCTGCCTGCTCTGGGCGTGCATTACGAAGCCATGGCTCCTGGCTCTTTTCGACACAGGGCCACGCAGCCCAGATTTTCCGAGACGGTGGTGATTTAAACTGTTCTGTCCCATTGTCAGACCGTGTGTCGTAACATGTGTCAGATCACGTGTCCTGATCATTGCTTCAGAAAATACGGTCACTCACACCTTCACGGGAAAGGAAGCACCTGCTTGTTGCCTAAAGTCCTCTTTGGAAACGGATGGGAATAAGCGATAAAGCTGTAGGGACCAACTGATTGATTGAGCAGTGGATATAGAAATAGTGGAGGGGGAGGGGGGAGAGTGTTCATTTGACTCAATCATTACTACGTGCCAGGGTCGGGTGGGGCGAGTTGTCTGTTTATTAAGTAGCTAAGTTTGTGCTGGGCCCTGGGCTAACAACTGCGGTTACAGAAACTGATAGACAACATCCCTGGCCTTGGCATCTTACGGTACAGTGAGGAACAAAGGCAGGTAGCAATGAACAAGCCAAGGGCGTGCTTTCAGGCTGTCACGAGAGCAAGGACAGTTTGTGGCAACGCAGGGAGAGCTTCACAGAGGTGGTGCCACCACAGCTGAGTACTGAAGGACGAGCAGAAGCTTACGGGGGTGGGGGGCGGAGGTGTGTGCTAAGAAGGAGCAGGCATTCCAAGCAGGGGGGCCCTGCGAAGACCTAGCCGCAAGCTCTGTTGGTGTCCCACCCGTGTCCCTCCACCCGACCCGGAAGGCACCTGAAAAGATTTCCCAAACACAATGAGGACTTCCTGAAACCATCAGAGGGAGTTCTCAGGCCGCTGAAGCATGCTCAGCTGGCCACCATATGGGCGAGCAGATCCTAAGTGCTTAGCTTCCCAGAAACAACCCTCAGCTAATGCGGAATGAGAGCTGGGGTGTGCTGGAGCAGTGGTACTAGCTCTGGAGAGCCTGAGAGCCTGACTGTTACATATTCAGAAAATTTGCAAGCCAAGTGTTAAAACATTGGTAGCTTCCAATCAGCCACACTGGGAATATTTATATCGTGGCCACTGGCAAACACTACAAATTGGGACTTTCTTTGTTCTCCCAGAAAGCTGGTTTACCAGCTGGATGGGAGTTGGTGGGTAAACACTCCAGCTTCCTCACCCCTCACCGGGGCAGTGCTGAGGGGTGTGCTACACAGGATCTCAGAGAGGCACCAGCAGAATTGAGCCCCAGTTGCCCATATCGGTAACCTGCTCACAAACGTACCGTATATTGGCCTTCCTCCCTTCCCTGTCTTGATTCTCATTCCCTCACTGTGCTTCCTGGGATCACCTCTCTTATGGCCCCAAATCCTTAACCAAGGTGTCTCCGGTCTTGAAAGATTTTAAAGAGGGAAAAGGCAGCAAGATCAAGTTTGTATTTGAGGAAGGTCCCCTCCCACTGGGGCCTGTGTGACAGATGGAAACAAAGGGAGGCAGGAGGATGGTAGTGATGGTTTCGAAACATGAATGTACTTAACACCACTGAATTGTACACTTACAATGGTTAAGATAGTCGGTTTTATATTATGTGTATTTTACCACAATAAAAAAAATGGGGGGAAAAATTGAGGTGGGAGAACCAAGAACTAGGTCAGCGGGCGAGTCCAGGGAAGAAATGATAAGAGTGTTGGACACCCATGGGAGACGCCACCCACAGAGAACACAATGAAGCTGTCCTTGCCACAGCACTGCTTGTGGATCAAACTCTGAGCACGGCCGATGTTGTAGGAGCAGATACCAGAAGAGGAGGACGAGACCCAAAGGAAGATTGTATCAAGGAAGACAAGGCAAAGGGAATGTCAAGAAGGAAGTGTCACCAGGGTCACAGGCCAAAGAGAAGTGGTTGTGAGGATTAAATAGGTTAGGGTTTAGTAGCTGATACAAACTTCTCATTGACTCCTCACCAGAGCCCTACATTAAATTCAGTGACCTTGATGAACTCCCTTATTAATTCTAATAGTTGGATTGTAGGTTCTTTTGGATTTTCTATGTGCACGAGCATGTCATTTGAGAATAATGAGAGTTTCACTTCTTCCTTTCCAATCTGGATGCTTTTTCTTTCTTTTTCTTGCTTTATTGCACTGGCTATGACCTCCAGAATAATAATGAATAGAAAGAGTGATAGCAATCATCCTGTCTAGTTCCTGATCTCAGGGGGGAAGCTTTTAATATTTTACCATTAAATACAGTGTTTGTTGTAAGTTTTGTTTGTACATACTCCTTATCAGATGAAGGAACTTCCATTCTCTTCTAATCCTGCTAAGCGTTTTTACCATGAATGGGTACTGAATTGTATTTCTGTATTTCTCTGGGTGACCCTGGGAAAGTAACTTAAACTGTAAAATGACCTACTGCTTTTGCATTAGATATAGCTGGTTTCAAATTCCAGCTGTACCATTTTCTAGCTGTGATTCTGGGCAATTTAATTAAGTTTCCTCATATAGAAAATGGAGACAATTATAACTCCCTCATAGGAATCTGAGATTATTTTTTGTAAGTTCAAGAGCCCAAGAGGCTGGTTTTGAAGCAGGACTAGGATTTAACATCCAGAGCCTATGGAATTAGCTCTCTGCAGAGGCTGATGTTCCCAAGAGCCTTTCCATCTCCTGCCCCTTGCTGAGGATTTCCCAGAATACTTCTGATGATGAACTGGGGATGGACCTGAGCTCTCCCAACCATGTCCTTGCACTTTGCCCCCCAGGACTAAGGGAACAAACATATAAGTGGTTGGTCCACTGTGATAGCTAGTCTCCAAAAATGCCCCCACCCATGACCCATGCATCCTGGTATTCACACCCTCATGTAGTCTCCTGCTTTTGAATCTGGGTGAGCTTCTAACTCTCCTGTAATGAGGTGAATCCGCAGAAGTGATACCACATGATGTCCAAGGCTAGGTCAGAAAAGGCTTTCTAGATTCTATCTTGGTCTTTTGGAACTTGGGCAACCACGGAAAAAGTGACACTATCCTAAGACCACCATGCTGGAGAGGCCACAGATAGGAACCACATCCTACAGTCCCAGCTGAGCCCAGCCTTGGAGTCATCCCCACCAAAGCACTATACTTGTGCATGAAGCCAACTTGGACCCTCCAGACCAGCACATCCACCACCAGAGTGCCACCGAGAGCCCCTAGTTGACCCCACATGGAGCAGAAGAATCACCCATCCTAGTCCCGTCCCAATTCCTGGCCCACAAGATAATGAGATACAGTAACATGGTTGTTATTTTGAACCACACATTTGGGGGTTGTTCATTGTGCAGCGATAGATAACTGGAATATCTACCTTATGTGTTTAGTCTTTAGTCATGGAAATACGCTAAGCAAACCTGTCTAGTGCTCAAAACCTATGACATCCATCTCGTTTGACCCTATTCTAACCACTTAAGTTAACCAGATTCAAGTAGGCAGTATCGAAGTACTGAGAAAACAGTCAGAGAAGGAAGTTGTTTCACTCAAAATCCTCTACATGCCTTTGTGTCTTAAATACTTCTATTAACAAGAAGGGGTGTAAACAGATAATCCTTATAGCAACTTACAACGTTGGTACCATTAGGTCCAGCCATTTTTTTAAGGTTGAAGAAACGAAGCCTCAGAGAGAATAACTAACCTGCCCAGGGACTTCCCTAGTGGTCCAGCAGGTAAGACTCCGCGCTCCCAATGCAGGGGGCCCAGGTTCGATCCCTGGTGGGGGAACTAGTTCCCACATGCATGCCGCAACTAGTCATGCCACAATGAAGATCCTATGTGCCACAACTAAGACCTGGTGCAGCCTAAATAAATAAATATATTTTTTAAAAAAACGACTCGCCCAGTATCACACAGCGAATTAAACGGCAAAGTTGGGACTGAAACCCAACACTATAAACTGCAAACCAAGCTTTTTTTTTTTTTTTTGGTCTGGGTTGGGGCACTTTTAGCTGGTAATCAGGGGAAACCATTCATAGTAGCACAAGGAACAGAAGGGAACTGATGAGAAGAACTCAGGAGCAGAAGTACAGGCAGGTCCCCACAGCGGGCAGGAGCCGGGCACTGGACGCCCTTCAGGAACCAATCTTTGCCCTCTCTGGGGCCCTGTTTCTGAAGGCACTCTGTTTTTTACCGCATTTCTTTATTATTCTCTGCCTTTCTGCAGACTGGCTTTCCCTGGCCTGGCATCCACAGGCTTGAACGCAATGGCCCCACGGTCAGACAGGGCTGACTACATAATTTGTGGGGCCCAGAACAAAACTAAAATGCAGGGTCCCAGCCAGGGGCTGGGACCTCACTCTCCCCTTCCCCCGCACGCCCACTGCCTCCACCCAAGGTACTCGCTGGCCTCCAAGGGATCACAACCTCCATGCTGGGACACATTCGGTGCCTGGATCCTCCGTGGAGGAGAGGACCCTGCCATGTGTCCGGCCAAAAGTGCTGCCACCTTGCCCCACCCCCAAGGCACCGTGAGGCTCCCCAACCCTGACCTTCCCAAAGTTAGTACCCAGGGGCAAAGGGTGGTAGCAGTCCCAAGGCCAGGGTGGTGTGTGGGAGGCCAAGCAGGGCCAGGGTCACGAGGAGGTGGGGAGCTGGCATCCAAGGACTCATCTCAGGAAGGTGAGCCGGGGTGCAGGGCGGGAGGTGGAACCATGCAGCCTGCCCTGCCCTGACTGACCAGCTTTCTCTCTCCTGATCCCCCATTTCCAGGGGAAAAAAAAAAAAAAAAGAACAGAACTGGCTCAGCTAGGGGCAGATTCCACCTGCACCTACAGCAACATAGAGGCTGCTGGCATCCCAACCCCACGGAGGAGACAGAGGGCGGCTCTCACAGAACTGGGATGTGAACCAGGGAACAGAGCCCAAAAGGTCCCTCTCAAACTCTCTCCTACCACCTACTAAGTGATGTCATACTGTCTGTCACATACCCTGTGAGTATATGAGCAGAGGTGGCTGGCTGGCCACCCCAGTAGCCATGCCCCTTCCGTAGTAACCTGAGGCAGCAATGGCCTCACGCTAAAAGGTACCATTCCTCGGCCTCCCCTGCAGCAAGAAGTGGCCAATGAGACATAAGTAGAAATCATTAGGTGGGACTTCCGAGAAATCTTTAGAAAGGAGGCTGACTCAGCTGGATGGGGGTGTCCTTATCTCCCCTTGTCTCTCCCCTTCTTGCTGCTTGAACGATTCAGATGGAGGAGGCGAGTTTGGGGAGGGTGGGTTCCATTGTTCCACGAGGAGTCCTCCAGGGTCTGAATTAAGGATGGTCGGATGAGGAAGAGCCCAGGATAGACGTTAAGGAGGTAGGACCTACAGGATTCGACGGTCGGGACCACATCCGGTACCTTGCGCGTGCCAAGCGAAGTAGAACGTAAGCTCCGTGACGCAGGGACTGTGTCTCTGTCGCTTACCATTGCACACCCTGGGCCAGCACAGTGCTGGGCACCAAGTGCCTAATCCCTAAGTGTGTTCCAATAGATGAATGAAGAATGAATGAAGCTGCCCCAGGAGTCATTTGGGGGCTTGACTCCTAATGGTTCAGGAGCACCCGTCCCCAGGGAGCCCCTTGTACCCATGGAATGATTCCCAAGTACGACTTCTCTTGCTCTGTGCCACCTGTGAGCGCCCGCCATCCCCATGCTCAGACCCAGGCTGGGTTTTTGGGGACCCGGAGGACGAAAGCCATAGGAATGCCACCCTGCTCCGAGCTTTTCCCAACTCTGGCTCTGATGTGGTTTGCAGGCCAAGTTAATGCCCCTGTTTCCACAACATCACTTCCTCTGCAGCGTGAGAAAAGAGGAAGAAAACTCGCTCTGTGACTCTCCTCTTCCCCCAGGGAAAGCACAAAGCTGTTGGAAACAATAAAAGCAGCCCTGTGTAAAGGGGAGACTTTTGTCTGTGCAGTCAGGGGTTGCTGCGCCCGCGACTTCCTGCAGGGACATTCGGCAGCTTTGCAGATAAATAAATGCTCACATGCAGAATGACCAGCCTAGAACACTTCTATGAGTCTTTTCTCCTCCCCAGGCTGTACACAGATAATAAATCATATGAGCATCCTGAACCTCTGGTTCGGCATCACTTGTCACCAGTTCCCCCTGCACGAGGGGTAAGTGAATTTCGGCAAGAGTGTGTGCAGCTACGATCTGACCAAGTAGGATTGAGGCCTGTGGCCTCCTTGGAAATCCCTTGATGTTTCCAACCTGGGCTGGCCACAAGCTGAGGTCACAGGGTCCTGCTGGTCCCTCCAGACCAGACTGTAAAAGAGGCGGCTGAAACCCCAGCCTTCTAATCAATATTGGGTTGTTACTTAGAAAATAAACGCTTTCATTTCTTGGGTAATTATCATAGGAACATGAGCCAAAATAGACAACTGTCAGAAAGAGAGAAAGACAAAGGAGGAAGGGAGGGAGGAAGGGAGGGCGAGAGAGAGAGAGAGAGAGAGAGAGAGAGAGAGAGAGAGAGAGAGAGAGAGAGAGAGAGAGGAGGGAGGACAGACTATATCACTAATCAGAAACAGAGGCTAGCCATTTTCCTCCTCCATGTTCTGCCTAATATAGTGACTTACACCACAGAGGCATTCAACAGATGTTGGAGGAATCAAACTGGAAGGGAGAAAGTTTACTTTCAGGTAACCGGAAATGAAATTTGTCCTCATTTCAGGCTGCCCAATTAGTGACACAGAAGGAACAACTTGTTAGGTTTAGAAAACGGGGGCGGGGGGGGGAGACGGCGTATGACAATATGGATTACCTGAATATATGCATTTTTAAAACTCGCATCCTCTCTTTGGCTACCGGAAGGAGTAGGACAGCCCAGAGCACCAGCGGCAGCTCTCCCAATGGCAGATACGGTCCCGCTGCCCAGCATCTCGGAGCTGTTGGTTGAGGTAGATGACTGCCTTCCAAGAGATGTGACCTCACAGCTGGTGAGGGCTGGGACTCTGGAACACGCTGCACAGACGCACGGATCATGGTGTTCCTTATGTGGTCTGTGAATTAAAAGATAACCACTGAGCTGCAAGTCACGCTCCCCCCACGCCAACACCACCACCACCAGCCTGTGGAAGGGAAGTCAATGAGCCACGTTTGGTGGGTGTATACTCTTTTCCTGGGATATGTTCAGAATCACTTCAAATGCAGCTCCAGGCTGCCTGACCCTGAGCAGAAGCCTACGGAGAAGGAACAGGGTAGGGAAAATGGCTGAGATCAAGTACAAGCTGCTTTGGGTATGTGCCCCAGCAAGTTCAAACGCTGCCAGGCTGATTGGCTGGGGGGAGGGGTGGGAGGTTAATATATTTTTGAATAAGAGTTTCCTGTTATCTGCAAACAGTCACAAAACAGCTAGAGATTTTATTAAGGTAAAACAGTCCTCTTAGAAGGAGCAGTGGTTGGGGCTGTTTTCTCTAAAATCACTTGCCATCAGTGATTCTGTCAATCATTTATTCAGACACCCATTCATTTCACCATTATTTATTAAGGCCTACTGGGTACCAGTCACAACGCAACGTGGAAAATATGTAGCTCTCAAGTGAACACTAAGTTCTGTAGATGGGTCTGTACTTTTGATTCCAATGTGAGTACTAGCATAATGTTTAACCACCCCGGACTCCGGGACACCTGGGTTCAAATTCCTACTCCTACTAAGTCATTTAGCTTGCTGGGTGACTGATAGAGTCAATTAACTGACCTTTCTCTACGCCTCAGTTTCCTGATCCGTAAAGTTCAAGGGCTTGTAAAGTACTCGGCACAGCGCAGAAGTGGGAGCTACTATGACTATTTAGCGCAATCCCTCCACCCCACCCCAGCTCTGATCCGTGCCGCACTCCACCGCTCCGTGGTATTTCGGAGGCTGTCCAGGCCCTCCGCCGCTGGGCCGTGACCCTGGAAATCAGGTCAGGCACCAGTCAAGGCGGCGCGCGCGCGCGCGCGTGTGTGTGTGTGTGTGTGCGCGCGCGCCCGCGCGCGCCCGCGTGTTGGGGTGGGAGTGGGGGGTGGCTTTCTTTGCGCGCGGCTTTCCCCAGGGCCTCTGGACAGTCTAAAAACTCACTTGGGAGGAGAGGAATGAGCGTGAAGTGGCTCTTTCGATCTGAGACACCCCCTCCCGGAGGAATCACCCCCTCCCGGAGGAATCACCCCCTCCCCCCAGCCCAGCGCGGAGTGAAATCTTAGAAGCCGCCGCTGCCGGGTTTGAACAGAATGCCGGAGTCGGTGGAAGCTGGAGCTGGTCGGCCCGAAGGTCAGCGAGTTGTTTTGAGTTCTCGTACCCGGAAGGGGGGGAGGCAAGGAGGAGAGGACGCCGGGGCCCGAGAGACCCCGCGTCAGAGCAGAAATTGTTTGTGCTCCGGAACAGGCAGATAGGCGGAAGCCGCGACGGGGGCGGGTCACGTGCGGCGGTGGCGGCGCAGCTGGCGGGGGAGCCGGGCTGGGACAAGGGCTGGGACAAGGGCCGGGCCGGGCGGGGGTGGCACGGGGCGGCGGCTTTCGCAGCCGAGGGTGGAACCGGCGTACTCCGGGCGCTGAGAGCGAGTAGTGCCCCGAGCCCGGGGCGAGGGAGGTGCGCGAGTTATGGAGGGGCTGGGGTGGGAGACAGCGTGCTCGGAGCTCCGCGTGGTGCCGCAAGGGCGGGACGAGGGATTGCTGGGGGGTGGCACGGGGTACGGAAGCGGGCCCCCCAGGCAAGAGTGGCGATAGCGGGACCGACGCGGAGACTGCGCGGGCGTCTCAACCCCGAGAATGGAGGCGCCGCTCCTGTAGTCGCCGGCCTTGTTGTCTTCTTGCACGCAAATCCCGGAACGACCGGAACCGCCATCCTTGCCTGCGTCCCAGGGGTGCCCCATTACGCGCGGGGAAGGCTGCATCCCGCAGGGCGACTCCGGGCGGGGCAGGTTGCGGAGGTGGCTCCGCGGAGGATGCGGGCCGGAGTCGTGGTGCACACGACCCACGCGCCTCCCCCTCCCCCGGAAGAGCGGGCGAGGGAAGGCGCGGGCCATCTGTGGGGACTCCCCGGGGCTGTGGGAGCGGTGCGGGGGCCGCAGAGCGGGAGAGGGTGCTGTAGAGAGACCATTGGCCCTACCTTAAAGACAGGGGTGGCCTCGTGGCCGGGGTTGAGGAGTCTGAAGTTTCCCCAAAGTAGCGAGCGCTACTCCGGCGTGGGATGGAAAGAACACAAACTTGGCCGTCCGCCAGAGCCCTTGGGGACGCCTGACTTCGGTGCCGCCCTCCGAGTGGCCCGAAGTGTCCCCCTCCGCTCCGTAGTCCACGAGGTTCAGGTCCGAGGCCTAGAAAAGTGGGAGGGTGTGGTCAGGCCTCGGACGGGAAACCCACCCAAGTTCCTCTCCGACGCCACGCGAGAAAGGCGCGGAACAGTCGTCTCGCAAAGTTTCCCGCCCCCCTCCCATCGGGGAAGGGCAGCTCTTCCGGCGGTGGGGGCGGGGGAATGGCCTCGGCCCGGGGAGCGGTGCTAGTTCGTTTTCCCGCGACCAGGTAGCAGGAGAGAGGCGCGGGCCGCCAGCTTGTTCGCGTCCCCAGAGTGGCGACGCTTGGCCCGCTGCGACGTCTGCTCGGAGTCTCGGCAGCGGGAGCTGTGCAGAGTCTGGGACGACGCGAGACGCCATTTGCATCCCCCCCTCCCTCCTGCAGGTTGGCGGGGGCCGGGGTGTCGCCCGCCGCGGAAGCGTATTCCTGGCAGTGACACTGATTAGATGCTGTGTCGGTACGTGCACAGAATCGGGTGGGCCTTCACCTCTCCTGTGCGCATACACTTTCTGTTGGAAAAGTTGCGGGTTATTCCCCCCCACCCCCCCGCGCCGCACAGCTGCTGTCTCCAGGGCGGAATTTGAAGAGCACGTTTGCTCAGCCCGAGGGAGAGAGGATCGCGCCGGCGCGGGGAGGCCGCCGGGCCCAGGCTGCGAAAATCCAGCCCTGGCTTTGCGTCGAGCTGCCGAGTGCGGCGCTTACGCGCGCCCGGCCAGCCGAGGCCTGGTTTCCATCTGCCCCTTTTGCCTCCGTGTTAAGTTCGCCGGGGAAAACCCAATGATCCGTGCAGAGCCCCTCGGAGGAGAACACCTCCCCCCCCCGCCGCCCGATTCTGACCGATGGAAAAAATGACAGTATAGGTCAGAACAGGCTGCCCGCGAGTATTAATGCGGCCGTCTCCGTTCCCGGTGCTTGGGGAGGATGGGCGCCAAGCCAGGAAACCGCCGAAGGAGGAGCCTGCCCCTTCCCGGGCTAGAAAACGTGGATTCTTAGAGAGACCAGACAGACATGGGCAGACAGCTGAGAGAACTTAGCTCATCTAAATACAGGTTGTTAATGTATCTTTCAAGCAAGATAAATCTTTTTTTAAAAAATCAAGTAAACGTTGAGTCAGTTATAAATACTGTGAGAACTAGTTGATCTGTAGATGAAACTCCGCTCTCTGCCTGCTGTTAAACGTGTGTGCAGGAGGTGCCGGGCTGAGCATGATGTATCTTAGCACAGCCCGTGTGTGTCCTAAGAAACCGCGGTCCCCTTTGCACTCCACCTTCGAGGACTCTTACTATAACTCTAAACGGGGATTTCGTTTAGTTGTAGTTTCTATATGGGGGTTGCTTGCTCCTTGCAAACTCCCTCCTGAGGTTGTTTGTACTTCAGACTAGATGGTCCTGGGCTTTGGCTTTTATAAGCCCACGTTTTTCTCTTGCCTTTTTCTTTAACCTGCGTTCGTGCTGCTGGGTGCCGGGGAGTCCCCGCCCCCGGCCCCCGGCCCCAAACGTCTGCTCCCGCCGCCCTCGGACTCTCACTCGCGCACCACGCGGCCTCGGAGGAGGGGAAAAGTGAACGCTCCGGGTGGCGCTCGAGAACTGGAATTCTGACTTAAGGCTGCGGGTTTGTTCCGGAGGCTGGCCGGCAGCGGCTTGGGAGCCAGAGGCTGTGAAGGGGAAGCCCCGGAGGTGACCCTGAGGCTTCGGGAGCAAACCCGGAGGCACCCGCGTCTTTTGTCTTTCGCGGGGCTGGCCGCCTGGCACGCACAGTTCCGATAAGGATCAACTGCGAGAGCGAGAGCGCACCGCCAGCACATTTCAGTGATTAGGCGAACGCCGGCAGCCACGTAAGGGAAAGGCCATTTGCGTTGTCTTTGAAAAGGAAAAGGCTGTCCCACCTAATGAATTATGAGCGACCTGGGAGAGGCCAGGCGGGGAGTGAGTGGCGCCGAGGCCTCCTCGGGGCGCTTCTTTGCCCCAACTCCGCCCCATCGCGCAGGAGACCCCATTTCAAAGGAAATGGGAAGCTTTTTGAAATTAGAAATCTGACCCGTTCTGTGTACGTAAATAGTGGTGCGTTTGTGAGTCTCTAAAATGAGACTCACCAGCAGCCCGGGGACTAGGGCCTGCCGCCTGCCAGCTCTGGACCAGTGTTAAAATCTGGCTAACTTACATCCCCAGAGGATGTGGCTTTTGCCCAGCGCCTCTAAGAACTGATTTATAGGAGGTGGCCTTGAGCCATCAGAAAGGGTGTCCTGGAAGAGTCTACCGGACGTCCTCTAAACCAGTGCTGTTCGCCCAAGGCCTCAGGGAGAGGGTGGGTAATTGTGCCTGAGCCCTAGCAGGAGCTTCCCATTAATCCAGCCTAAATGAGCACCATTAAAGCGAAGTTCCCCCTTCCATCCCTACCACACACGAGGGTCTTTAAGGGAAAATCTAGTGGAGACAGTTGGAGCCCATTTCGCCGCCTTTTGTGGGCAGCAGTGCCCTTTCTACCCTGTGCAAACCCCACCTTCACCTGCTTCAGCCTGGTAAGAGGGTACCAAACCCTAACAACAAACACTGTAGCACTGTATGCCAGGCAGAGTTCTAGGCACTTTATGTATTAACTCTTATCCTGAAAACAACCCCGTGAGTTAGACACGTTACTGGTCTCATTTTACAGATAAGGACACCGAGGCCCAGAACTGTTAAGCGGCTTTGTTGCACAGTTTGGGCTATGGCCAGGATCGCCCCCCGACCGAGGAATGTAGGGCTGTGCTGCCTCCCCAGTGTTGTGTAGTGAAGGTGAGCTGTTTGGGGGAGTGTTGGACCCCCCACCTTCCAAAGGGTTATGGGAAGAGATGAGGAAGCCCGACATTTGGCCCTTATTTTGCACGTTACTGTGGCTCCGCGGCGGAGAAGGGACCAGGGAAGGCAGTGCAAAGGCCCCTCGCCCCACCTCGCCACATAGCATCCGGCGGTCACGTCCGCCGGAGGTGACTGGGCACTGGGGACAGCCGATTGCCGAGGAACTCCTTATCGCCGAGAGTCAGTGGTCCCGGGAGGCGGAGCTAAACTACCGCCTGCGGGGGCGGCTGGGTCACGCCGGTCCCTGGGCTCCGGGCGCGCCGCCGGGCTCCTCTCGCGGAGCTGGCCGGACGCCCGGCAACGCCTTCCGCACCTCCTGGCTCCCCTCCGCTTGAGCCGCCAGCCCTGGGCACGCAGCCTCACGGCCGGGGGCTGGAGAGGCCAGCTAGGCAAGTCCCGATTGGGACGGCTGGTTCCGGGTTGCTCACACTCACCCTGCCTCCCCCAAACACTCGTCCCCCTTTCCGGGCGCGCGCGCCTGCGCGTGTACACACACACACATACACACACACACACACACACGTCTCAAGCGCGCAGCCCGCCTCCCGGGCCTCCGCCTTCCCTTCCTCCTCCCCTCTCCGGCGCTTCGGAAGCCCGTGGCGGTTGTGTGCTGCACCGGGGAAGAATCCGGGTGTGGAGGGACCGCGCTGCCCTGGTCCTCCCCAGGGTCCGTGCACATGCTGGCACCCCTGGGACGTGCAGCCAGGCCTGGGGATCCCCAACTTCCCCGGAAGTGGCGGCGGCTGGGGGGGGGACCTGTGCGCTCTGTGTTTCATGATGGCCCGGGGAGTCAAAGGGGAAGGCTACACAGTGAGGCCTACGCGTGGGTGGCGGTGGCGACAAATACCCTCTCCGCAAAGGCCGGCCGGGTCTCGGGCCACCGCTACTGGTAGTCTACCCTGCATGTCTTGTATTGGCCGCAGCTTGACGCCCAGCGTGCCCGGGCCAGAGTGCGGCTCTGTGTGTCTTGGGGCGGGGGCTGTTGTGATCGGAGGCGGCTGGGCGATCAGCTCCCCATCTCACATCCTCGAGCCTTTACTTTTAGACCGCGAAGACCCACGGGCCCCCGCTACCCTAGCCACCGCCGGGCCCGAGGAGGGACAGGCTGGCCAGGCGGTAGGCTGACCTACCCGCACTTGCGGGCGTTGAGAGAGGCTCCGAGACCCCGGCCGGCTGCCGAGCCGAGGGAGGGAGCGCGGCAGCCAGCGCGCCTAAGGCAGAACACACGCCTTTCCCGGAACCTTGAAACACAGGGGAGCCGCTGCCATCTTCGCGTGACGAGCAGCGAGACGCCGGTGATTAAGTGCTGCTTTCCGGCTCCCTCTCCGGGTTGCGGCTCTCCTCCTTGCCAGGGAGGGAAGGATAAAACCTGGGGGGAAAAAAGCACACTACTGCGCTCTCCACTCGCCCTCGATGTCCTCACTGGTCTCCCAGGGTGCGTCTGTGCGGGGCGCCCTCCCCCCTTGCACCCCGCCTCGCCGAGGATCGAGGCTTTGGGGTATCCACATACCTCAGTTTCCATCCGCCTCGGCCCAAATCTGGGAGTTTAATGGGGGGGCACACATTGCCATAGCCACCCGTCCCCCATCTCTTCTCCCATGGGGATTAAAGTTTAATACAGGAATCCCCCACCCACACCAGGGACTAATCCTGCCGCCCCTCCTGGGATTAACTCGGCTCACAGGTCCATAAAACACTTCCGGCGCGGCCAGAGGGTCTGTCTGCAGAAACACTTTAAAATTGTCCTCCCGGGCCTGGAATCGGAATTGACCCGGTGGAGGGAAGTGAGTAAACAGACGGTTGTAAGAGACTATCCCGTGCGGTTTGCAGGCTGTGGAAAGAGATGCCTAAAATGTGAGCCGTCGGGGTTGCTTCAACCCAGAGGGGGGCTGGGGTCTCAGTAGACACATCTCAGAAAAGGATGCAGGATTTGCTATATGACATTGACCTGGAGGAGGGTAGATGCAGGCAGGAGCTGGCAGGTTTCAGAAGGCTTCTGGCCGCAGTTCAATGAGGAAGACTAGATTCCTGAAACTTGGCGGGGGGGAGTCTGTCTCCTTATCTGTAAATGGGAACAGTAACACTCATCCTGTCCCTCTCAGGTGGGATTCTGAGAACCAAAGTCTTCAAGCACTTTGTAAACGGGGCCTGACCCCCCTGCACATCACTGTGACTAATGTTCAGTGTCTCTTACTCTAGAAAACACAGTGATTTGCTGATTAAAAAACAAAACAAAGTAAAAACCAGCTCTTCCTCAAATCCATGCAGGAATGTACAAAGGGAATCCAAAAGCTGTTTAAGATTTTGAACATCCTTTTCATTTACATCACTTCAAATTAAGTTTCTGAGGTAATGGGAGAATCTTTGGAATGCTCTAAGAAAAATCCCTGTCAAAAGTGGGGTTAAATGGAAAGAAAAAAGACCTCTAAATTGGGTGAAATCACATTTTAAGGAGAAGAAAACTGGATGAAGAATGTAAATTCTAAGTAGCTCTGTGGCTCCCGTATCCTCTCTTAGTCTGGAGAGCAGATGCTATAGATAGCCACGCTACCCCCCAGAACCCCGGAAGGAGGCCCTGACTCGGGCGCGATCGGTTTTGGGCGAGGTGACTGGCGTTTAGGGTGGGGACAGTGACGAAGGGCAATCATTTGCTTAAAATGAACGTAAGAAAGACCTAGGCCTGCCTCTGCGCCCTGAAGGCCCAGAACTGCTAAAACTGTGCGTGGGAGGGGGCGCCAGGTGACCTCCTTCCCCGCAGATGGACTCACGCAGCGTGACCGGCCCCAGGTGGCGCCCAGGCGCGCTGGGGATAGAGGCCTAGGCTGCGCATTCGCTCAGCCTCGCAGACTGCAAGCGGGGGCCTCTGGCTGGACCGCCCACCGACCTTTCTCTCCCCGGCCAGGCCCCGAGGCCTCCGGGCAGGGTCTACTCGCCACCACCCCAACGCCCCTCGTGCTGCGCCCTCCCTTCCCTGGCACCCGGCCCGGATCCCTAGGCCTCCCCCGCCCGCAGCCGCCGTTCTTCCCCTCGTGATTCAATTAGCAACGGTGCAGAAAGCCTGTTTACCTCTGCAGGCCAGGGCGACTAGATCTGCGTAAAAAGCCCTAACGCCAGCGCCGACCGGTAGGGGGGGATTGTCCTATAGATTATTTCTTCTCCTGGGTTTTTTTTTTTTCTTTCTTTCTTTTTTTTTTGAAACGAGAAGGCTTGGTTGGAGAGGGGGTGGGGTGGCGTGTTGCTGCTGTTTTTTAAAACACCGTATTTGAAAGAGAAACAAAAGCCACACAAAAGCAGTTTAGGAGGTACCAAGGCTGTTTTTACATATAAAAAGTGCAGCGAATACCAAGGGGCCCCCAGCAGTGATAAACTAAATGGTTGGCCGATTTCGACAATTAGCAGTTAATGTGTTATCTGCGATCTGCAAACAAGTTTTGAGGCTCGAAGGACACCAAATTCCTGTTCCAGTCGACAGCGTTGTACTCGAATCTGTCGGGCACCTCCGATGCTCTCGGTTTCCCTGAGTGCGAATCCAGCTTCGGCAAACGTGGGTTTCCCGAGTTGCAGGACAGACTTGGGTCTCAGAAAATTCACTTGGGCAGCCGAGAAGACCGCCTGCATCGCCCCTCCGGCCCTAGCTTGTCTCTTTGTTCCAGTTTCTCCAATTTTTTTTTCACTCCCCCCTAATTTTGCAGACCTCTTGATTTTGCACGTAGTAGGCCTTCAACAAATGTGGAATGAGTGTCAGAAACCAAAGTCAGTCTCTTGGCCTGGAAGGCAGCCTGGTGCGCGGCCTCGCCCTCGGAACCCCATTTGGGTGCCCAGAGCCCTCTGGCCGCCGCAGCCTGCGCGCAGCTTCGCCCTGAGCGGGCGAAGGGCCTGAGCGGGCGGGGGAGGCCGGGAGGCACGAAGCGCCCGGAGCCTGCACGATGATAAATATTGCGCAGACAGCCCATAAATAATTTGCATTATGTTCAGCTGACAACGCAGGGCGATTAATTTTAATAGCTACATATTTGCCTGGGCTGCTGCTTTCGTAGGCCCGGTAATGAAAGGCGAGAGGCCGCCCTGGCTCTGTGCTCGCGGTCCCGGAAGGCAGCCGGGAGGTGCGGGAGAGCCCGACACGGCGTCTCCTCCAGGCAGCGTCCCGGCGAGTGTCAGCCCCTGGGCCCCCCTCTCGCTCTCCCGGCCGTGTAGACGTGGGGTGCGCGCGCGCCGCGGGAGCACCCCCGGGGCCTCGAGCAACAGGAACCACCATAATGACACTGCACATTTGTCTATATGGGGAGAGCCACTTGTGGACCAGGAGACCCTCCCCAATGCGATATGCCCCACCCGGACCAAGTCTGGAGTGAACTCCGGAGGGGATTTCACGTTCCAATTTTGGTGGGGGTGGGGAAGTGCTAAGTGCTTAGCCCGCCGATTCAACGGTGGGCCCCAGCGCGGCAGAGGCTTTTCCGCCCTCGGGACGCCGGCAAGGGGCAGAACAAAGCCCAGCTGCCCACGCGTCCTCTCCGCGCGCGTCCTGAGTCCTGCGGTCTTGCGCCCCGCGGGAGCCCCCTCTAAAATGCTTCCCGAGCTCCTCGATTAAAAGGACCGCACACATAAAAGACGGAAGAAAGGATTTGGAGCAGCTCTTAAAAAGAGGGGGCGGGGAGGGGAGCGCAACGAAGAAGCACACGGCGCAGCGGCTGCCGCGGTCCCGTGGTGGCCGGGTGCGCGCGTGTGCGTGTCTGTGTGTGCGTTCCGATGACAAAGCCCTGCCGCCGCCTGCGAGCTCCAAGCTGCCTGAGCACTGGTGGGGGAAGGGAGGGGAGGGGAGGGGAGGAGGGGAGCCAGCGCTCGCGTAGGTAGCGGGGAGTCAAAGCTTCCCGGGAGAAAGAGTTCATTCATAAGCTGGAGGAGGCCTCCTGGCCGGGCCAGGTGGAGCCTCCCGAAGCCAACACCTGTGTATTTTCTTATTTGAAAAGGGGCGAGCGCATCGATCATTACCATATTTTAATTGCCTTTCGCAAAGGTCATCTCTAATTATGGGTTGCGAGGAGGGTTGGCCAGGGTCTGTAAGCCCTTTATTATGTGTGTGCGTGAGTGTGTGTGTGTCGCCACTGAGACAATGCGCCCAGCTTATCGAAATGCCAATCCGAGGGTGTCCGTGCGCGCCTGCGAGGCGGTCACGACGTGCTGGATCCACGCAGACAGACCAGGCTGCGTGCACAATAAAAGCCGAGCAGGCGGCGAAGGGCCGCGCAGACCCACGGGTTTTCTTTTTAGAAACGGTGGTGCGAAAAGACTTGACAATAATAACACGCAGCAGAATTAAATCAGGGCGGGAATAAGAAAATGCATTTTCGTTTCTAGAACCGCATACTGTGTTTAACCCATCCGATCCCCCAAGAGCTTTTTGCGCCCACGTGGAGGCCCGCGCAGGGACAGGTGCGGGGCAGAGAGTGGCTTTGGGACTGCCTGCTGATGGTCCAGGACAGCCACCTTATTTTAAAATAATACTAATCTCTTCCTTTAATTCAGCGTAGTTGTCAGCTACAGTGAAGTGGAATCCTTAACGATGTCTGTTTTATGGGGAATGATACCCGGCTAGTTGAAAAGGAGAAAGAAAACATTAAGGTTTTTTTTTTTTAACTTTTAAAAGTCTGCATTTCCTTAGTTTTCGTCACTTGCGGAAACCCTTGAGGCAGAAGCCTATTTTAACTTCGTCTGAGGGAGCAGCCGGCAAGGTTGTTGGAGGGTCAGGGGTTCTTACGAGGCTATTTTGGAGACGAGGGGGTGGAAATCAGTGAAGAGCTGTTGGTCAGGGGTGGCCAGCAGCCACTCTAAACTTGATGTTATCAAAGGAGCCCGACATCTCTGAGCCACCATGCTGTTTCTGGGAGTCCCGCCTGGCAGAGCCAGGGGCTGGGGTCAGAAGCCTCCGAGAGTTAGAGGGGTTTGTACCAGCTCTGCTTCCTGCTCTGCCCCCCACACCTGGCCTCACCAGCAGCCTGCTCTGCCCGGAGGAAGGCAGAGCCAGATGACTGGTCCAACCCCCGAGAGACCGCCTGGCTTTCTCCTCCCCTGTAATCAAAACCAGATGCACTTAAGCGCCTTTCATCAGAGGAAGCCCAAAGCCCTTTAACAGGCTTCAATAAAAGCCTTGCTAGGGCCTACCAGTGTCCAGGCCCCTGTGCCCATGTCTCACCTGAGGAAGCCTGGGGTTGCAGACAGGGTCTCGCTCCTCCCAGAGGGGCCCCAGAAGCCAAGAACATCTACCCAACCAAGGCAGCCTTTCCAGGCAAGTAGGGTGCCAGGATCCCTGCCAGGTGTGTGAGTACAGACTCCGTTGATAGGAGAAAAGAAACAGGCATAGAAGAGAAGCCAGCAGCTAGTGCTTAAGGAAGGATAAAAGCGGCCTTGTGAGAAGAAACCGGGGGGGGGGGGTCGGCGGCTAAGAAAGTAGAAGTGAAGTGAAAGGGTGATGACGATCAGATCAAGATATTCAGAAGGGCTCCAGGTACTTGGACCACCCTGCATTCAGAGCCCCCATCCTACTGTATTGCAGTGTTTCTGTCTCCCCCACTAGACTTCAAACTCCCCAAGGCAGAAACTGTCTTATTTATCTTTGCAAGCCTGGCACAGGTTGGCACAAAACACGTGATCAAAATGTTTGGGAGATCACAGGTGTGGTGGAAAGCTCTGGAGCAAGACACATCTGGGCTTAAGATGAGAGCTCTGCCCCCAGCGGTTATATAACCTTTTTGAGCCTCAGTTTCCTTATCTGTGAAATGGGCACGAGAATGCCCACATCACCAGATTGGGGAAAGATTTGGTGAAGTAATTGCATGTGAAGCAATAATAAGGTTTTCATCAATAATAATAATAATAATAATGTTTTAATAAATGTTGTACCCTTGTTCTTGAAGGACTGAGGAAGGGTTGGGGCTGATATTGTTTGAAGCATAGGAAGAAAGGTCCTAGCTGGGCACAGATCTCACTGGTCTGGGATTTGGGTCAGCAGAGAGAATTGTTTCTAAAATGTGTGCTGCGGTAGCCCTGTGAATTGGAACTGCAGGACCCCACTGTCTGGCAGGCAGGCAGTCCCAAAGCTGTGAGCTCGGGGAGCCGTGTCAGCCTTTGGACTCAGGCTCTGGGGAAGGGGTAGGTCCCAGGCCCTTGGGTTGGGTGCTCCTCTGCAGGGCTTCTTGTGGCTGAGCCCTGCTTGTGCCCTGAGGGCCAGGCCACCTGAGATGAGTGGCTGGCATATAATCCCAGTTGGTGCTGGCTTCCTGTGGTCTGGGGGAGAGTCGTCCCTTGGGATTGACCTCTGCTCCTGTTTCATGGCTGTATTTTATCTTTGACGAGTTCACCCCTTGGCATTTGGCAGGACGGGGGGCGGGGGCGGGCATTGCCTACTTCTCTTTGCGGCTTGGCCCATTTGGCCTGTTCAGTAGCTCCTCACCTCTCACCTCCCCACCCCACGCAAAATTCGGCCTATTTTTCTCCACATTGCAGGCAACTTGTTCTTTTCTCCTGCTCCCTGGCTACTGTGCTTATTGGGTGTGTGTGTTGGGGGATGGGGGATTAGGACCTGGCCCCTCCATCTTCCCCTCCGCAGTCTTCCACATTCCAGATGTCTTGCAGCCCCTCCCCAGGTCTCCCCTGAGCTCAGCATTTCCCCAGGAGGGCAGGCTGTAAGTTAGGGTCGGTGGGCTGCCTGGGCAGCAGGGGCCTGTGAGTACCTGCCTCAGGGGAGGAGAAAGAGGGGGAAGGGGGAGGGAGAGGCCAGGGGTGCTGCTGGGTGATTCTGTAGGTGTGGCCAAGCAAATGTGACTCTGAGTATCATGAATGGAAACGTATTTGTCTGGACTGTGACACAAATGGGGTAGTTGGGTGCCAGGGAATGAGAAGATGTGGGGTTTTGGAGGAATTGGGAAGAAAATGAAGTAAGCTGATCTCTCTTCTGTATTCCATCCCACCCCCTCCCCAACATGAGAACCTTCAAGAAGAGGCAAGGAAAACGTGGGGAGGGGAGGGAGGAGGAAAGATGGGAAAGCAAAGCTAGCCCGGTGGAAATGTTCCGTCCCTCTCTCCTGCCCCGTGAACTGGCTCCCTTGTACAGCCAGCATAGGTCAGGAGGGAACAACAAATGGGGTCCTTTCAACCAGATCCTTTAGGGGAAATGCGAGATCAGATTTGAGAAGGAGACAGGTCACCGTCTGTCCTCCAGGGATTCCATAAACAACAAGGCGTTGTGTCATCCGAGGTGGAGGATTTGGGTTGTGATGAAATATGTCCCGTTCTCCACACTTCTGTTCTTAATCTGCTCGCCTTCTTCTATGGATTTCACAACATGTTATAAAACTGACCTCCCCTACTGACTGTGGCAAGTGAGGGTCAGAGCTCATCAGCTGCAAGGGAGCTAGTGCAGAAGCAATTGAATTCTGCTTGGGGACTCAGTGGGTCCAGAATTTGGTGGCAATTCTGGGAGCTGGAACCATCTGGATGCTGCCGCACCCAACCTTTCCAGCCGCCGGTTGAGACCTCAGCTGCGTTCTGCAGCACAAGCACAGGGCTCTCTGTGTGACTTGGGCTTCCTCATAGTATGGTGGCTTAAGGGTAGTAGGACTTGAAGTTACCTAGCAGCAGCTCAGGGCTCCAAAAACAAGCATGCCAGCATCACCTCTTCCAACCCGCCCTCAGAAGTCATGTGGTGTCGTTTCTACTGTATTCTGCTGCCTACGATGAGGCAAAGGCCCACTCAGATTCAAGGGGAAGGGACATAGACCTTACTGCTCACTGGGAGGAGTGTCAAAGAACTTATGGCCACTGAGAAGAAAAAAAAAAAGAAAGCAAGCCATGCCAGGCACTCTTGAGAGCTAAGCCTAATTAGCACTGGCTCTAAACAGAATAGTCTATGTTATAATAGGAGCGTGTACCCTCAAGAGGCTGTATAAATTATATGGGGGGTGAGGGGGAGACAGAGAGCTAAAATTAGGCCAGGGTAAAAGAAATAGAGCCGTAAAGCAAATATGAGTTTTATGAAAAATAGACGATATCAAAGGACAGCTCTCTCTGTGAGCTTGTGAAGTGTGGGAAGAACTGAGGAAGAATTGGTTGGTGGAATCAGCTGGGTTTTAGGCCCTTCAGTGTTGAAAGGGAAAGCAGGTAAAGGACAGGACTGGGAATCTGGCCACCACCATCCTTCACCCGCCATCTTGGGGGGATCTGTGGTAACCCTTCAACGCTTCAGGCAACATTAGTTTCACGATTTGCTTGCAAATCACCTTTTTTTTTTTTTTTCAACATACAGATATCTTTCTGTGGTACAGAGCTGGAAATGTAGTCAGTGCATTTGCTAAAGTGTGGAAAAAATAATACATTACTCTAATAATAAATTACTCTAATACTTACTGTTCATCCCCTACCCCCAGGTGTGGTTTTAAGTATCCAGCACGGGTAGTGTTGTGACTGCAAAGAGCTGGGTACATCTCTAGGGCCTCGGGTTCCCATTATCCTTGTCTCTAACCCCTGAATGGAGAGTTTGACTTCTAATTTCATGCTAGGGGTTTCACAGGCAACATAATTGTATTTGCCTCTGCCTTTGATCTGCTATTTGATCTATTTCATTGTGGCTTGACTAGGAGACAGAGATAGCAACGTAGTGGAAAAACACGACTTTGCTTTGCTTCGGAATTGGCAGTTATGATTTTCTCTGGCTCCCTTAATGTGACACACCTTCCCTAAATCTGAAATCTAATCATTTTCCCGTTTTTGAAATTCCAAAAGACATGTGCACCCTCTGGCCTGCTTTCCTCTTTGCTCATGAAGATTTCATTTTCAGCAAGGCTTTAGGGCAGGATGGTCATGTTTTTAAAAGATCTCTATGAACATCGAAGTCCCAGAGTTAGTGGAGAACTCCTGGGTGAACTGGGACCTACCTGCCCCTTTCCCGACCTCACCGCCACTTCCCAGGATGCAGCTGGTTCACCCCAGCCTCTCTTCAGGTGATTAGGGTCTGTAGGGCTGAAAACCAGGTCTGCTGTGCTGGAAACCAAAGAAACCCAGATGCAGCAGGAACCTCGCGGGTCAGAACTGAGCAACCTCCAGGGTAGCCCCCGAAATAAGCTGGCTTCTCAAGCAGGGTCACCACATCAGGTTGTGTAGCTTGTGCACTGCACTAAGGTTCCCAGCCAAGACGGGGAGTGAGGACTGGAATTCAGGCCCAGAGGCACCTTTCTCCAGTGCTCCCAAAGTCACCAAGTAGGCTAGTGGCAGTTCTGCTCTCAGGGCAGAGGAGAAACAGATTTTCTCTCTGATCAAGAAGAAAAGACATGGTGACACAGGGCAGGACGGGGGGGTCAAAAGGGCATCTTGGGAGCAGAGCGGGCCAGCCTTAGGCTGCAGATCAAGCCAGTGTTGACCCAGCAAGTTGGAGCAGTAGGCCCGTTACTCGCTCTTTGTTTTGTCCCCTCTCATCTGCAGGGTCCAGTGTTCATAAATTACTGAATTACTAGATCTCTCCTAGGCTTTATTTGGAGTTTTTTTAAAAAAAGACAGGGGTGTCGCTCTACCTATGTGTCTTGTTTAGCCAGCAAGGTGGGATTTGAGGGGGGGGGTGTTTTCTTTGTTTTTGAATGTGAAGCCTTTCAGGGATGTTGTTAACTGCAGGCCTTTGTGTAGTGGGTGTAGGCATTTGAGTGTAAGACCCTAACAGGTGGTGCAATAGAGTTGGACATCCTAACAGGTCACCTGTGAACTGAAATTCACACTAACGTGTAATGGACGAAGCCAATTTGCATTTAAAAGTGGAGGATAGTCCAGAGGGCAATTCCTAGTCAAAGTTAACTCCAAAGAGGGATTTTTCTGGTGTCGGCAGTAGGCTCCTAGGGGAAACCTTTGGAAGCCTTCTAAATTAGCCCTGTAAAGCTTACTCTTGTTCATTTCTATAGTGGACAGTATGGGTGTGTGGAATTGCATTAATATTGGGGAAGGTATTTTCACAGTAAAGCCAGAGATGACATCTCTCCCGAGAACAGCAAATTTGCTCTTCCTTTATAACTAGGAATGTACAGGCCAGGAGCTCCAAATCCATTCGCCTCCCTCCCTGTTTCTTTCTACACTTTGGGTAATTGGAGCTGGGTATGCGGAAGGAAGATACTTTCAAAGAACATTAGTTACATCATTGTGGCTGAGAGTTCGCAGAGTTTGATTCTTCTAAATCAGTGTGCGTTTTTAATTAAAACAAATTAATTTGTATTTTTCATGAAGGAGTATTTACCCGAAGTTTATGAAGCCAAATAATATGTAAAGGCTTGGAACAAAAAAGCAGTCCCCTGGGAGCA
This sequence comes from Grampus griseus, assembly GCF_964374135.1. Classification (NCBI taxonomy): domain Eukaryota; kingdom Metazoa; phylum Chordata; class Mammalia; order Artiodactyla; family Delphinidae; genus Grampus; species Grampus griseus. The sequence continues at coordinate 35,134,883 of NC_138999.1, read as the reverse complement.
CCTCCCTCTCTTGTTCTGCTGGTTTCTTCTGGTAGATGCCATCATATTTCTAAGTAACATGTAGATGTGGCCTTCTCTGAAATAATCCATAACAATAATATCATCTGTTGACCTCCTGGTACGATAGAGGAGGATTTTAGTTCTCTGCCTCATACTTCCCCTCCCCCACTCTCACAATAGAACTATATCATACTTTCTTATTAAATTCATATCCAGTGTTTACTTTGTGACCACACATAGATTGTTTATCGATGAGGCAGATGAGCTTCAGTGATTGCATTTCCTTTCTTGTACGATTTTTTTTTTCCTGGAGTTAATAATTGCCTCATTTTTTATTTGCTTAATTTTCTTTGACCTATGACTAATTTTCCCACACTCTCCAACCTCTGTACAAATCATCTTGGGACGGTTTTCTGCGTTCACATCTTGGAGACCATCTGCAAACAGGCTGATCTTTTTTGTTTTGTGTGTTTCTTTTTTCATTCCCATTTTCTTTAAGTCTGAAACCTTTTTTAGAAGTTTCTAATCTTCCATTTAGTTTTATTTTCTAAAACGCTTTCTTTTTTATGAAGTGTGGTGGGAGTTTTACCGATTTCAAAGCGGGGGAGGTAGGAGGTGGTGGTATTGTGTTTGGATGGAAAATTGCATCTCTACAGCTCAGCTTATGTCAGGAGCTGAGAAATGAATCCTAAGTTTCTGAATCTTGGTATTTTGTTTCGTTTAAATAAACTTTCACCATTTTCCCTAAACATCAACCTTTCAGAAGTGATGACTGTTATTCCCTGGGACCCTGGAACTATTCAGTGTTAGCATATTTTTATCCTCCCTTCCCCTCCCAGAACTGATTCTACATTTTTAGAAGTAAAGGTTATTTTAAAAATAATTAATTGGCCCTTCCCCAGACCATTTACTGCGGGATTCAGGCCCTTTTGTTTACATTCATTTCACGTTGCCTTTTATTTGTGTTTAGTGAGTCAGTTACAAGTCTGCCTTCCCATCTAGATAGTAAATTACTTGAGGGCCAGGGGTGCGTTTTTACAAAATTCACTTTTGTACTTTTGGATTCCCCTAGGGACTAAGCCAGTGCCTTGCCCTTAGCAAGCTCTCCATAAACGCCTGTCAAAAAGAGGACAAGTAGAGTGCCAGTCTTCTCCAATCAAGATCCCTTAAAGAGAGGTAACTTTCAAATCCTCTCTTGCCCCGAAAGCGGCTTAGAGACCCCTCGAACGGCGGGGACTGTGCTGCAGGCCTCGCCCCCCGGGATGACAGCAGCCCAAGTTGCGAGATGCGCGGCCGGGCCGCTGGGCGCGGGAGAGGTGATAACGCGTGGACCATTCAGGAGTCCGGCAACCGGAGGTCGTTTCTCCGGATTAAAATCCGCTCTGGCGTGGCGGCCAGGGGCGACTACAGGCCGCGCTTTAACCAGGAGCGGCCGCCCCGGGCCAGGGGTCAGCCTTGACCCGCTGCGCGGAGGGGCCTCCGGAGGGAGCGGGCGCGGCTCCCCGGGAACGCCCGCGCGGCCGCCTCGGTCCGGCCTGCGGCTCTGCGGTCCCACCGCCGGGGGCAGCGCCGCCCGCGCCGCCCGGGCTAAGATGGCGGCCGGCGTGCAGCCCGCGCCTGGGGGAGAGGCGGGCGCAGTCCCCCAGGAGCCGGCGCGCCTGGCCCGGGCCCCCAGCGGGGAGGTCGCTCCTGCTTGGCCTGCCTACGGGGACCCCTGAGGGAGGACCCAGTCCTGCCTCTTCCCCAGACAAGCTTCCTGCCCTGCGTCCTACCTGGATGGTTCCTAAAGGGATGTTTTATCCCCCAACTCCCCTAGATTCCTGATAGGGGGAGGTAGGGACAGGCCCTGGCTGAGATGAGGACTGCGAGGAGGATGGCTGTCAGACTAGACACAGTGGACAGAGGACCAGTGGGTACCACTGGGTGCGGGCCTCACCCCCAAGCCATTTCCTCCCATCCCGGCAGCTCGGCCGCTAAGGCGTGGGACACAATACGCACAATTACACAATACCCATGACCGCAGGTCGAGAATCCTGCCCGATTAAGATACAGGGCCCAGAGCTCTTGAAATCAGGAATGTCTTGGAAAACGGGGTACATCCGGTTGGGAAATCCAGAATATAATCCAGTAAAGGCTACAGAATGCGAGCCGCCCGTCACATTTGCACTGACATTTGCACATACGGTATGCGCGCTGTACTGTGTAGGCTGCCTTCTCCCTAGGACACTCCAGAGCCTGAGGTCCAGTTTACCAGAAATGGCATTGCTGAATACTGCCCATTCTGAGTGATCTCACCTTGGGCTCAGGTGGGGAGGTCAGAAGGGCCACCCGAGGGAGTAGCTGAAGCAGGTTGAATCACAATGGTAGGAACGGAGAAGTACCCGGAAAGGCTTCCCATTGCCCTTTGTAAACTGCAGGCTGACACCTCCCACTGGTTCCAGATTCCATCCAAAGTTTGCAAGTTGCTTATCAGCTCAGCATGAGAGGCTGAATGTGAACTTTTTTGTTTTGTTTTGGTGAAATAAAGTCGTTCTGCATAATGTTTGCACCGGCTGGTTATTCTCATGGAGAACACTTCCTTCACCCACCCAGGCGGCAGCCACACCAGCCTTTCTTTACTTCTGCAGCCCCTCTATTAATTACCTCTCTCTTGCCCCAGTTTAGGCAGCCCCCGGTGCTTTGTTCAAGTACAGCAATAAACCCGAGACTGGGCCTAATCCTCCCTGGTCCTGACCTTCCTTCTAGCGGGCCTGGAGCCTGGTGGGCCCTCGTGCCCCCCCCAACTGATTAGGGCCAAGGACCCTGCTTGTTGTGTTTGTGTTTTCTCCCCTCTGCACACTTGATACTTTTCAGACAGACCGCTTCACCAAAAAAAATAAATCGTGTACAAGAAAAAGTTCAAAGCGGCCCTTTGAAGCCAGGCCTGCAGGAGCCAGCCTGCCACCTAGCCAACCATCTGATTTCTAAACCGTAGCCCGCGCCAACGGGTTACCGCAGACCTTGCACCCACCGAATTCCTCTAGTAGCGCCAGATCGGGTGGCCCGGGGGCACCCACCTCCAGCCTTGTCCGGCCCCGTGCCCCTCTCGGGAGGCGCAGTAACCATAAACGGTACGACAGGCGCCGGCCGAACTGGTTCGGTAACGGCTCCCTGGAGACCGCCGCCTCGAGCGGCAGGCCCCATCTGCAGTGCAGCTGAACGAGTTAAGCTGCCCCGGGTGTGAGCGGCCCGGGGTGGGGCCTGGACGAGAGGGAACCGGCGGCAGCTCCGGGCAGCCTCGGCCTCAGGATCCCCCAGTTACAGAACTGGATGGACCTGACTCCTTGCTCCCGAAGGGCTGCGTGGGAGGCTCGGAAGGCCCCAGGCAAGGGTTGGGGCGGCGGCTTCCGAGCGGGTCCCGAAGTGTGAGGCAGCGCTGGGGACCTTGGAATAGGAGGGGAGATGCACCCTCCTGGCCCCCCACCCCGGGCGGGGAAGGCGCTTCTGCGCCAAACTAGCCGGGAAAAGCTGCAGCACCCGACCCTCAGGCTCCTGCAGCCGAGATGAGCCCATGATACAGGCAGGCGAGGGAAGCGCGGCTGTCCGCGCAGCCCCAGGTGTGCTAAGGTTAACTGGCCACCTCCAGGACAGCCTGCCCCCGCAGTGCGGCCCCTGCCTTCCACCCTCGGGCGCCGGCCGGATCCTGGGCAGCACGGGCCACCGCCCCGGGATCGCCGGGCTCAGCGCGGCGCGGCTCCGCCTCAGCCTCACAAAGGCCGCGTGCGGCTGGAGCAGACGAGGAGCGGCCACAACTCTCAGATCTTTAATTACGCCCCTACCCTTCCCCCCACCCCATCGCCGGCTTCCAGCCCTTTAATCAATTTCACGATATTAAATATTAATTTCCCGCCAGCCAGTCTTTCTCGAAGGAGAGGGAGGGGACGGGCAGGGCAGCTCCGAGGAAGGGACGGCTTTGTAGGGTGTGACCTGGATAGTAGGGCGTGAGGGCTCTTAAGTGACCTGTGCCGGGAACGCGGAGCCACCGGGTCTGCGCTTTGCGTCTGGGGAACTTGGAGAGTTATGAACGCCGGGATGCAGGCCTCCCGGAGGGGCAGCTAGGTGCGCCGAGAATCCCAGTGCGCTGGGCGACAGCCTCCTGCTCCCCAGCCCCCAGCCCCGAGTCAGCTCCACGCGGGCCCGCGGCGCGCAGCGATGATGGATCGCGCCTGGCGGGGGTGATTTGGTGTTGATCGCACATTATCACTGGCAGGTTGGACTGGTTGCTGATGGACGACTTCTAGCGGCTGCAGCAGCAGCGTCTTCAGACACCGCGCGGGGACTCGCTTGCTCTGCGAGGGTCTCTCTTTTTCCCCCCAACTCCTCCCCCGCCCCACTTCCCAGAGACAGGAGGCCCTGAGAGTCCGAGCTGGATCTTGCGGCACCCAAGGCCGCCCGCCCCGGTCTGGGTCCTGGTGTGGGCCGAAGGCCGGGCGAGGAGGGGAGCCAGGACGCCTCTCCCACTTCCTCCCATTCCTCCTTCCCCGCCTGCCCCCCCCCTTCCTTCCTGCTTCCCCATCGAAACCGGGAGGGCCTGGGTCACTCGCCGTGCGGTTTCCCCGCTGCCGGGTCCAGGCCGCAGGCGGCGGGGGGCAGCTACCCCGCCCCACGGCTCCCGCCCCTCTCCCGGGGCTCGCAGCACCGCGGCGCTGCAGTGCGCCCCTCCTCGCCTCTTTTTCTAAAGTGCCTGCAGATACAAAAGCGGTTTCGTAATGCCTTCCGTCTGCGAGAGCCGGAGGACCTTGGCTGACCTTTCGGAAACTGATTGCAACTGCCTGTTAACAGCCCGTACTGACCGCACCGAGCGGAGCGGAGGACAATCATTTAAGTGACAGACGGCGAGGTGGCCTCGGCTCAGTCGAGCGGCCTGGTTAAGCCCGCTCCGCCCCTCCCCCCGAGTCTCTCCCCACCCCTAGCTTCGGGCGCACTGCGGGCTGTGGCGGGCGCTCGGGCGGGCAGGGAGGGCGCGCCGTGCGCGCGCGCGCGTGTGTGTCCGCGATTACCGGCCGACGGGTTAACCCTTAGCCGAGCGGCCGGCCCTTTTGAGGCCGGACGCTGCTGGCTTAATCTGCCATCTGCAAAAGAGGAATAAAAGGGCCGCCTCCGCCGACTTTCCCTAATGGGTAAACTGTCCCCTCTCAGCGTGACCGGGGCTGCGTCCCTCCTGCTGCCGGGGAAAGATCCCGACCCTCGGCCCTTCCGGCACGTCTCTGGGTCCCCTCCGTGCGCCCCCTCCCTCCCCCGCACACAGACACCGACACGGGGAACAGCACGGGGACAACGCGAGGGGTCCAAAGGCTCCGAGAGACTCGCTGTGCAGTGGACGTGGGTGTTCCCAGTGTTTTCTGTTTTGGAAACTGGAGAAGGGTGGGGGGTGGGACCGCGCTGGGAAGGCAAGGTGGGGGAGGGGAGGCTGGTGACAGGGCACCTCGGGCTGCGCTCGCTCCCTCTCTCGGGAGAGATCGCCAGCTGCTCTCCAACAGGCAGCGCCCTGAAATCTATTTAAAGAGAGGGAAAGGGGAGGAGAACAAAGGGGGAGGAGGGGGGCGGCGAGCAGAGCCAGGGCGAGAGCGAGCGAGCAGGGAGGATCCGCCGCTCCGCGGGCACATCAAGCGCTCACATCTGTACACTCCGCGATCGATGGGGAGAATGGATAATATTTGTCAGCTGCAGACCTCTCTCTTCCCGGTTCCCGGGGAGGGGAGGGGGCGAGGGAAGGGGAGGGGGAGGGGCGGGCAGACCAGGCGAGAGAGGCCGCCTCAAGGACAGCGCGCTTCCCGCTGCAGCCACACGGAAACCCAGAGCCATGAAAGCCCGGGGATTTTTCTCTTATTATCATTATTAATTATTTTTTATTATTCCACAGCAGCCAGCGAACGCTCGGCGGCGCCCCTCCCCCGCTTGCCCGCCGCCTCCCTTTGTTGATTCTCAGCTGCGAGCGCGGCGGGCCCGAGCCGCCGCCGTCGCCGCCGCCGCCGCCGCCGCCGCCGCCGCCGCCGCCGCCGAGCACGATCTGCTCTTGCGCCCTCGGTCGCAGCTGCGGCCCAGGAAGCCTGGGCTGCGTCCCCGCCCTCCGCCCCCCACGGCGCGGCCGCCCCCGCACCCCCCTCCCTGCTGCCCGCCACGAGGCCGGCCCAGCCTCTTCGCTGTTCCTCGCTGCGGCTCCGCGTCCCCAACGCCGAGCAGAGGCGCTGGCTGCTGCCGCCCCGAGCCTCCGGCCGCGCGGGGGCCTTCGCCACCCCCCACCCCGCGGCGGCTGCACTCTGATGCCGCCGTCCCCACACATGGTCTTCATTTCGCACACTAGCTGCGTGCTTCCTCTCCGCTCCCCTCCTCGGGGCTTTTCGGAACGAGGAGGGAGGTTTAGAGGAAGTTGGAAACCCAGCGAGCCCAGGGGAAAGGGGGAAAACCCTCGCTCTCGTTCTGAGCTTCCGAGGCGGAGGGGAGCGCCCCGCGGAGGGTGGGGCAGAGCCTGGGTGTCCTCCCCTTCCTCAGGTGCGGGAAGGGCGAAGTGAGGGGTGGCGGTCGGGGGAGGACCGGGAGCTGGAGAGCGAGAGCTCCAGGTCTGCTTTCGCTCCGTTCCCTCGCCCGCACGCACCGGCCAGGGCAGAAGTGACCCGCCCTCTCGCAACGGCACAGCGGGCCTGGGAGCCGATCGGATTAGCGGTCATCAAATGGGACCAAAGACACCTCAGACTGTCCCCCAGCTCCCGCGCGGGGGAGCTCCCTGGGCCTTTGCCCCCTTCCTCCTCCAAGATTGAAAGCCCAGAGCCGACGCCCCACAGGCCCGGGGTCCGGGCCCACTCGGGGGGGGGGACTGTGGTGCAGAAAGTTCTAGTCAGGGTTTACTTGTAGCTTTGCGCCCCCCATCCCCGCTGTCCTTCTGCGATTCTGGGCCAGCCTGCGGCGGCGTCCCCGACTGCTCCGCGGTCCTGGGCAGGGCAGGAAGCTGGCACGGCCGCCGGCTGGGCCGGCGCCACTTGGCCGGGCCGGCTGCTCGCTGGAACTCGCGCGGCACCTTCGCGCCGAGTCGGGTTCCCGGGTCTCCCGCCCGGTCACCCTGAGCGGCTGACCACCCCCACCCCCCCGTCCGTCGTCCTCCCTCCGGAGTCTCCCTGTCTCCACCCGCCCTCTCAGCTTTTCCCCTCCTCGGTCTGTCTCAGGAGCCCCGTAGCGCAGTCAACCGCCCTTCCCGAGATTCAAAAAGAAGTTTTGTGTTTCCCCGGGGGCAGCAGCCTAATGCTTCCCTTGTTTTCCGGAACAAAGCAGACATTCAGTGGGGAGGGGGCAGGCGCTGACTCCTTCCCCTCCCCGCAGCACCCCGCACCCCTGCAGGTTCAGAACGCTCGCTCCCGGGCCCCGGTGGCCTGGGGGTGGCGTGGGGGCCCTCCTTCTCCGGGCTCGGCTACAAAAGCCTCGCCCTCGGCGCCTCCCCCCTTCCCCCCCAGCCTCTGCCGGGAGCCGGAGAGAAGGCGACAGGGTGTTTGGGTGAGGTTCCCAGCCTGGGCGGGGAGGGGGGGGCGCACGCAGCTGTTTACAGTGTGCCTGTGCTGCTGGAAGCTCAGCCGCCGCCGCCTGACAGCGTGGGGCACCCGCGCGCTGCCAGCTCAGAGGAGGCGCGGGGCGGCGAGCTCTCCGGCACTCGGCCCGAGGCCTCGGCAGCCCCGGGGCCCGGGCGCGCGGGGATGCGCGAGGTCTCCAACAGCGCATTCCTCTTCTAGCCCACAGACATTCCCCCCCCCCTCCCCAACAATGGTCTGAATCCGGTAGTGTATCAAAGGAACTGGGGGGAAGGAGTGAAGAGCTCGCAAGGGGCGCTCAGAGCAGTCTTTGCGCCCGGCTTCTGGGCACTCCTTCCCCTCGCCGGGGGTTAGTTCTCCGGCCAGAGTGAGCAAAGCACACCACTCTTGCGACTCGGAGATGCTTCTCCCTCCCGATAGCTCTTCGCAGGCCCACCTGCCCCTGCCCACCCTGCCCGATGGACTTCCCCTCGCCCCACCGCCGGGGGAACCGCTGCACTAGCTGTGCCCACGCGCGCCAGGCCTTCTTGTCCGCGCAGCGCTGCCTTAGATCCCGCTCCAGTTCTTCCCCTCTCCCGGGCCTGTGGCCGGCCCCCGGCGCCTCCAGCGCGGCCTGAAACTTGATCCCGTGTCGGAAGGACAGTGTGTAAACACCAGGCGCGCTCCGAGAGCCCGCGGGAGGTGCCGGGCGAGGGCCGCCCGGGCAGCTCCGAGGCCCCGCGCTCCCGCCCGCCTGCTCGCCCCGGGCACGATCGGCGGGGCCGCCGCCTCGCTCTCTGCCTTCCCAGTTGGCTCAGCTAATTGGAGCCGCCGCCGCCAGCGCGGCGGCCTCTTGTTGAATTTTCTAGATCGTAACCGTTCAGTCGTGGCTGCTTGCGGCTCCCCTCCCCCTCCCACAGCTGTTATCTCCGCCGGCAACTTGTTGGTGGTGGGGACCGTCCCTCCGCTGACCCTGGCCTCAAGCTCGGTGTACACCCCAGCAGTTCGGAGGTGTGTTTGTGTGGGGCACGGGAGGGGAGGTAGAGTCTTATCCGAACTGTGAGGCTTCGCGCCAGGATCTCAAGCCCCTTGTTTTGGTGGATGCAAATGGTATCCAGGGGATCCTACGGGCAGAAAGCCATCGTCCTCGCTGTCTTGAACCAGGAGGTAGTGAGAGTCCCGGAGAGGCTTCAGGAACAACTCCACCAGCAGTTTTGGTTGGTTCCAGGAAAACGTTCAGAAGGGCGGGGTGGTGGGGAGGCCCACCGGGGCTGCCTACCTCCTCCAAAGCGAATCAGCTCTGAGCTTGTGCCAGGAGGCCCTCCTGGGCCCTTGGGTCCCCCCAGCTGAGCCTCCCTTCTCCCTTGGCCAGCTGTCTCATACCCTAGTCACGTGACCCTGCTAGGTGCAAACTGCGGGGTCTGCAAACTGTCAGGTCTGCATGGGTCTGAAGGAGGCCCAGAGCCTGGCCCGACGGCCAAGGTGGGAAGGAGCCAGGGAGTTTGGTAGCGCCGAAGGACTCAGGAGGACGTTGCTGACGATGCTGGGGCAGTTGCTCTATATCCAACATTCGCCCTAGAAGGTCTTCCTCTGAAAAGAACTTTTGCTAGTGGGTTTCACAGGCCCGGGGCCCGGTGTTGTAAAAGTGACTGCACCCCCAGCCCGGAAACGCATAAATACAGGCAGGCAAACTCCCAGGGGGCTGGGTCTGTGAGCCACCACCGAGGGGATCTATAGCAGCCAGAGAGCATCAACTTTTCCTGTGACAGTTCTGAGAAGGGCCCCCTGTTCCCTCCCTTTGATGGTTTCTCTGACAACTGTTAGGGAACAAAGGGGCAAGGCCACTGGCTCATTAACTGTCATTTTCTAACACCTCTTTCCTTCCCTTCTAACTTTTACCCAAATTGCCACTTTGGGGTTTTCCTGAGGTGTGCTTTCTATTTATAACCAGATCAAGATTTCCGACTCGATCCATATTGATTTAAGCTATGGTAAAAAAAAAAAAAAAGGGAATCTATAAAACTAATATTATAAGTTAGTGTCTGGGATTACACTTCAATAGGTCAAGTTCACCTAGTTCTTTGGCATCTATAAACCTCCAGGCCCTTCCAATCAGATAACCTAAGTGTGTCTCCCACTGTTAGTTTCTCTTCTCTTTCTGTAGTAGAAAAAAAGGAATCCTTTCAAAGATGTTTATTCTCCTTCACCCCTTCGCTATCAGTGCGCGAGAACCTTGTTTCTGTGTAGAGGAAAGTGTATTTCTGTGTTTTGATAAAGAAGAAAGTAATTTGTGTTCCTCTTCAGGCCTGAAAAGATAATTGTGCGTCCCGGGAGCTCGCTCTTCTCCTGGCTGTTTAACAGACAATCTGGATTCTTGTTCTGTAGCAGGAGTACTTCAGTGTCCCAGCCTCCTTCTCGTCGTCGTCCCCTTCTCTGTCACCAGCCAGCCATCACCAGGCCCTTCAGCAGGTCACATGGCCGAGGGTTTCTGTCTTGAAGGCTGGTGGTGCCTCAGAAGACCCTGTGACTCCGAGCCTGATTCACAGTTCTTTTACTGTGCAAAGAATATTCTGAGCCAGTGGGATTCCCAGTCCATCTCCCTGAAAGCTTATGCCAAGAGCTCCCCATGGGGCCTATCGGTGATGGATGTCATGAGGCCCTGGGAAGGAGCCATTATGGTGGGAAGTGTTGAGTGCTTGCCTGCAGGACGCAGACCTGAACCAAACTGAAGTGCAAATGGCAGCAAAAAGGACGGCTCCATCCACCTGGTAGCTTGCTTGGAAATAAATCCTACCCCATCCCACTCCCCAGCTAGTAGAGCCTGGGAGCACATCATTCCTTTGGCCTCCCTTTAGCGTGACTTAGGAATGGTACGGTTCAGCATATCAGGAAGCTGAGAGGCATCCACTACTCCTCACTTCCCCTGGCTCTGGGCTCAGGAACTTGCCGTTCCTGCCTCTTTAGAGGAGCTGGTTGTGTTCCCGAAGCAGGATCGCACTGTGCCGCCTCCCCAGGGATCCCCAGCTATTGATTTTTAATATCCGTATTCAATATTGTGTATTAAATATTGAATCCATGCACGAGAGGATATGATGCAAATCACCAGCCGTGCCTGAGACTTTAATAGTTGTTTTATTGCCCGGAAACCACAGTTGGACGCGAGGCATCCTGCAGCCGAGGCTGGGGGTGGGGATGACAGGCAGAGAGGAGAGCTGAGCAGACAAGCAGAGCGGGGCCTCCCAGAGATAGAAGACCTCTGGAATAGCCACTGCTGAAGGCATGGCCAGGCACCGACAGCTCACCCCTGGGCAGGTGGGTTGGGGGCCAGCTCGCAGGCTGCTATGGAAAGAGCAGACAGAGGCTGTTGGGTGAGACCTGAGTAGAGGAAGAGGTGTGAGGCTGTGTCCTTCCTTCCTGGACTTCCCTAACTGGACTGTTCATTCCCGTCCGGCCATCCCCCTTCCCCTCCACACAGATATTCACCCAGACACACACACACACAGAGCTATTGAACAGGAAAGTGAACTTGGGAGCAGGAAACCCCAGGCCTGGGGCCTCCTCCACCACTCTTAGCTCTGAGACCTTGGTGCAGACCTCTCTTAACCCCTCTGGGCCCCATCTCTCTCCTCTGCCAGTGGGGGTAACGCTATCTGCTCTACCTCCCTCACAGCCCGGTGGGGAGGCCGGTGCAAAGGAGATAATATTCAGGGAAAAGGCTTTTGTAAACCGTCAGGCCCCACATAGGCTGGCTGAGGGATTAGTGCTGGCTTTCCCTTTATGCTCCCCTTGTCCTCCAGGCTGTGGCTCCGGGCTGGCTTCTTTTCTCTCAGGCGTGCGCCCCCTCCCCTGTTACGGGCCCTCTCCTCCTCTCCTCTGGCCACCTCCGCTTGGTCTCCCGGGCTCCCCACTCCGCCGGGGCTCTGCACTCAGGCTGTGCAGTTAGGTTTCGAGGACGCCCAGCAGGGAGACAGGAAGGGCGAGAACGACTCGTGTGTGTGTGTGTGTGTGTGTGTGTGTGTGTGTGTGTGTGTGTGTGCGTGTGTGTGTGTGTGTGTGTGTGTGTGTGTGTGTGTGTGTGTGTGTGTGTGTGTGTGTGCGGTGTGGGTGGGTACAGCCAGTGTGCCGCCAAGCCAACAGCCGCGGGAAAGCGCTCAGCTTCATTCGAGGAGGAGAGGCGCGCTCCGCGGCTTGCTGCCCCGGGTTGCGGAGCCAGCGGGGGGAGAAGTGGGGAGGATCAGTGAGTAGGGGGCGCTGCTGGCCCAGTGGGGGGTGGGGTGGGAAGGAGCGGCGGAGAACTTGAGGCTGGGGGTCTCTTCTCACATGACGCTGTTCCTCCTTGCGGGAAGTGCAGTCTTGATTCCCGATTGTTGGAAAGTCAGGGCGTGGGCTTTGCCGTTGGGGTCTTGCGACCGGGAAGCTGGAATGTCAATTCTGTCGAGGGTGGCGGCCTCCCAGCGCCTCCAAGTCAGATAAACAGTTGCCAGAGCCCCCCCCCCCCGCCCCAGGGTGGAGACTCGAGGGCTGCACTCTTGCCTTGAGAAAGTGCGGAGCTCCTCAAACCCATACCTTTGTCCGGGGGTCAGGGAGGGGCGGGGACCAGAGGGGTACCTATCATTTAAGCCCACTCCGTGGACCCCACCATCTGCTGGGAAGGTCCAAGCTGACTCGCCGAGCCAGCCCAGGCCCAACAGAGACCAGCTCTGGCAGTAGGCCCTGCCGGGAGTCCGCGTCGGCTTCCCTGGGCGCGCAAATCGGGGGACGCCAGGCAGGGCCTGGCTGCGCACGCCTCCGCGTCGGGGCTCGGGCATCTGCTGCTGCCTGCGTTTCCGGGTCTGCGGCTGAGCCTCCCTGGCTCTCTCCTCCCGCTTTGTTTCGCTGCCAACTTCTCGCCTGCCCTCGCCAGTCTCCTGGGTCGGCCGGTCGCGCTCTGCCTCCCCGAGTGCGTCTCAGCTTTTACGCTGCCTCGCTCTTTGCGCACGTGTGTGACCGCCTTCCCTCAACCCAGGCTCAGCTCGGCCTCTTCTCGCGGGCTACTTGGCACTGCCCTCGGATCGCTGCGAGTGCGCACCCCTGGCGCCCCCTCCCCCGCCCCAGGCTGCAGCGTCCGGGGCTCGGCGACCTCCGGGACTGAAACATGCTGAGGTTCTGGTTTAGCTCCCCGAAAGCAAACCTAAGAGGGCTCGGAGTATCCCTCACTGCGCTCCTCGTTGCTCCCAGCCCTAGGCAGCAACTGGAGGGGGACTTTTATGAGACCTACTTTGCAGAGTTAAAGGGAACCACTTCTGCGGCCGACCTCGCGCCGTCTGTGGCGTTTTGCGAACTCTCGAGACTGTAAGCCTCTGAGAATTTGAGAACACGGCTATGCCGCTGACCCGAAAGTTGGCCGGACGTGTGGGTCCGGGTGGCGGTGCCCGAACTGCGTGTGCATGTGCGGATCGCAGGGACTCTCGGTGGATTAGCCGCCACAAAGGGAGGAGGACGGGGCGCAGGCCTTGGACGCTGGGGCTGGGGGCCAGCCGGGGGCCTGCGAACACCCTAGGCCCCGGGACAGGTGAAGACACCCTTCCGAGCCCGCCCCCTCCCCTTGGGACCCGTGCGCGGCCGGTCTCTGAGGCGGAAACACCGTCCAACTCCTTGAAAGTAAACTTGCCGCGAGGGGAGCGAAGGGGGAAGGGGGAAGGGGGCTGGCGGGGGTGTCTGCGTCTGGAAGGCTTGTGTCAAGTTTCAGCCCCTAATGACTCGCGGTGGCAAGGTGCCAGGGCCCTGGGAACGGCGGCAGGGGGAAGGGCGGCGGGGGGTCGGGGTGAGAGTGACCGGACTCGCGAACCCAGAGGCGCACCGCGCGTTCTCCGGCCGGAGGAGGCCGGCGGGGCGGGGGCGGCGGGCGGGGAGGGGGCGCTCCGAGAGCCGCCTGAGCCGAGAGGAGCTCAGGCATCTTCCGCAATCCATTCATGCACTGAAGCGCGTGCAGAGCTGCTGATCGCTGCCATTGTTACTCGCGGGCGGTGTGGGAGCCGAGCCTCCACTCTGGCGAGAGATAAATGGCCTCTGACAGCCCCTCCTCGCCAAGAGAGCTCCTCGGATTTCACCGCGCGGCGGCTCTCAGGTCTGTGCCTCGCTCGCTTCCCGGTGAGAACCTTTAAATCAGCCTCCCGGCCCTCCCTCCTCCCGGACGCTGCCCCCCGCCTGCTCAGGCCCTGGCAGGGCCCCGGGCGCGCTGCGCGCAGTCTCCGGCCCCCTCCCCACCTGGTGGGGAGGACAAGGTGGGGAGCTCCGGGCGGACCCGCGGGCCGCGGGGGAGGCGGCTGGAGCCCCCCGCCCCAGCTCCGCACCTCCCCCGGAGCTGAGCCCCGCGCCCCGCCTCCGCGCCCACAAGATGGATCAGGCTACCGTGCGGAGAGCGGGCTGTAAATATTTAAAAAGTCTCTCGCGCGCCGGCGGTAATGGCTTTCGCAGTCGGAATGTGTGCTGGGAGAAGAGAGGAAGGGCGATGCGTGTACCGTGTTGCGAGATGGGGGAATTGTTCCTATTCCTCCCCCCCCCGCCCTGGTCCGGGGTGGGCTGCAGGTTCCGGCTTCCCGATTTCCCGCCCTCCGTTCTCTGCCGCCGCGTCCCACGATAGTGTTTGAGAACGCCAATCGATAGGGAACTTGAGCATGGCACGGCGACGGAGGCTCGGACGAGGTGACCTGGAGCCACTCTCCCCTTCAGGGTCTCCCGAGGTTCTAGGCTGGGACTGGTCCGAGACCCCTGGTCCAGGTCCGCTTCTCCCTGATGCACAGGGGAGGGCGGGAAACGCACAGGTTGAAGCCCCCTGAGTTTGGGTGGTCGCTAAAGCCCGGACGGGGGTCTCTGCAGCGGGGCCCTGAGCCCCGTTTGTGCCTTTGCTCCCCTCCCCATGCCTCTCTTAAGCCTTGATGCACTCTAAAGGAGAGCCCTTCCCCCGCGCCCCCCCCCTTTGAATCGGAAAGTAGCTTTGTGGCTGCTGGGACCAAAACCTGGGAGGAGGCAACGCGGGGAGATTGGGGGGGGGGGAGGTGGCGGTGCCTCGATCCCAGGCTCAGTGGAGGTCACTCGTGGAGGTGGAGGGGGATCCTTCGTACTGCTTGCGACTGCGGGCCTGGGATCTTTAAGGCTGAGCCCAGCCGAATGGAAGAGGTGGGGGAGGGGCATCCAGCTTTCTGGGCTTCACGGCTGGGAGAGGCTTAATGGGCCCACCACAGGGTGTGTGCCGGCTGAGGCTGTCGCCTTTGCCAGTGGCCCCTCCCTGGCGGGGCGGGGGCGCCGAGTTGCCCAGAGCTGGGGCGGGCCGGGCGCCGCGGGTTCGCGCGGAAGGTTGGAGGGTGTGGGCCCAGGCTGGGGCTGCTCCTCTGCACCCGTCCGCTCCGCCCGCTCGGGGACCAGCCAAAGTGTGGGTGCTGGCGGCATGTCAGGGCGCGCCAGGGCTGCTCTCCGCGTTCGAGCGCGTGGAGCTCCCGACTCCTGGCAGCTCCGCGCACGCAGCTTCCAGGGGCTTGTGTTGCGCCCTACTCGCTTGTTTGTCTCGTGTGAGCCTCGTAAACCGCCCTGATTTATTACCCAGACTAAATGCTTAATTTGTGAATATGAAACAGATTAAAAGGGGCGGGGGGGAGGGGGCTTGGGGTCGGCATATTTTAGCAATCAGACCAAAGCAGACCGGCAGATGTTTCAAATTTGTCGACATTTTCAGGCTCATGTGGAAAGCCAGCCAGTATGGTCAAGAGGTCCTTTCTCCTTCCTTCAACCTGAGAACTTGGCAATGATCAAAAGGAGGTGATTAGTAGCTACAGAGAAAAGACACCAGCAGGCAAGGAGTTAACAGAGGCAGAGCCCTTCACCTCCAGGATTGGAATGGGGGTGAGGGGTGAGAGCTGGTCACAAAGGCGAGAGGGGGTCCGGACTAAAAAGGCCCAAGTCCTGGAAGCCAACTTTGAAGAATAAAGTAGGGGATCCATTAAAAGTTAATTCAGCAAATAAACTTCATTTGCGATAATACAAACAGGAAAGATGGAAAGGCCGACTTAAAATAGCCAAAAGATAATAAAAAGAAATCGTTTTTACGTGGCCCGTACATGTGGTCGCTACAGTGATCTGCAGCGGCATGGGCCTCTCCCGAGCACCCTCTCCCTTTGAAAAGCCCCCATGTGTACAGGCAGTGTTTGGGTTTTTTTTTTTTTTTTTTGGCATTTGTCATTCCGGGGCAACTTCACACATCAAAGGCGAGCACAGTGTTCTTATCAGCTCCCTGGTTTCAGCCGCCCAATGAAGCAGATACAGTTTCTATAAATTGGACTTCTCCTCTGGGTTTTGATTGATCATCACCCTATGAGATTATTGAAAGTCTAATGTCTCATTTCACTTTCTCCAAGGGGTGAGGAGGGGAACAGTTTATTGGAAGTCAGGCCACGTGAAGATTCTGGTGTTGTGCAATAGTAATGTCCATTATCCCGGGTATATCAGCCTCTGGAAAGTCCCGTGCATCTCCTGCCGGTGCCTTGTACCACCTTCTCCCTACCCTCTCCAGGTCTCGGCTTCAGTGACTGTGAACAGGTACAGTACAAACTAGCGCCTTCTGGAGCCTTTGTAATTAGAAGGAGAAAATGGCTGTTGACTAAAAATAAGGCAAGAAAAGATTCATTTTTTAAAACATTTATTATTAACTCAAGAATCCCCTCTCGAGGACCGCTTCCTACTCCAAACGTTTTTGTTCTCCTTTTGCCTCGGTACCATCTTTCATTTTCTTAAAGTTGATTATGGTCCCTCTGTCTTGTCCTCAGCCAGACAAAGGCTTAGGGAAAGTCAGAGAACGTATTCATTATATGTTTCTTGTAAACTGACTTTCCATTTCCCCCTAACACGTTTAGTTGGCTTGGTGTTTAGTTCAGCACTCAATTGCTGCAAATACGCTGCTTAAAAATGCTGTCTTTATTAAAACAGATAAATGAATGCAGAGACCTTTCTAATTTCGACTCGCGTGGGCTAGAAACAGAACAGAAAACCGAAAGCGAGAGTAAGAACGAGGGAAAGGCAGCGGGGAGGAGAGAGAAAAGAGACCAGGACACACACACACACACACACACACACACACACACACACGCAAGCACACGCAAGCACACACACGCACCGAGCTTTCCTTCTGCCATTCCTCCCCCCTCAGCCCTGTTAAACTGGTCCATACAATTGTCCCTGGCCGCACCCTGCAGCTCGCCGCCTAAGGCGATCATTAGCTGAGAATGGACAGCCTCCTCTACCTGCTGGCAGCCCATCACTTACCAGCCAGGGGGGAGGCTGGCTGCAGGCTCCTGTGCCTGGGCTGGGCCCCATTTGCTCAGCCCGGGAGGGGTCCTGGGTCCTTGCCCCTGGGTGCATTGGTGCCTAATTAAACTCTATCCAGGGCGACGTGCACTAAATATACGAAGGCTGAGAGGAAGCTGGGGTGGGCTGGGGTGGGGGGGAGGCGGTCATTACCTGGGCAGAGAAAGTGAATCTTCTGAGAGAGACAGGAAGGGATCCCTCGGGTCACTCTCTGTTTGTCCTCAGCAGAGCGTCTGAGGGCACATTTAACTCTCGTGCTGAAATCAAGGAGACATGGAAATGAGGAAGAAAAAAAAAAAGTCCAGAGCCCACACATAACTAAACAGGGCCTGTGTCACCGCCAGGCAGGAGGGAGGTCTTCCGTAGCTCCGAACAGACAACGCTAGCTGCAGAAAAATGACTGGGGTGCCCTTGTGGCATTGGAGTTATTGCTCATGTGCCACGGCCCCGTCGCACGTGGGAGCCGGAGCTGTATAAATGGCTGTGAGGGCAGAGAGGAGCAGACGTGTCAGGAGCCCAAGGACCAGGTGTGTAGGTTGTGAAGCTAAACGGACCGTGGAAAAGCAGAGGAAGCATCCTCTGCTGAAGGCCAGGGACCCCACTAAGACCGGAGCCCTGGCAGGACGGAAATGGCCAGACCGGGGCTTAAAGCAACAGCTGGGAAAACAGGAGTGCGCGCAGATCTCAGAGCGTAGCCGCCAGGGCTTTGACTGAGCCCCCATTTAGTCCAGCTGAGGAAATCGGTTCAGAGCGTGACAACGCTAGCTCAAGGTGACACATCAGTGGCAAAAGTAGGACCAGAGCCCAGAGCTCCCTGCTTTGGGAATCAGAGGAGGAAGAGGACTTCTGGTTAGAGAGGGACCCAGGGTGATCTTGGTCACTGCAGAGCCCAGGTATTTTTGTCACATAGCGTTTGTTAAGCGCTTGCTGTGTGCAAAGCGCTGCGCTGGGCCTACGAGACCACAGTGCTAGGAGCCCTCAAAGGCCCGAGCAGGTGAGTAGGGGGTAACACAGGCCATGAAGGACGGTGGGCGAGGGAAGAAGGAAGCTGGCCACTCGAAGGGCCACAGCGAGGTTTACGGGAGGGCAGCCTGGACATGAGGCCACTCTCCCAGGGATGGAGGTGCGAGAGAGGCCATCTGGACCAGGGCCTCTCACTACGCTGTCGTCGGAGGGCCTGCCAGCTTTGCCCAAGGCAGGCCGGGAGAGTGAGTCTCGTGCGAATGGAGGAGGCAACTTTTCTAGCTCGAGCACTACCTGCAGCTCTCTCTCTTGCTCTGGACAAATACGAGAGTGTAGCTTGCCCCCCAAAAGCTCCTGGATAAATGGAGGCTCTCTGGGGGAGCTGGTAAGGGAATACCGCCTCCCTTAACAAAATAAACCCGAGACTCCAAGGTGTAGCATTGGAAACAGTCTTCCAGCAGAGAAAGGGGGCTGGCTTAAGTGCCCCCCCCCCCCCGCTCTGCGCCCTCTGGATTCCACCTGCCCCTTGGGGCGCTCGCAGTGTGATCACAGGTGCCCTCCCTGCAGCCATCTGGCCTCCGCCCAGCCTCTGCTCTTGGTTTCTCTAAGCAGAGGCGAAACACGCTGGAACCTTCAAAGCACATTCCTAAACACTAAGGGAGAGCGGTGGGGAAGCGAAAACAAAGGCCCAGGAGCGCTGGAGCAGTTCAGCTTACAGAGTCTGTGGGCCAACAGGGCTGGCCCAAGTTCAGTCAGACTTCCTGGCCGCGGGCCAGCTGGAGCTGGCAGCCTGCCCCGTCCAGCCCACCACTCAGGCCCACGTCGCCCCCCAGCCCGGGGCACACCCTCGCACCTAGCCCGAACCCCAGGAAAGCCTGCTGCCCCGTAGCAGTGCCCTCGGCCCGCCCTCTCCTCATCTAGGTGGCTAGCTGCAGACAGCCAGCGGATGGCCCCTGCAGCCGTCCACCCAGAGCTTGCCAAGAGTGACGGGGTTGCCAGTGGCCCAGACCCTCGGGGCGGCCTGGTGGGTCTGGCAGGGGTGAGGGTAGCTTCAGGCCTTGAGCAGCCAAGTGCGGTGGTTGTGAACACTTGGTCGCTGTTTACCCTCGTGCGTCATAAAAATATCATCACGTTCTATGTGTGTCATGGCTGGGAAGCACTGCTAACTCGCGATAAGTGTGACATCCAGGCCCCAAGAGGTACCCCTTCATGTCACGGGGAGAGTATCGGGCCAGATGGACCCTGTCTGAAGGTGAGCGCGGCTCATTCATTCCACAAGCACTCCATAGAGCCCCCTCTGTCTGTTGAGCACGGTGCTTGAGACTGTTGGGGGTGGCTGGGGGAGACTCCAGGCTACCGGGCTCTGGGCCCCTCCTTAGAGAACCTACAGTCTCCCCGAGACACTTAAGCCCCACGTGGCTGAAAGCCTCTCTGTGCTCACAGCACCTAAAGCCGGCCAAAGAGTGGATGGAGTGTTTCTGCCCACTTTCCACTTACAGCTGGATAACCAAAGATCTCCCCACACTCTGAGCAGCCAGCCTGCTGGACAGGAACTTGGGAACCGGGAGTTCTGCGCTCTCTTTCCTGAGGTTCCACCCAGACGATGTCACGTGCACGGCAGATGCTACGGATAACACCTGCCTGTGGCACAAAATTCCGAGAATATCAAGGGGCGCCTCTCCGCAGTCCCACCACATCGTTCTTCAGCCACCCAGGCTGCCTCTCTATAGGCAATCACCGCTCCCGGTTTCTTGCTTACCCTCCCCAACACAGTCTATTTTCTTTTTTAGAAAAATTTTGGCCTCGCCCCGCAGCATGTGGGATCTTAGTTCCCTGACCAGGAATCGAACCCGTGCCCCCTGCAGTGGAAGCATGGAATCTTAACCACTGGACCACCAGGGAAGTCCCCCAAGATAGTCTATTAAATCTAATTCATTTTATTTATTTATTTTTAATTTATTTGTTTTATTTACTTATCTTTGGCTGTGTTCGGTCTTCATTGCTGCGTGCGGGCTTTCTCTACTTGCGGCGAGCGGGGGCTGCCCTTCGTTGCTGTGCGCGGACTTCTCATTGCGGTGGCTTCTCTTGTTGCAGAGCGCGGGCTCTAGGCGCGTGGGCTTCGGTAGTTGCGGCACAAGGGCTCAGTAGTGGCTCGCGGGCTCCAGAGCGCAGGCTCGGTAGTTGTGGCACACGGGCTTAGTTTCTTCGCGGCATGTGGGATCTCGGACCAGGGCTCGAACCCACGTTCCCTGCATTAACAAGCAGATTCTTAACCACTGTGCCACCAGGGAAGCCCAAAGCTTATTCTTTTTAAAAACATTTAAATTTTATTTTGAAAAAAAAATCCCAAATCCACAGAAAAATGTAAAGAACAAGTACAATGAACACAGGTTTTTGAAAGCACTATATTTATTCAACACTCCTCCCCTTGGAAAGAATTCAAAACCCCTTCAAAGATCTGAATTAATTTAACTTTATCTTAAAATGTTACTTAGGCCCTCATGGATACGTTGCTTGTACAGGGTGCTCCCCTTATAGCCCCCAGCACCTTATTACTGCTCTTAGCTCGTGGGAGGTTTGCGGGATTCAATAGCGAAGACAACACAGTAGCTGGTAGGGCGCAGCCAGGCTGCCCTGGTTCCTTCCAAACCTGGCTCGGCCACTTGACCAGCTGCGTGGCCTTAGGCAATTGCTCTCAGTGTGGCCTTGGGCAATGGCTCTCAGTGCCTCACTTTGCTTGTCTATAAAAGTGGGGGGAGATCAAACAACAGATTTCATCATGTTGGGAGAATTAAGTTAGTTGATGGAGATAAAGCAAGTAAAATAATGCCTGGCATATAGAAGGTGCTTAACAGGTATTGGGGAGACGAGACAAACACATTTGGTATCAGCTTTGCTTCGGTGATTGCACGTGAGTCATCTGGCCCTGAGTTCATGGCCTCCTAGTTTTCATCAGTAACCGCGAGAGAGGCCGGACGAAACCCAGAATGTGGCTTTATAATCCTTCCCAGCCTGAGAGAATTGCCCTGGCTCAGCTCTGCTCGGAGCCGGGGGCTTCCCCTGGACAGTTTCCACACTCATGAAGAGTTTCTAGCCGTGCTTATTAAAAAGCCATTTGGAGGGAAAGCCTTTTTTTTTTTTTTTCCCCTCCCCATTTTCTAGCCTGGCTAGTTGCTTCCCTGCTGATAGAACCATCTTCGAAGAAAGAACTAGCGTTTACTTTCGGGACAAAGCCAGGAAGAATACATCCTTCTCCCTCGGGGAGTTCCTGGCTCACAAAGGCCCATTTCAGGCCCAAGTTGAGGGTCAGACGGGGCAAGTGGGTACGATCCCAGGAACCACCCCCGACCCCCGCATCTGACAAGCCAGAGAGGGTCTTAAGGACCCTCAGACAAAGTTGTCCGATGCTCTTCACATGGGCAGCGTCGAACGGCAGATGTCTGAAGAACCAGAGGCAACAGACGACACGGGAAAAATAAGGAAATTTGTTTAAAGGTATACTTTGCTCTGTGCTATAAAATACCGCACCTAATGCTCGGCTTTGACGGCTGTAGTGTCTGACCTTGACATTGTGGTGTTTCTGCCATATAATTTAATTAACGTGTGATGCTGGCCCAATGCCAGGGAGTCAAATGTCCTGATGGCTCTTGGAAGCCACATCAGTCCCTTTGAAGTTCCCCCCAGTGAACTGACACACAGAAACCTCCTAAGGCTGAGGACGGCCCCTGAGATGGGCCACAGGAATTTTGCAGTGTCGTGGTCCCATCGGACGGCACTGGCCAAGCCACCTGCTGACTTGTCACAGTTCTGGAGGCCTGCTGCGGTTTCTGAGCGCCCTAACCACGGGGAGCGGCTCCTTGAGGGAAAAAAGCCCTCACCCCTCATCGGGGAGAGTATCCGGTGATCTCCTGCTCACAGATTTTTTTTTTTCTGCACAAAGTGTTTTCTTCTTCCTCAACTTTGCCTATCACCAAGTCGTTGAGCTTCACAAAGGAACACAAATTAGACAAGAGGCATATTAATCGAAGGCAAAAAGGACTCTCCACCCATTCCGCACATAATTATGTATCACCTAGCACGCACCTACTAGGGCTTTGGGCGTTTATAGCAGGGAACAAAACAGTATCTTGGCCATCATGAAACTTTGTTTTACTTGAGAAACAATAAGTGCATGAGCTATATATATATATATATATGTATAAAACATTTCAGGTTATAATAAATCTATGAAGAATTAAGAAGGGTAAGGGGAGAGACTTCCCTGGCGGTCCAGTGGTTAAGACTCCACGCTTCCAATGCAGGGGGTGTGGGTTCAGTCCCTGCTCTGGGACTGAAATGCACACGCTGCACAGCACGGTCAAAAAAAACAGGGGGTAAGGGAGAGATGAGATGTTCTTTTAGATGGTAGATTGTGCATTGATGGACTAAAGTGCCCAGGTGGTGTATCAGTCCACACTTGCTGCAATTATGCTGTATAACGAGCTACGACCCCCAGACTTAGTAGTTGACATCAGTAAGCATTTAGTTATCACATCCGTGTCTATGGATCCCCTGTGGTTAGACTGTGCCCGACTGGGCTTGACCGCAAGTGTGGGTTGGGTCCAGTCTGCTCCATTGGGTCTCTCATCCTCCAAGGACGAGCGGGCTACCTGGGACATGGCCTCCTGGCAATAGCAGAAGTGCAAGAGGGTAGAGTAGAAATGCAGTGACTCAAGTCCTAGACTCAGAGCTTGTACACTGTTACTTCTGCTTACATTCCACTGGCCGAAGGACATTCGTGGCCTGACATCAATGGGGTGTGGGGGGGCCACTCCACCTCTAGAGGGATGGACTGTAAAGTCACGTGGCAAAGGGCGTGGCTATAGGGCGGGATGAAGATTTGGGAACAGTAATGCAATCTGAAACAGATGGTTCAAACCAAAACTATGTATCTCTAGCTAAGACATTTATATATACAAATACGTATATGAAATGATATGACCGCCTTTGCTGGAATCCTCTGTTTTAGATTACATTAAATCCATGCAATAATTACACATTCACGTCCCTGAGGTGGTTTATTATGGGTCCAGACGCTTCTGAATCATGGCCGCCAACCTCAGGAAACCTGGGAAGATGGATCACAGGCCATCCCAATGCTGAAAAAGAACACCATGATGGAGACTTTTCTTCTTGCCTGGGTTTCCTACGTAAGGATGGGGGTGTAGGTGGGAAAAACCACAGGAGACCCGAGACCTAGCAAGTGTCCTTGCTGGCCTCTGAGCATGTCTTGGAGGGACACAAATCTGGAGTAAGACCCAGGAAGTGTCACCACTGGACCTCACTCTACTACCAAGTAGACATTCTAGCTAGTCTCACTGGCTGTCTAGGACAGGCCTTCAAGCACTGATTGTTTAAGGGAATAGGTCGAAGATTGCAGCTCTTCCTTACAGCTCCTTTCCCCCCAGTCCTGCCCTGCCTTTCTCATGCCATCCTTGAATAATGTGGGAGGGATGCCTAATGTCTCTTCAGAAAGTGATGACGTTTAAAATCGGGCCTCCCTTCAATGAATTCCTCCAGGGCTCTGCAGTAAGCAAAGTACTGGAAACTGGCCCTTCCCTTTAGAAAGGAAAGCTCGCTGTTCAATTGATTCCGACAGCTAATGGAGTATAATCACCTTTGCCCAAAGTGATTCCAATCAAAGGAATCCACTGTCTAAAAATTCAAGGTAGCAGCATCAAGATTTACATCTTGCAAGCAGAGAGGATGGAGTGTCGGGGCAGATGGTTAATGGTGGGGCCCCATGAGGACGCAGACCATCTCTTATTTGGGGGAATTCTGTCTCCTGTCTCCAAAGGTGTGTGAGCTGATCCATCGTCTGTAACTAATCCTAGCCTAGGTCTGGAGAGGGGACCAGCTGGATGTAATCGCCTCCTAGACCAGCCACCATGATGGAGCGTGTCGGGCACTCCTGCAACTGCAACTCGCTCTCTGATTTCACTGACAACTTTGCTTGATTTAACTGGGTCCATCTTGAACTTATCCACGTCGGAACGTCCCTCGGCTTTGTTTCTTTGTCACTCTCCGTGTAAATCTCTTCGCAACTCTATCCCAGAGGCCCTTCTGCGCCTTCTGCCCTCATTCCCCATTAGACGATGATGACAGTGGTGATGATTTCGTTTTTATTGACGCAAGATAGCTGTACAGAAAAGCACACAGATCGTTAGCATCGGGCTTGATGAACACACCCATATATATCCAGTACCCAGATCAGGAAACATCACCAGCACCCCAGACATCATCTCGTGCCCCCTTCCAAGTACTATGGCCCCAGAGATAACTGCTAACCTAACTTCTAATAGCGTGATTAGCGTTGCCTGATTTGCTACTTCATAGAAACGGAATCTACAATATGAAATTTTTGTGTGTCTGGTTCCTCTTGCTTATAAGATCCACCCATAGTGTGTGCTGGTGGTTCACTCGTTCTCTTTGCTGTGTACTGTTCCATGGTATGAATACACCCATTTTATTTCTCTGCTATTCTCCTGTTGATGGGTACTTGGGTAGTTTTGCTTTGGGGCTATTCCCAATAGTGCCACTATGAACACTTACGTACATGCCTTCTAGTGAATAGATGGACACGTTTCTGCCGGGTGTCTCTATACCCACAAGCTGAGTCGCTGGGCCTGTGTTCGGCTTTCATAGATGGCGCCAAACCTTTTCCAAGGGGGTCACGCCAATTTATATTCCCAGAACTGAATAGGAGAACTCTCCTTGCCAGCACTTGGAATTTTCTCTTTCCTTTTAGGTGGACCCTATGAGGTTTCAAGCTCCTGAAGGGCAGAAACAAAGGATTTTTCTTCCTTGAAAATTCTCCCAAGTGTCTCCCGAAAAACCATCCGAGGGAAGATGTTAGCTGATGCCCTGGGAAATAAAAGCACATTGGTTTTCTTTTACTTTTCAGGAAAAGCTGAAATGTGGTCCTTGATCTTTAATGACAGTAGCTTTTGGAAACTGAGAAAAGAAAAATCTGGATCGAGCCTCAAATTCCCACTCCTACCCCCCCGACCGCCACCAACCTGGACCTGCTCTACAGTGGTTTCCATATGACACAAGCACACCTGCCCGGCAGCCCCAGGCTTCCCACTGCCCACCCACACCCTCTTGCCCCCTCTGCTCCCTGAGGGAGGCTCAGCTCCTGGATCCCCCACCTGGAGTGATCTCCTTGCTCACCTTGACGCCCAGCTCCAGGCACACCTCCTCCATAGAGCCCTCCCAGACTACCTTTAAGTCGAAACCTCCCAGGTGCCTTTGTGCTTATCGTCACAGCCACAAAACTTATCCTTTGTTTGTTCGGTTACACCTTATCTCCTCAGCTCACTTGTAAGTTCTTGGAGGGACCACGTTGTCTAGCAAGGTGTCGTCACACACCAGTTGCCCACGATGTGCTTATTGATCAGATACATGACCGTTAGATTCTGTCTCTTAGTTGTGTGGGGCCGGAGAAGACTCAGATGGTAAGATCAAGAAAGTCTCAATTGACTCAGATGAGCACATATGCTGAGTGATGTCCTGACACTGGGTATATTTTGAAGAAAAGCTTGCTGGTCCCCTCTAATTGTCTATGATAACCTGGCTGAAGAGCAGGGCCTGCTGGTTGGTTCACTCACCAATGGTTTCAGTATCACCTGGGGTGTCAGCGTAGAATGCAGTGTCCTGGCCTTACTCCTTAGACCTGGGGTGGGACCTGGAAATCTCTATCTTCACCTCTCACCACAGTTGACGCGGATGCACAGCCAGGTTTGGAAACTAATTGATTCTGAAAAGAATGTTCCTTTCCAGGAAGTGAGAAAATGTCAGGGGGCGTGTGACGAGGGGCTGTGACAGACGGTTTGGATTTAGAGAGGCAGAGTTTGAGTCTTAACTCTTCCACTTACCAGGCGTGTGACCGTGGACAAGGTACTCAACCCCTCTGAGCCTCAGTTTCCTCTTCTGTGAAGTGGGAACCTCACTATGGATCTGGGTTTGGTGCAAAAATGACCCCAGATTTGTTGGTAATTTATCAACAAATTACTTTGCCCCTTAAAACGACTGTTTTATTTTGGTCACAATTCTGTGGGTCAGGAGTTCTTGGAAGGGCTCAGCCGGGTGGTTCTCTTTGGGAGTTACAGTCAGATATCAACAGGGGGTGCAGCCATCTGAGGGATGTCCAAAATGGCACGCCCACGCGGCTACCAGTTGTTGCTGGCCATTGTCTGGGACCTCAGCTGGGCTGTAAACCGGGGCATCTACCTGTGACTACCCAGCATGGCCATGCCTTCTTTTTGACTTGTCCCAGAACGGGTGCCCCAGAAAGCCAGGAGGAAACTGCATGGTTTTTTCTGACTTGGCCTTAGAAGTGTCACGGCATCACTTCTGTTGCATTCAGAGCAGTCACGAGCCCACCCAGATTTCTAGGAGTGGGAGCATCGCCCCCACCTCTTGATGGGAAGAGTGTCAAACGACCCACGGACCTGTTTAAAACTGCCACGGTATCTGATGGGGTTGTGATCAGGATTAAGTGAGATATCTTTGAAGTGCTGGACAAATGTGAATTCCTCTTCTTCTAGTTTGAGGCCCAGGAGCTCCCAGGGCAAAGTCAGTGCCAGGTGCCAGGTTTCCAGTTGCTTTTGTTCATGTCTACTGGGCTGTAAGGATGGGGTGAAGGGACAGCCTTTCTCAGTTTCTTTTTTTTTTTTTGGCGGGATCTTAGTTTCCCGACCAAGGATTGAAACTGGGCCCCGGCAACTCCCTCTTTCTCAGTTTCCAGTCATTTCTAGTGCCTTGGGTTAGTTAGTACAGGGCAGCAGTGAGGTACTTTCTGATTCCCCGATGGGGGTTGTTGGGTGCACAAGGTCTCCCGTGGTCCCCTGAGACCCCGTATCAGCCCCAACCAAGTGCCTGGGCTCAACTGGAACCTTCTTGGGCTCCAGATGGGAACACCCGGCTGAGGACACAATGTCGCCAGGACAGATGCCCTGGTGTGGGTCCCTTGGGAGGCCCACATGTGTTGGGATGGGGAACTGAGTAGCAACTGAATAGAAAGCAGTCAGAGAGAGTGGCTCTTGGCGGCACTGTTCCTCCTTCCCTTGTTCAGGAGTGGGTCCCATCTCTGCCCTTGCTTTCTTCGCCCCCAGGTCGGGAGAGAGTCGGGGGCTGAGGAGAGGTCAAAGGGAGACCATTGGGCCAGCTCCCAGGCTGCCAGGGGAAGATGGGGGATGGCTTGCCTTCCAGAGCTGCCTTCAAGGGTGCCTCCGGATAAGGCAGCGTTAAGAGGGAGGCTGGGTTCCAGTTGGTGCCAGAGTGGGTAGGATTTGCCCAACAGGGAAGGCAGGACAGAAGAGGGAGGAGCCCTTATGCGTCTGCTCCAGTGAGCTGCTGCCTTTTGGGAAGGTGGCCTGGTGCCCTCCCTGAGGTGCTCTCCCATGGACCCTTATTCTGGAAAAAGACGGCGGGACCTGTGTTTGGCAGTCTGAGGACGCTGCTTCCTCTGGTCCTCCTGCTTTTCCTCCTGGGGCTCTCTCACCTTCTTCATCACCGCCACTAGCCTCACCTCACGTTGGGCGACCGTGTTGTTCAGAGCAGGGCGGGGTAAGGCTCAGAGCCGCACAGCCATGCAACACTTTAGCCCCCAGAGCTCACATTATTGCGCTCCTCCGTGCCCAACACCGTGCTGAGGGCGAGAAATGGTCCACAGGCCTCGTGATGCCGGTCCAGGAGAGCAAATTGATGAACAGGCAGCACGTGCCCAAGTGAACGATACACATGTGTAAGCACCTCAGGAATCCATGGCCGGACAGCTCTCGGAGGGCTGGGGAGGCCGGGAGAGGACTAACTAGGCTAGGCCATAATGCAGGCTGCTCATCCTCTCACAGCTCCGTGCCTCAGTTTCCCCATCTGTAAAGTGGGGATAACGAGGTGCCCGCCTTGAAGCGTCAGTCGGGAGGAGGAAATGAGGGGATGCAGATAAGCACTTGGCAGGGCCCCGGGCACACAGTCAGCCCCTAATCAAGCTGGTCTTCGGTGGTTAGGGATTTGCATAAGCAGGAGTGAGGGAAGGACGGAGGAGAGCCTGGGGAGTTGCCCCGGGAGGGCGGAGTCATCCAGAAGGAGAAACCAGCGGGGAGCCGGGAGGGAGGTGGTGGAGGGGCGGCCTGCTACAGGGGTGGATTCCATCCGCCCCTTCCTGCCCCCAGGTAAGGACAATGAAGAGCTCCCCACACCCCCCACCTCCACCTCCCCAAGGCCTCCCAGCTCCTCCCCCGTTCGGACTGCGTCCCCTGCTCCCTGAGGCTTTTCCAGGTGGCTCCGCCCCGGTTCTCCCTTGCAAACCTGGCCTGGCTCCTCCTTCTAGACCAGCTCCTCCTAGTTCTATTCACTGCGGGGGAGGGGAGATCCCCATTCTCCTTAAGCATCAAACCTTGGGGGAGAAGAAAGACTGTCACTTTGCAAGTCCAGGCCCACTAGCTTTGTGACCTTAGGAGAGATACTTAACCTCTCTGAGTCTCAGTTTCCTCATCAACAAGAGGGTAATCATTGCGACTAGTGACTTGTTTTGCCCATACTTCTAGAAGAATTAAATAAAAGAATGCATTCAATATGTACCTAATACTTAGTAGGTGCTTAATAAATGGTGGCTATTTCCATAGTGATTCTACGGCTGTGTATCCAGAAGGCGTTTGGTTAAACGACATCCGGGGATTTGACTGGCATAGGCAGCCGCTCCTTGTTGGCAGATAAAGAAATGGAGGTCTTCCTCTCTCTTGATGATTCAGGGAAAGCGCTCCCTGCCCCCTTTCCCTCCTGAGAGGTACCCCATGCTGTGCCTCAGAATTGGAAACAGCAGGCACAGACAAAGTGCGGGGTCAAGCCAGAGGTAGCTGACGGAAGAAAGAGTTCTAGATAAAGATTTTTCTCACTTAATGGAGGGCTTTGCCCAATAGTCACGAAAACATAACTTTCTTCTAAAACTCTGGGATGGAACCCTTTCTATAGTATGTTTCAATGAGATGTATTGCTTTGTTATTGCTGTGTAACAAACTGCTCTAAAAATGCAGTGGCTTAACACAACCACAATTTCTTCTTCCTCACCGTCGGGTGGGTTGGCCGGGCTCGTTCATGCAGCTCACTCATCTCAGGGGAGGCCCAAGATGGCCTCGTACACAGTATGGCAGTCAGTGCCAGTTCTCAGCTGGGGTGAACAGTGGCTCTCCAACGTGTCACCTCGAATCCTCTAATACACAAGACTGGCTTCCTTAGGTGGCATTTTCAGAACTGCCTGAGAGAGTGAAGCAGGTTGCTGCAAGGTCTTGTAAGGCCTTATCTCAGAAGTCACACAGTATCACTTCTGCCACATTCTGTTGGTCAGAGTGAGTCACCAGGCCAGCCCAGCTTCTAGGGAAGGGGACATAGATTCCACTCTGTATTAGTCTGCTCGGGCTGCCATAACAAAAGTACCGCAGACTAGACGCCTAAAACCACCGAAATATACTGCCTCACAGATCTAGAGGCTGCAAGTCCAAGATCAAGGTGTGGGCAGGGTTGGTAGCTTCTGAAGCCTCTCTCCTTCGGCTTGTAGACAGCTACCTTCTTCCTGTGTCCTCACATGGTCTTCTCTCTGTGTGTCTGTGTCCATATTTCCTCTTCTTATAAGGACCCAGTCAGACTGGATTAGGGCGCACCTGTGTGAACTCATTTTGAATGACCGCACTTTAACTTAATTACCTCTTTAAAGACCCTAACACCAAATACAGTCACATTCAGATCTGCTAGGGCTTAGGATTCCAAAATATGGATTTGGGGGGACACGATTCATCCCATAACACGCCCTTTGGTGGGGAGAGCTACAAAGAAGTTGTGACCATCTTTTTTTTTTTTTTTGGCCATTTTTAATCTATGACAGGAGACTATAGTAAATACTCAAACATGCAACTGCTAGTACTGTTATTTCTGCCATTTTATTACCTGCCCATTGTGAGGCTAGCGAGGAAGAACTCCAGCTCTAGGTCCTTAAACCCTCCAGTTTCACTCTCTCCGACAAACACGCATCTTTCCCAGGGCAGCTGCCCCTAGTACATCACTGCAGGGGCTCGGCAGGCTGCAAGGACCTCACGTGCCTGTGCCACTGGCTCCCTGGCTTTGAAGGGACTGTGTGGGCAATCTCCCAGAACAGGACAAGCCAGGCTGGCCTCACCGGCCTTTATCACCCCACGCCCCAGGCCCCAGACAAACTCCTCCATCTTCCACCTGGCCTGCCGCTTCCCCCAGGCGCCTGGGGGTGTCTTTTTCAGGGCAGTCTAGTTCCCATAACACCTGACTTATACATACGGGGTGTTTAATAAGAGTTTGAAGAATAGAATTGAGTTTGGAATCTTCGTGGTCCCCTTCACCCCTAGCTCAACGATTCCCCCCCAGTCCTCATATCCCAAAGTCACCAAGAGCCCATTGGGGATTTGGAAGGTTTCTCCTATCGCAGCTTCTCTGGTTCTTATTCCTCCCCTCCCAGGCCCCTGCCCCTTCCCCCAAATCCATTCCACAGCTGCCTTTCCTCACCATGTGGCATCCTCAAAGACGCGGGGGTTTTGACATTGAACCTGACTTTTATCTGCTGTGGATTGGTGGAACGGTGATGCCGGGAGAGAGGAAACATTTCTGCTCCCCCCAGAACCCCCCCCCCCCCACACACACACACACACTCTCCCGGAGCCAGACAAATGCAGGAAAGTAAGACACAGCTGTAGGTCCAGCCACCCCAAGAGAAATGAGAAAGTGTGGAAGAAAACAAGAAGAAAAGGTGTGGAGTTGGGAGAGGTCAAGGGCCGTATTATTTGCAGTCCTGATGGGCACACAGCGCAGCTCAGGGATGCGGTGTTGGTAGCAGCCCAGCAGAAAAGGCTGACAAAGCCAACACCCACTGCCAGAGCCGCAGCTCTGCGGGGCGGCCCGACGAGCTCTGCCTCTGAACACCATTGTTAATTGACGGAACGGTGAATGTGCAGAAACCTTCACCCCCAAAATGCGATTAACTGACTGTAGCGTCCCTACTGACCACACTGCCCTCCCGCCCACAGTGACCACCCACCCGCATCCCCACCCCTGCCACTGCACACACAGCTTGGTGGCAGGCCAGGTGTGAGGTACCCTCCAGGGTGGGAGAAACAGGTTCATCCAGAAGGGGAATTCACCCAAGGATTTCAGGAAAAAGCCACAACGGGGATTTCTGATCCCCGGGACCCCCCCCCTTTTTTTTTTTTTTTTTTTTTGGCGGTACGCGGGCCTCTCACTGTTGTGGCCTCTCCCGTTGCGGAGCACAGGCTCCGGACGCGCAGGCTCAGCGGCCATGGCTCACGGGCCCAGCCGCTCCGCGGCATGTGGGATCTTCCCGGACCGGGACACGAACCCGTGTCCCCTGCATCGGCAGGCGGACTCTCAACCACTGCGCCACCAGGGAAGCCCCTCCTTTTTTTTTTTTAAAGTTGCTGCTTACATGGATGGACCTAGAGATTATCATACTAAGTGAAGTCAGAAAGAGAAAGACAAATATCATAGGAGATCACTTATATGTGGAATCTAAAAAAATGATACAACTGAACTTATTTACAAAACAGAAACAGACTCACAGACTTCAAAAACAAACTTCTGGTTACCGGGGGGTAAGGGTGGGGAGAGGGATAAATTAGGAGTTGGGGATTAACATATACACACTACTATATATAAAGTAGATACCCAACAAGGGCCTACTGTCTAGCACAGGGAACTCTACTCAACACTCTGTAATAACCTATATGGGAAAAGAATATGAAAAAGAACAGATATATGTACATGTATAACTGAATCACTTTGCTGTACCCCTGAAACTAACACAACATTGTAAGTCAACTATACTCCAATATAAAATTAAAATTAAAAAAATAATAATGGTAAGAAACGACCAAAAAGAATTGCCTCTTGACCCACAGTGGATGCCTTCGACCTGTAGAAAGGAAGGTCAGCCAGTATCTGAGACTCCCTGGCCTCCGAGTTGCCCCAGGGCCCGGGAAAGAGGTCAGCCACACTAACCGCCCTGCTGTGGCCAAGAGCCCCTGCTGCGCCGCGCGGTTCCTGCTAAGTCAGAACGCGTTCTCCCAACAGTCTGGCTGCTCGGCAGGCCCAGGCGGCAGCGCGCAGCCACTGGCTGTGTGACGCTGGGCTGTGGGCCTTTGAACCAAGCACGCTTCGCTTCACTCTGAGTTGTCTGCTTGGAAACAGAGAACATCTTGGCCCTGGCGGTGAGCGATCTAAGCCCTGGTGGCAGGGGAGTTGAGATTCTCGGGATGAACGGCTGAAGGCTGCTAAGAATATCCAGCCACAGGCCCGACCACAAGCCAGTGAAGGCCCCACGTGGCGGCTTCCGTGGTCCTTCAGGCGTGGGAGGAGGGAGCTGACTGGGCAGCCGGTGCTCGTGGGGTCCCTCAGTTGGAAGTGTGTAGACGCAGAAGTAAAGAGTCAGGTTAAGTGACATTTTAAAAAAAATCCAAGAAGCCCATCCTGCCCCCAAGGAATGCGTAATCCCAGGAGGAAGGACGTCAGCCACAAGGGACTTAGAGCGCGTTACAGGTTAAAGCGAGGACAACCAAACAGAAGGGGCCGGCGGCAAGGCACCTCACACGCGTCCGTGAGGCTGCAAGTGTCAGAGAGCACCCACACCGGCTTCCTGAAGCCACATCAGGTGGGTCTCGTGGCCTAGCAGCAGGCGGCCTGATGGGGAGCCCGGGATACACGGTCCGTCCTCTACACCCCAGTTCCCACATCTGCAAAGCCAGGGATTCGGGTCACTGTTTCATAAAGGTTTTGAAAGGTCAGGTCTCAGACCTTCCGGACTTTGATGCGTGCGCCCCCGGAAAAATGGACACGGGCACCAAGGCCACCATTTTTGCACTATTTCAAGGGGTTGCCCGGCCCCAAGCTGACCGTCCAAGGATCTCAAGCAAAGGTTCTGAGGTTTCGGCTTAGGGGAGGAAGTGTTCTTGGAGGTCTGGAGACGACTGGGAAGAGTTCAGGGATAAAGTGGGATGGAAGGAGGTGCAGAAATGAAATTTCTACTCCTTCATCCAACAAATGTGGTGAGTGGCAGCTGTGGGCAGGCACCGTGGGTGCAGACACAGAGGAAACACAGGGGTCCTGGGTCTTGTGGGACCGCCTTTCTAGCTGGAGAGACGAGCCCCTTCGGCTCCAGCCACACAGGCCGTCGTCGTTCACTTGCTCAAATAGTTCAGGGGCAGTCGTACTTCAGGACCTGCGCACTTACCCTTCAGCTGCCTGGAGCTCTTTTTCCCCGTATCCCCAGACAGCGGGTCCCCTCTCAGCTCAGAAGCCATGCCCGGGATGAGGCCTCCCTGGTCATCCCCGCCCTTCGCAGCCACGCTGCCCTGTTTCATCTTTGCAGCTCATATCATCATCCGAAGTTATCTTCTCTATTTGCTTTGTGTTTATGGTCCGTCTCCCTTAGCACGGGACCCTGTCAATCTTGTTCTCCACGGTGCCCTGGCGCCCAGGACAGTGCCTGGTATACAGTAAACACCCGTCAGAGATGGCGATGAACCAAATGAACTAATTATAGACTTAAAGATAGATTGCTGCGAACTGGTGAGGCCTGCGGTGTAAGGCTAAGGACCAGGTGGTTTGAGAGGGTGAAGCTGGGGGACTAACCTGGCTCGGGGGAATGTGTCTTAGAGGCAATGCTGTTTAGATAGAGCTCCAAATGACTAGGAAAGTGGGGTGGAGGGAAGACGGATCCGGGCAGTCTCCTGGGATGGCCCGGATGTGGGAAGGGGCTGGAAACAGAAGCTGAGAGCAAAGGTCTGAAGGGTAGGGCCTGGTGAGCTGACTGAGGGTTTTCACCTTCATCTCAGTAGTGAGAGCTGTAGGGGTACCATTGCTCTGGCTCCAGGGCGCTGTGCCCCTTATTACCTCTCTGATCCATCCTCCTGCTTTACACTCTGGCCACACTGGAATCCTGCTTGTTCCTTACACACCGCAGGCACCCTCCCGCCACAGGTCCTTTGCACTGGCTATGCCTCTGCCTGCAACTCTCTTCCTCCAGAAATCCTCTGGGCTCCCTCACCTCCTTCGAGTCTTTGCTCACCTCTCACCTTCTCAAAGAGGGTTCCCCTGACCACCCCTGAATCCTGAACCCTTCTCCCGACCCCCTGCCCTCCTGCTGGCCCTTACCTGCTCCCACCTGTCTTTCCTTGGTGTGTATCTGTCTACTGTCCAAGGCAATTTTAAGACCCGTTACCTTTATTGTTTATCATCCGTCTCTCTCCTGCTGGAATACAAGCACCTCAAGGACAGGCACCCATTTTGCGCCCCAGGATGTGCTGAGTGTCTGGAAGGGCACCTGGTACCCAGTAGCAGTCGAGATTTGCAGGTATGGTCGTTGCTGTTGGCTGCTGTGCTGGAAATGGACGGCAGAGGGGCAGGAGCGGACGAAGGGGGCCAGTTAGGAGGTCATTGCCAGGTCTCAGGCAAGAGATTGTGCTAGGCAGGCGCTGGATGCAGAGGGAATGGATGACTCCTAGAGCTGCCAAGAGGACAGAAAACAGGATTTGGTGATGGGTCAGGCTGGAGGAGTGGGGTGGTCAGAGAGCTCAGAGGTGTCTCCCCGGTCCCTGGACTGCTTTCTGGCCATAACTGGGTGTCATGACCAGGTGGTGTGTGGGAACCAGGGAGAAGAAGCAGGGTTAGAGGAAAGAAGGGAGAAAGGGGTTCCCGGAGGGGAACATTCATGGGCACCAGTGGGGGAAAGGCTCACCTGTCTGGGTCCGCGGAGGCGAGGAGGATGGCAGGAAAGGCCGGATCAGGGGGCCTGGCCAACCGCTAACGCTGTGTACTTGCTGCTCTTGCGCTGGTATCCTGGGCCGTGGGCAGGGTGCTGTGAGTCCTCCCCCTGAGCCTGGCCCATCCACCTGGTGCACTGCTCTCAACGACTTGCTTCTATCATGGAGCAGAAAGTTCGCTTCTGTTCCCGTGATTTTAAACCGTGCTTCCTGGCTGTCTCTAGAAAAACCTCACTGCCCTGCCTCCCCACCCCGACTCCACCCAGAGTGTCCCTCGCTCTCCTGCAGCCGGCTCTCCTGCCCAAGAGCTCGCATGCAATTATAAGCCTTCTCCTTCCCCAGTTCGTTTGCGTATTTTTTTATTTATTGTATTTTTTTTCTTTTTGGCCACGTCCCCGCGCCTTGCGGGGATCATATTAGTTCCCCGACCAGGGATCGAAGCCGCGCCCTCGGTAGTGAAAGCACTGAGTTCTAAGCACTGGCCAGCCAGGGAATTCCCTATTATATTTTTTATTTTGTTAACATTCTATTGAAGTGCAGCACACAGACAGAAAATTATCTAAATCCTAAATGTATAGCTTGGAGAATCGTTACAAGCTGGGCACACCCGCGTAGCCAGCACCCAGGTCAAGACGCAGCGTATTCCCAGGCCCCCCACCCCGAACTCCCTGTTGTGCCCCCTCCCAGGGGGCATGCCCCTCTCCGTTGTCCCCTTTCCTCCAAGGTCACCCCTAGGCTGACTTTTGACACTTTAGATTGGCTTTGCCCACTTTAAAACCTGAGGTAAATGGAATCCTATCGAGAGCGTGCTTTGAGGCGGGCCTGCATTTTAAAATCAGTCTCCCTGGCGGCCTTGAGGCCGGTGGTGTTAGGTGCCGGAATTGATAAACAAATGAAAAATGGGGTTAGGAGGGAGTGAAGGCAGTTGAGACTGCATCTGGAGAGTCGGCCGAGTTCTAAGAGGGTCTTGAACTGTAGGAGGAGGAAGGAAAGCAGCTCACACCTGAGGGAGGGAGAGACCCCTGCCTCTCAGAAGGACATTCTCCATGCTACCCTGATCCCAGAAGTGTCTCTTTAGCTAAAGATTAGAAAGGGTTCTTGCCTTAGGGGAAGAGACCATTCAAGTTCCATTGTTCCAGTGTCCGGGAAGATTTTTCTCTGTGTGTGTGTGTGTGTGTGTGTGTGTGTGTTTATGAGAGAGAGAGAGAGAGAGAGGGAGATGGAGAGAGGTATTCCTGGGAACCCATTTCTCTAATAGTAATTCCTAGGGGGCCTCATGCTAGATGGGCAGTACTGGCTTCCACCTGCGTGATGGTGATGATGGTGGCGGGGAGGCCTCAGAGATGGGCAGAGACATTTGAGGATTTTAGAATCTAAAGTCCAGAGAGGGTGAGTGACTTGCCCAAGGTCACACACCGAGGGAATCAGCATTAGAAATGGGATCTCTTGTGCCCTCCCCGGTCCTTTCATTACTGTGTACCACCCCCTTGCTTTTCAAAGAACCTAGTGTTGCCACCAAAACAGCAGAATTACCTCATTTTTCTTTTTTTATAAATGTATTTATTTTTGGCTGCGTTGGGTCTTCGTTGCTGCACGCGGGCTTCCTCTAGTTGCAGCGAGCGGGGCTACTCTTTGTTGCGGTGCGTGGGCTTCTCATTACAGTGGCTTCTCACTGCAGAGCACGGGCTCTAGGCACATGGGCTTTAGTAGTTGCGGCACGCGGGCTCAGTAGTTGTGGCATGTGGGCTCAGTAGCTGTGGCTCGTGGGCTCTAGAGCGCAGGCTTGGTAGTTGTGCCGCACGGGCTTACTTGCTCTGCGGCATGTGGGATCTTCCCGGACAAGGGCTCGAACCCGTGTCCCCTGCATTGGCAGGCGAATTCTTAACTACTGCCCCACCATGGAAGTCCCAATTACCTCCTTTTTGAAAGGCGTTATGAATTCAGTTCTATATGTGGAACGGAGCACAGAGGTTGTGAGTGGGCATGACATTATAATTCACGTCCCACTCTATTTATCTTTGCTGGGTTTTGTGTATTTTTGGAAGCAGCCTTAAATCATTATTGGAACAAAGTAGGGAGAAAAATAATAATATATAATTACAAATGAGGACTAGACCGTATGAATCCTATTAATTGCCTTCCCTGCCATCCTTAGTTTGGGTATTTTCAGAATAATTAAAAGATTAGGCTTTCATTGGTGGAGGTGGTGGGTTAGCACTGAACCCTAAACAGTGGCATCACCTACTCCAGGGATGGCCCCGTGCCACCTGCTGCCTGGGACGCTTTCTGAGTAACACCAAGGGCTGTGCTCCAATCTCCAAGTATTTACTCTCTGCTGAGGAGAAACTCTGGCAAAGGCTGTGAAATAAACCCCAAAGCCAGGGAGAAGCCGAAGAAAGGAAATAGTCAGTGGCGCATTAATCATTGTCGGCGGAGCTAGAGCAGAGGACAGAGGCTGGTTTGAAGAAAGACAGAACCTGAATTATCTTGGAGATCGATCTTCCCTCCTGCACGCTCCCTGTGCCAGCAAATAGGGCAGGAAGGTCCCGGCGCAACCACTGGCATTGAACTGGTGAGGGCATCCGCCGACTGGCCAGCATGCTTTGTCAAAGAGACCAGGGCGGGGATGTGACCACACTCCGTCACGGGGGTCATCCCAGAGCTTCTGCTTACCCTGAACAGGCTGCATCTTGGAAAGCGACAGAACACGAGAGGCATCTCAGAGAGACCTTTGGGACAAATTCACTGTCGTCATGTCCTCAGAGGGCATCGTTGGCATGCCAGCATGCAGTGAAGGCCATTTCCTTTACATCCAAAGGAAGCACCCAATTATGATGCGCCTGTGGAATTGGCAGAGTAACGACGTTGACCACAGGTGCCTGGAGAGTTGGAAAGACTGCATGGATCAAAGTTCTGGCTCTAGGAATCAGGCAATGAGTGTCCAGGCAAGCAGGCAAGTTAATTATCCTCTAAGCCTCAGTTTCCTCATCTGTGAAATGGGGATAATAATAGTACCTTTATGATGGGGTAGTTTGCCCATATGTGGAATGAGATTAGTAATGCATATAAAGTGTTTAGAACTGTGCCTGGTGGATAGTGAGCCCTTAACAAATCCTAGCTATTGTTCTCCTAAGAGCTGAAAAGGGCTAGTGGCCCTCCTCCTCCCTAAATTCAAGAACTTCAGAGGGGCTGTGTCGTGGGTTCTCCCAATATCCTCTCTTCCCTGCTTTAGCTCTCCCCATGGTAAGAGCAGAGTAATCTTTATCAAAGCCCAAAGCTGGGAAAAACGTTGCCCAGAAGTCTGAAAGGGCAAGGTGGTTTATAATCTCACCGAACGCTGAGCCATAATTTAGTACTGGTGGAGGTGCAGACACTTTCCAAACAGAGCTAGACAATCTACTTGTTCTGGGGAGGAAGTCCTTCCCTTGAACTTGGCCCTTCACTTTTTCAAAGCTTACCTGAGAGGAAGGCAACTCTTCACACAGATGATAAATTCTTAGGTTCCCATGGTGAACACAGCACATCAACCAAGACCTGCTGATCCCAGAAAGAAACAAACTCCTTTTATGATATTTACTCCAGTTGGCGAGTTGTCAAGACGACCCCAGAGGGACAGGACTGGAGAAGCTATGTAGGATCTGATCCCAGAAATAGTTTAAGGTTTGGGGGAACAGTGCATATGCGTGGGAGACAAACAATTACTCTACTGGAAAGAGCCCAGGTTTGGAGTCAGGTAGAATCCCCGTCGCCAGACTCAGTTAGATTAGCTATATATTTGGGGAGGGCAATTGTGAGCTTCCGTCTCCTTAGCTGTATAATGTGAATCATAATACTTAACCCATAGGGTTATTTTTGGGGCTTTGGTGAGGTAACTTGGGAATCTACCTAATAAAGTAACTGAAAAGAGCAAAGGCCCTCAATAAACAGTAGCTATTTTTATCATGGAGGAATTATTCATCCTTAAAAAAGACTTGCTTTGCTATCAAATGCATCCTAATGCCATAGTTACTGTTCAAAGTCAAACGGCGGCATGGGATTGAGAGAAGAACTCCAATTGCCCAAGGTCACCTGTGACCAGAACCCACTCTTCTGGTTTCTAAGGGTCTGGAGAAGAAGGGTGGTCTCAGTCTTTTGCCACCAAGTAAGGACCAAGTGGTTGGCAACAGGCAAAATACTCTAAGGAGTTTGGGGCTCTGTCTTGCTCTTCTTGGCTAGGACGTCCCTCTCTCACCTCCTGGGGCCGATATTCTGTGGCACTTAGCAAGGATAGGAACGTCCAAGGCCCGCCCTCAGCGTGCACACCCAGGAACCCTGGCTCCTCTGACAAACGCCTGTATACTTGCATCCCATGCTCCCATGAGCCTCCCCAGGCGATAATGGCTCCTCTGCCCTCATGCTTTACTCTCCTAATTTCTTAGGTCTCGATCCTCACCAGAACTACAGAGCTACTCCCTGCAAGCCCGGACACCCAGCTTTTCCTGAAGCACATGCCCGTAATTACCTTACTCTCTCTTTTTTTAAAAAAAAAAAAAATTTATTTATTTGTGTATTTTTTTTTTGGCCAGCTGCACCAAAAAAAGTGATTCATGTGGGATCTTAGTTCCCCGACCAGGGCTCAAACCCGTGCCCCCTACATTAGAAGGGTGGAGTCTTAATCACTGGAAGGCCAGGGAAGTCCCTTGTTTTGCTCTCTTGAATTTGGTTTCTTCTCTGGCCATGATATAGAATATTGATTACAGTTAGCAAAAACGTGTGAAGCATTCACTGACTCATTTACTGTTTATCAAGTATTTGGGGGGGCGGAATCCCCTGGTGGTCCAGTGTTTAGGACTCTGCACTTCTACCGCAGGGGGCACGGGTTCGATCCCTGGTCGGGGAACTAAGATTTCACGTGCCGCGTGGTGAGGCCAAAAGTAAAAAATAAATGAAGTGTATTTTGAAGCATTTATATGTGCCAGGCGTTGTGCCACCAATGTGCCGCAAACAACATTATGAGAACGGTATGTTTGTACGTGTTCATTCCGGGATATTGATGCAAACTTAGTACACAGTGATGGCGCACCCTGTCCTTACAGAGCGTACAGTCTTGTTGGGGAGATGACAGCCCAGGGAGGAATGCTCAGAGCCTATTAACAACAGGGGCCATATGTGCTGGCCCTCAGAGGGTGAGGCAGACAGTGGCAAGCCATGAGGTGGCAGGGATCTGGAAGCCTTGTTAAGGAGTTTGGGTTTTGTTCCAAGTACAGTGGGAACTAGTGGGGTAGTGACATGTGACATGCTTTTTTTTTTCTCAAAAGACTTTGTAGCTGCCATGTGGAGGATGGGTTGGGGGAGGGTGAGAGTGGCAGCACAGAGAACAGTGGGACTAGTAATCCTGTGTGCTAACCCAGGCAAGAAGATGGTGCCCTGGCCAAGGTGGATTTGGGAGAATGGGAAGAAGTAGGTTGACTGGATAGAACACTTGGAAGTAGAATCGGTTAGGCTTGCCATCAGACTGGAGGAAGGCGAGGTGGGAGATGAAGGAGACAGGTCTAGAATGACCCCTTCCCTCCCACCCCCAAGATTATGCTTTAAGCACTGAAGTGGCTGAGACATTTTCTGCCATAGGGAAGGGAATTGGGACAAAGGGCAGGTCCCAAGGGACGAGCAGGTCTCTTTTTTAAGGGACAGTTTGTCCTGCTTGCCACTCTTTCCCCAGGACCTGTTGCAGGGCCTGACATGTAGTAAATACCCCAAAATATTTGTAGATTAATTGGTTTTTTTAAAAATTCAGTTTTAGGTAGGCTATGAAGCAGGGTGACAAAGAATGTGGACTCTACGGCTGACTGAGTTTGAATCTTAGCTCCACCATTTTCCCAGTGACTTTGGGAATGTTCTGTGACCTCTCTGCCTTAGTTTCCTCATCCGTAAAATGTGGATAATAATTCTACCTGCCTCAGAGGGTAGTTGTAAGGATTAATCATTAATTTCTAGGAAGTCCTTCGAAGAGGGTTGCCAGCACTCTGCAAATGTTCACTATTGTTATCATGAAGCTGGTCATAGATGGCCAAATTGAGATGTCAGGTCTGCCGTTTGATATGGGGGTCTGGAACTGGAAAAACAAATTGAAGGGTTATCAGGTCATCAGCAAGTAGGTGGTATTTAAAGCCATGAGCCTGGATGAGATTGGGGCAGGGGGGAGAGAAGGAAGGACCCAGGCCTAAGGCAACTAGTATAGCATAGAGAAGAGTCCAGAAAGAGACTGAAAGAGACTCAGAGGTAGGA
Source organism: Grampus griseus (assembly GCF_964374135.1). Taxonomy (NCBI): domain Eukaryota; kingdom Metazoa; phylum Chordata; class Mammalia; order Artiodactyla; family Delphinidae; genus Grampus; species Grampus griseus. The sequence continues at coordinate 35,093,950 of NC_138999.1, read as the reverse complement.
TGCAAACCATGTGTGTGTGGTATCTGGGAAGCCAAGAGCAGTTCAAGTGGGGAGTGGTCAGGGGTGTTGAGTGCTTCCAAGGCCAAGGAAGGCTTGACCCCCACCCCCTGCATCCCCGCCCTCCAGCAACAAGGAAGTGGCAGGTGATCTTGAGCCCTTTCTGCAGAACAGCTAGGGAGGGTGGAGGTTGAAGAGTGTGGGTTGAAGAGTGTGATAAATGAGGCATCTATACAGTGAAATTCCACAGGCCTTGGCACAGCCAGAGCCCATCTCCAAGTGCTGCTATAGAAAATGATCTGTAAGATGAAGCAATAAGTTTTATAGGTGAGGTAGGGAACACCTTGTGCAGTGTGTTCCCATTTCTGAAAATAAAGAAAGGGGTGGTGAGGGTGTTGAAGATGTTTAATCTTCCCCAGCAGTGTTGAAGATGTTTAATGTACCGACAGATATGTGTCTGTATCCCCTAAACGGTGAGGTACTCAGATTGTAACGTACTATACACACCCATTCTGCACGTTATGGTTTTCCCCTAACAATAGACCTTGGGGGTCGTTCCCTATCAATAGTGCAGAGCAAATTTTTATTTTTTAAAGAGGTACAGAATGTTCCCTTGTATGCATGAACCATCAATGTCATTGCTGGACATTTAGGTTGTTTCTAATATGATGCTGTTACAAACAAAGCTGTAATTTATCCCAACATCTTCGAATAACTTCAAAACGAGCTGAGTTTTAGAGGGCACACAAGGTAAGGAAATGGAAATACTAATGGACGTAGACACCTCTTTTGAGAACTACAGCTGTGCAGGGGAACGGATAAATAGGGAGCCGGGGAAGGAGATGTGGGGCTAAAGAAGGGCATTCTAAAGATGGAAGACGCTTCAAGGGAATGAATACAACAGAGTAATTCAATAAAGAGTGCACGGGGGTGGGGGAGGGAGGCAGTCAGGAAGAGCCTCTGCCAGTGATATTTTAGCAGGTGTAGGAGGATGACTTAAAATGGTACGAGGCCCTGTGCTGAGTGCTGTGGGAACAGAAGGTTGCATGAATGGACACAGGCCTTCAGGAAGGTTCCACTCCAGCAGGGAAGCTACAATGTTTCACAAATCGGTTGTGATATTGTTAGAAAGTGGTTGATTCTGTTACTGAGGTATAAAGGTCTATAAACATCCCACTGGGTGCCTGCTGGTGGAATTTGCTCCCACTTCCGGTGATTCCCTGGGTTTTTGATAAACCATTAGCTGGAGGAGAGGAGAATGATATTTTGCCTGGAATGTGTGGATTTTCCTATAGGGATTAAATGACATGCACGCCCTGGAAGGCTGAAAGAAAAGGAAAGGAAAGGAAAGGAAAGGAAAGGAAAGAAAGGAAGGAAGGAAGGAAGGAAGGAAGGAAGGAAAGGAGGAAGAAAGGAAGAAAGGAAATAAATAAAAATCCCAAGAAGAATTTATATTCCTGATGGCTTTGCTGATGGTCGTGTAAATTGTATATTTAATCAAAGACACTCGAATGTCTCTCTCTTTTTTTTAACTATTGAAGAGCCATTTAAATGTCAACATAAGTGATTCCCTCCCAAATAGTGCTGTTTATACATTACTTCCCCTAATAGACCATAATGATTCATAAGGAGGCATTTCGCGCCTCTAAATTGTAGGCCTATTGAAATATAAATTAAGATGATAAATAATTTGACCTTACCTGAGAGTACTAAGTATTTACATATGTCAAATACGAAATTACCCTGAATATCAGGGTCCCTAAAAAGGCAGCCTTCCTCTCCTGGCTGAATTCAATAAATGAAACGGGTTTAAATATCTCCTTTAGAGTGTGGAGAAAAGAGAGGGGCAGACACAAAAGAACGGGCCGGGAACCCGGCCGTCCCCGCCCTCCAGACTTCGCCTTGGCCTGGGGGCCCGGGCCCCCTCCCCGGGAGTGCAAGGCGGGTGCCGGCCGCCCCCGCGTGCCCCGCGCGCCCTCTTCGCCCCCTCCTCCCGCGACGCCGCTAGAGTTTCTAAACATGGAGTTTCTACAAGAACTTTGCCTGGCCGAGCTCGCCGCCCTCCCGGATCCCCGCAGCGGGATTCACCGAGTCGGCGGCGCCGCGCGGCCTCCCCGCCCCCACGCCTCCGGGGAGCCGCTGACCTGGCGGCCTCCAGCTCCGCAAAGCCGCTCCGCCAGGTTCATAACCCGAGAAGGTGCGGAACCTCCCGGGCCCTGCGCCCCCGCCCGACCCTGCCAGGGCCCCGGAGGGTGGCAGCTGGGCGCCCTCGGCGGGACCCAAGCCCAACCTGCCCGCCGGGCCTGTTTGTTGGCGGCCGCCTGAGCTTGGGGCCCGGGGCTCGGCGAGCTCTCCGCTACCCGGACCGGGGCCGAGCCGCGGGGGTCGCCGAGGCGGTGGAGGGGCGCAGACCACGGAGGGCCCGGGCTGGGTGCATTGACCGCTCGCGCCGGGTTTTTGTTTTGTTTTGAAGCCGGGCGTGGGGGAGGGGCAGCACCTTGTCAATGAGAAATTTCCTGTTCGCAAGACTCTGCTTGCAGAGTTTCTGTCCTGCCCTTGAACTGACAAGTGGATCTCCGCAGCGCGAGCCCCCGAGAGTTCATCCAGCCGCGCCGGGCGCGCGCAGGGGTGGGGGCGGGGGCACCCGCGCCGCGGCGCCGAGCCCCCGGGAGCCCGGCGGAGCGGGGCCGACGCCTGCCCTCCCGGTTCCCGGGCGCACCCGTGAGCGCCCAGCCGAGCGGTGACTAATCTGCGGCTCTGGGCCTCTTGGCGCGCAGCCCGGGCTCGCCTCCCTCCCCCTCGTTCCATCCCCCTCCCCGCCGGCCTCCCGGCCCCGCCGCGCCGAGCTCCGCGGAGAGAATCGCGCGGGCCGCCGCCGCCGTCGCGTTCCCGGGAGTGTGGGAAGCGGGTCGAGGCAGGCGGCTCCCGAGCCGTCCCTCCGGTCGCTCTTCTTCGACCCAGGCCCAAGTGTGCGTGTGTGTTTCCTTCCCCGTAAGCACTTTGATCAGCGTTTCCTCAGCGCCGCGGAGGAGCCAGGGCGAACTGGAGCTTTTAACCCCCTGCGTGCCGCCCCACGGTGGGCTCCGTGGGGAGGGTGCCGCTGGGAGACTAGTCGACACGGGGGCGATCGGTTTGGTTTGGCAAGCCAGTGTCTGGAGGAGCCCGACCGGATCCGAAGAGCTTGCCCAAGCGCGGCAGGCTCTCCTGGGGAGAGCAGGCCGCGAGGCCCGGGGCGGCTCGTTAATGTTCTAGCCTGCCCGGGGGCCGCACAGTAACCCGACCTGACTGGCGAGGCGAGGTGCGGGCTTGAAAGGCCCGGCAGGCGGAGGCTTCTGGAGGGGACCTGGAGGCCCCGGGGGGACCCACTTTCACGCACCCTGTCTGCTGGCGCGTGGACGGCTCCCAACCCGGGGTGGGGGCCTCGCTCTCGCCCCGCTGACTCGGTTCTGGCCGCCGCTCCCTCCCCTGGCCAGGCCTCGCCGGGGAGTTAATGATTGATTTACTGGCTCCGCGCGGCCGGCGCCCTCCCAGCTATTTGTCCAAGCTGAGGAGTTGCTGGCGAGCAGCGCAAAGGCCGGGAGCGCGGGGGTCGCCCGGGAAGGGAAGCCGCGCTGCTGACGGGAACGAGCGACCACTTGATTAGCCCCCACCGAGCGGCTCTAGCCGTGTCCGGGGTGAACCTGCTGGAGGCCCGGGCCGGGCGAAGGGAACATTGGGAAGCGCCACACGTAAACGGGTTGGCAGCTGGTGATTAGGCCGCCCAGTTTTATGAGTCATAATGGGTCGCCCGCCTGGCCCTCAGCCTGCTCGCTGTGGACTCGGCGCGCCGGGGTCCAGGCGGTGGACCGTTCTGGGCCGTGCAGAGGGGGATGCTCTGTGGGGGCTGGGCCGCCGAAGGCGTTGCGCAGGATTTCCTCTCATTCCTCGCAGAAGGCAACACAAACACCCTAAATCAAACCGCTCCGACAACCGAGGGCTCCACACAGACACATCAATAAGAATTTCGCCTCCCGCGTTCGAACGCACTGAAACACTTGTCCTATTTTTATGCAAATGACACCACACAAATAGATCTCGCAGGCCCGGGAGTGGGGCGAGAGGAGGAGGGGCGCTGCCGCCCCAGCCTGGGGGCTGTGAAGGGAGGAGGGAGTCCCAAGCCCGCACCCCGGGACCCGCGCCGACTCGGGCACAGCGGGGCTGGTACTGGCCAGGCGGCCCGCCCCGCGCGCAGTGGCTCCCTGCCAGCGCCGCCAAGTCGGCCGCGTCCCCAGGCTGCCTGCAGAGGCGGATTAGGGAAGGAGCGAAGCGAGCCTGTGACTAATCGCGGGGCCTCGGACCGGAGCACCAAGGCCATGTGCGACTGACAGGATCGACACTAGCAGAGGACACGGCGACGCCTCGCTTAATTGCAGGCTTAAAAAATTGCCGCCTGAGCAGCTCCGGTGCGGAGCCACGGCGTGCGCTCTGGGCTGGGGAGCGCGCCAGGGGGACCTGCGCTCTCGACCGGGGGAGGGAGGTTTGGCGTCTCCTGGATCGAGGGACCCGGCCCTCCTGTGCGTTCCCCTCTCTGCAATGTCCCCCCACCCCGCTTGCGGACCGGGCTGTAGCTGAGCCGACCGGTAGAGTAAGATCCAGCTCCCAGGCCTAGGTTCCTGACCCTTTCCCCCGTGGGGCCCACCTTCCCCCTTCTCTCCATAGATCCTATAAAAGAGGCTATACAGTTGGAGGTGAGAGATTCCAACAAACCCTTAATATAAAAACCACACACGCGAACCACTTTCTTCTCTTCCCTCCCCTTCCTTCTCCATCGGCTGATACAAAGCCCCGAATGACCAAAGGGAGGGAGAGGCAAGTCAAGACTTCAAGGAGCGAGGTCACCGAGTGCCAAAAACTCGGGGCCCACGGACACGCACCCTAGGCTCTTCACCCCTGGTCACAGTCCCTCTAGCCCAGACCTCCTTCCTGGAGCGCTGAGGCCTCTCAGGGGGAGAAGGGGGGAAGCGTTGGTAGGCCGACTCGCCTGTGTGTAAGAGGGGAGGGGAGGGGGGGGAAGGCGGGGTGGCGGGGAACCCAGCGAGAGAAGTTTCCACCACGCTCTGGTCGGCTGCTGCCAAAATCCCCGGGCCCCTCCCCGCCCGCACCGCCTTCCGTTGCCACCACAAGTTTGGTTTAACGAGAGCTCGGGACAAAAGCAAACGTTTTCTATAGACCCCGAAAACAAAAGGGAAAGAGACGCGCGCGGCGGCCGAGAAGCGGCTGCTAGCGTAATGGTGCCGGGCGGACAGCAGAGCATTAGAACTGCAAAAGCCTCGCGGGCGGGAGGAAGTGCGAGGCGGGAGGCGGGAGCGCAGGGAGGGCGGGCGGGCGGGGGAGGGGCGCTGCGCCATGTTTCCGTGTCACCCGCCGAGTCGCCGGCGCTGGGCTTGGCCGCCGGCTCCCGCCTGCCTCCGTAACAGCAGAAAGCGTGCGATTAGCAGCCAGACAGGCGGGGACTCCGGGCCCGCGGGGCCGCCGCACACGCCGCCCGCGGCCCGGCCCCGCGCCCCCCCGCCCGCCGGGTAATCATCCTCCTCGCTGCAGCGCTGTGTGCACTCTCATTAGAGCAGGGAGGCTTTTCTCTGCGCACTCGCTCGGCTCCCGCTGGCAAAACAACGCCTTCCCCGGCCGGGCCCTGGGCCAGGAGCTCCGGGGAGGGCGGGACGGGGGAGGGGGGGTGAGGCAGGGCAAGCGGCGCAGGTCATCTCGGCTGCCCGATCTCCTCTGGGCACACAGGAGATGGGGAGGGTCCATCGGCCCTGCCCACGCCGCGTGGCAAAGTCCGAACCCCGTACCAGTGCCGCCATGACCTACTCTTGTCCCCCGCCGGAGGCTAGAATGGGGGCCGAGGGGAGATGAGTGTGTCTGGTTTGGAGAGCGGGGGCGGACACCGGGAAGACTCCCAAAACAGGTTTTGCCCCATCTATCTTGCGAACGACCTCCTGAGGCCAGAAGCTGGATCCCAGGGGTGGCGGCCCTTCGACCCTCAGGGAGACCCGCGTCCCCGAGCTTCGGGCTTGATCGCACAGAAAGGGTGGGAGTTGGGGGCGGCCAGGGCGCGGCTGCGCCTGGCCCTGAGCTTCGGAGCCCCGTTTTCTCCTCCGCGATCTCTGCACACAACAGTAGGCAGCCTCTCCCGGCACCACGCGCCCAGCTGCAGGGCCCGGGAGCAGGTGTTCCTGCCCGGCCGGAGTGGCGGCTCCGCGCCCCTCCTGTCCCAGCTGCCGGGGGAGCCGCGTTGATGGCGGTAATAGAGGAAGGTCCCGCTGGACCTCTAGAAGGGTCCTCCGGGTTTAAATGGGGATGCCCCAGGGCGAGGGCGGCCGCCTGGGACTAGGAGGGATCGAAGGTGACGCGCGACCAGCCCTCGTCTGGAACAGCCCTAGGGGCCAGCGGAGGCCGCTCGGGGCGGCGCAAGGGCTTCCGGCCCCGGTGACTGCGGCGGCGGCGGCGGCGGCGGCGGCGGGGCGGCGGGAAGTTCCCGGGGCGGCCGCGAGGAGCACCCTCCCCTGGCTGCCGCCGCCGCGCAGCTTTCGGAACGGCGCCCTAGAAGCCTCTTGGCGTCTGGCAGCGCCGCTCTCGGCCGGCGCGGGGATGGGGGCTGCGGGGTGGTCCGGACCCAGTCCCCCGCAGGGCGGGGGAAGGGGGGCCGGAGGCCCCGCGGGAGCTGCGGCGCGCCTCCCTGCCCCCGCTCCTCGCCGCCGCCGCCGCCGCTGATATGGCGGGCACGTGAAGCGCAGCTCGGCGCCTCGGCGCCAGCCAGGGAGCGGCCTGCCCCGCCGGCTCAGCTTACCCGCGGGCCCAGGAACGCGGAACCGAGCCCGGCCGGGCCCCGCAGAGCCCGCGCCCCCGCCCCGCTCCCAGCTCGCCGCGGCCCCGCACCCCCTCCCCGCCCGCGCCTGGCCTTGGGGCCGCGCCAGACTGCTCGCCCGAGGGGAACTCAGGCTGACTAATGGGACGCGTGTGGGCCTTACGTGAGGCCCGGCTGTCAGCGGATGCCCGTTTGCTTGGCGCCTACGCCGGGGCCAGGCTTTTCGCGGAAGGGCGACAGGAGGGGTTTCCCCGCTCGGCGGTTTCGGCTCCCCGGGGACTATCCGGCCGCGGCTAGCCCCGGGCTTTAGGTCGTGCCCGGAGAGGGCAAACTCGGTTTGCGCCCAGCGCCGAGTTGCGAACCCGGGATGGGGGGTGAAGAAGTGGGAGCTCGGGAGCTGTAAGCCGGAGGTGGGCGCAGAGGTTCATCAACTCAGCCTGGGGCGCCTGCCTTGATGTTTGCGATCTGGGGCCAGCGGCTGGGCTGGGGGGGAATTTACAGGCCGCCCTGCGGGCCTGGAGTTCAATACCGAAACCTCCCTCAACAAATACAAAGTCTTCCGGAAACCCCTTGGTGAGATTTTTGTGCGAGAAAAGAATTTTATAAGACTCCCCGAGAGTCCGGTTCGGCTGAGAGTTCTCGGGTTCCGGGGCGCATGACGCCTTTTCCATCCTTTACAGGGGCCTGTAAAAATCAGCAGAGTTTCTTATTATTTCGCATTAACAACCGCTTCGTGTTGACACAGTTATACGATCCTCCCAAATATAACTACCTGTTTAGTTTTAACACACGAGCGCGATGGTGAAACACAAACAGCGACCAGGAACTCAGAGAAGGAAAACCCGGCTGCGAGGCTGGGGTTGGATGCAGGATAAATCCTCATCACGCATCCCTGGTTTTATTCACCCTAATTACACTAGTAATCCTGCCCCCCACGAGAAAGCCTGAAACCCTGTAGTCGAGGTGCGACTTTTCCTGGGGAGCCCCGCGGATGGGGAGGAGTTGCTGGTGTAGAGAAGGTGAGTTTTAAATGTCAGTTCCAAATGAAAATGCTTTCCTTCAGCCTTTTTCTTTTTTTGATGCAGTTTTCGAAAGGAGCATTTTTGTGAGATAAGAAGTGACCGATCAAAATCGCTGAGGGGAGGTTGTAAGCAGCCGCTTTGCCTCAGCTTAGCGTTATCTTATCTTTCACACTTGCATGGCGGAAAAAAAAATTGGCTTATCTTTATCCCCACCCCCTTCTCGCCTTAATTGCTAAAAAACACTGGTGTGTTAAACGGGGAGGAAGGAGGTCTCTGGATTGTTGGTGGAAAGGGAAGATTCAAAAATGTGGGCACCTGGGGGGAAGCCGGGGTAGTAGGGTTTATTCTTTCCCCCAGGCCTTTCTTTTTAGTACAGCGTAGAAGGTCCAGTCCGGGGTGGAAGGCTCGATGGCCAGATTTAAAAAAACAAAAATCTGGGGATGGCCTTGGGTCGTGTGGCTTCCCTAGGCCTCACTTTCTCCGCGGTGCATTTACCAACCTCTTCTCCCCTTCATCCCTCGGAAGCTAGCGATGGGTCTCGGGTTGAGGCCTCTCACTCTGCCTTCATTCTTACCCCCCCCATACATGTCCCCCCTTTGGGGAGGGGGATGCAAGGCTGGGGCGCACGGCCTGCTGGAAATCATTAAAATATATGCGAGTGTCTGCAAACACACACTTTTAAATCATGGCGTTTCCCCTCCACGCTGGTATATTTAAACTCCAGAGCGAGCTGGATCTCCTCCCTCTCAGTCGTTTGTCTGTGTCACCGACAGGCCGCTAATGGCCGGGCTTCCAGGCGCTGTGCATTATGCATTAGCCTCCTCCCTCCGCCGCACACAGAAGGTTCTGTCAGGCCTCGCAAAACAAACCACCCTGCGCACCCCACCCCACCCCCCGCGCTCGCGGCCGGGGGCTGCGCGACTGCCAACGTGCTGGAGACGCCGGGATGGGGGGAGCATCGCGGGCGAAGGCCGAGCAGATTGGACCCGGAGCGGGGAGGGAGGGAGGGGGGGAAGTGCAGCGGATTAGGCTGTTTGGAATCCCCAGCCCTGCGCTAGCCCCAAGCTTTGCTCCCTGGCTGACCTTCCCGGGGCAAGCGCCCCGCGCCACTCACCTCTGCGCCCGACTTTGTGGTGGCCTCAGAGGTACTTAGGGACAGGCCAGCGCCGCGTTTTCATCTGCTGGGCGGTACTCCCTTCCTACCCCGAGCGAGGGGCTGGCGGAGCCTTCCAGATCCCTCCAGGCCCCGGGATAGTGCCCGCGAAGGGGCTCAGGGTGGTGCGTGTCCGCAGGGGGCCCGCGGCCACTGAGGAGGGAAGCTGCAAATAAAACGGCTCGGGCGGAAGGCCGCCCTGCTGGGTCTGCGAGCGAGGAGTTGGTGTTCTCCGCCCCCTCTCCCCGCGGTTCCCACTCGCTGACCCCGACTGGGTAGCATATGAGCTGGAGGCACCTCGCTAAATAAGCAGCCGGGGCGGGACGTGGCATCTGAGTCTATCTACAGGCGCATCCAGCCCAGCTCGGTGGCTTCGAGGGCTCTTAAGCAGGGGCCAGGTGGGGCGCAAGACGGGGCCTCCCCAAGCCGCCAGTATCTATGCTCGTTCGGCTGACATCCGTCTACCCAGCAAGCCCCTCAGTGTCGGCGGTAGTTCACCCACCGGTGCCTGGTCAGAGCCTAAAATCTAGCCCAGACCAGAAATTCGGAGAGGCAGTTGCTACCATGTTGGGCCTGCCGTCTGGACCCTCCCCCCACAAACGCCCCGTAACCGTTCAAAGACTAGACAGAGCAACTGTCTTCAACCTGGAGACCTCTAAGTCTAGCAGACTCCTACCAGGGAAGGCAGCTACCTTTAGATGTTTCCAGATAAGTGAAATCCCTGGGACAAGGATGCCTTGTGCTTGGAAGATGGGCCAGTGGGTCTTCTAAGTGCCACTTGGTAAGCCCAGAGCTCTTTTACAAAGTGACCAGGGAAGACTGTCATTGTAGGTGTTTGTTTTTAAAAATAGTTAACATGAACAGGCTAGCTCACACTATATAGAGTAAAAATGCATTCTCTGTAATCACACAAATCCCACCTATTCCGATCACCAGTGGCATAGACATGAGAACAGCCTCCGAAGAGCGCCATCGGGGCCTACAGAGCTTTATGACTTAGTTCCTGCAAGTATGTTACAAACAAACCCCGCGCACCATGTTAGGGTCCCAGGGTCCCCCAAACTCCAGGTAAGAACCGCACCGCGGGATGCATGGCCTTTCCCCTAGGCCTTGGGCGGTGACTGAAGGTGTGGAAGAGGGCCTGGCAGACCTTACACAGTCAGCCTGGCAGGAAAAGGGCGACCAGGCTCCAGGCCTGCTCCCCGGAAGTGCCAACCTCCTTGTCCAGTTGCAGAGGCTGGATAGAATCCGCAGCAAGAGAGTGCCCGAGAGCCATAGGTTATAACTGGGAGACCCTTCCCAGGGGACAAGAGGCAGGTGGGAGAGGAGCGGCCCTGCGGCTCAGTTGGAAGCACCTCGCCATTCTGTGCCTATTTCTTTATTTCTCCGCTGCCTGTGCGGCCTCCCCTCCCTTGCGCTCACTCGCTGGCTCTCTCCCGCCGCCTCCTCCTTTGCTTTCATTGAAATCCTCCCCTTGCTGAGTGCCGAGTGTAGCAGCCTGACCCCCAGGTCAGCTCCTGAGGGACTCGTGGGAGGGCAGGGGAGGAGGGAGCAGGAGTGGGCCCGCACAGGCTGCAGGCTCCACGGTGTCCCCACTCCCGGAGCCCCTTCCCAAGTGAGGACACAAGACGGGACTGCCATTCCTGAGCTTTCTGCTTCTCCTCCCTGGAATAATGCCAACTAACCGGGCCAATAGGTGTAAACTCCCTCCCCCTCCTCCACCTTAGAGCACCTCAGGAAAAACTCACATTTTAATCCCCAGGGAGTCATGAACCCCCTCCCCCCCCCACGTACATTCATGCCTCTTAGGACTGCCTTAATAAGATATTTTTTAAAGTCCCGCAGAGTTGCAAAATATATCCCTCGGAGATGGAAGAGAAACCTTTTAATCCCACCAAGGATACCACGGAGGCAAGACTCCTTAAAAAGTGTGTGTGTGTGTGTGTGCGTGCGCGCGTGTGCCCGCATGCTGCAAATTACGTCAAAGGCGAATTTACTGGTCTGTTTGTCTCCAGCATCAAATTTCTCCCACAGTCAGCCCTCCTCTGGCCCCTTCGCATTTACGGCACCGCCCCCCTCCCCAATTCATTTTAACTTTTAAAGTTAGACAAACAGGCCCCTTTGTCAGCAGCCCCGGGAGGCCACAGGACTCGGAGAGGCAGCAGACTCCGTGTTTTAACTTGGTTCCTGGATTTTCCAAAAGTTCTGGACGGTTACACGCAACTTTCAACTCCGGGAAAAGCCTGTGCATGGGGGGAGAGTTGGGGAGGCATGGGAAGGGGAGAGAAGGTGGCCGGGCATGGGGCCAGGGTCTCTGCGGTGGCCTAACTGAGCCAGAAGAGCCTGGCACGGCTCCGCACTCACCCAGGCCAGCTCTCCCTCTCGGCCCACAGTGGCACAGCGGTCTCCTTGCCTGGAACCGCATTCAGAGTGTTTCCCCACAAATACCCAACTTCAGCCTTCCCGGTTATTTTAGATTTGTTTTGAATAAAAGGAGTTGCTTCAAAAAGAAATGTTGCTACAACACACAACCAGAGGCCTTTTCTCCAGCTGTGTCTGTAAGTTGCATGCGTTCAGTCTAATAACTTTTAATGTCTGGCCCTAAAATGTCTTTATAAAAAATAGCTTTACAGCATAATAGTCCAGGTGTCTTTCTGCTTGTTACCGGAGATTAAAAAAATGTGTGGGTTAGCCTTCAGAGACACCCACCTCCAGAGAGACCAGGAAGAAAAAGGCGTACATTCCATTATGCAGGCACGGGTCCTGGAAGCCGTGGCGGCCCAGCAGGGCTGGGAACTGCTCACAGGGGCACTTGCCCGCCTGTCTTTTGCATCAGTTGTTTTAAGCAGCTCTGGAGCATGAAGATTTAATTCTGCCCGAAGTTTCGGGTTTCAAACGGTAGAGATGTTTCACTTCTGCTTTGAAAAGGGCTGTTTTTATAACTATGTACTGAGAACTAAAACAGAATAAATAAAATCGCACCTAACACCAGTCCTGCAGTCAGTATTGTCTAATTTTTTAAAGGGATCTGCTAGCTAGAGCTGATTTTGGCCTTGACCTTGACTTAGTAATCAACTTGAGATGCTCTTGATTATTTTGGCATGGAGACGCTCCAGGATATTTTAAAACTTTCCGTGTGGAATTTACAAGCCACCTCCATTTCGGATTGATGTTCTCATCGAGCCTGCACCATCTTGTCCTTAGGCAGAAAGAGACTCCCCCACGTTCAGCATCAAAAGAGCCTATCCAGCAACGGAGTGGGGTCACCTCTTGCGGCGGTGTCCGGGCCCGGTTAGGCCGGAACACCCCTCCCCCACTCCCACCCCTTCCCGCCCGCTTCAAGAACTGGGGCTTCTCGGCTCGCCCTAGAGGCTCTGCGCTCTGGGGAGGCCGGAACCTCGCCTCTCCGCTTCCCCCTCTCGCCTGCCTGCCCCTGCCCTCCCCCCGCGCCCAGCGCCGCGCCGGGTGCGCTGGAGAAGCTCAATACGTGTCAATTGAATTGAACTGCTGCGGGCGCAGGCTGTACGCCGCCGCCGAGCTCCGATCAGCACGACGTTACCGAGTGGAAATTTATGGAGCGAACGGTGTAAGCCAAAAGTTGCTCCCTGCCAAGGAAAATAAAACGCGGGAGATAATCTCCCGAGGCAGGGGTGAGGGGCCAGGACAGACCCTCTAATCATCTGAGATGCAGACTGTGAAATGCCCGAGAACGGGGAGAAATTCTGGTGGATCTCCACTCCCCTACCGCCCCCACCCCCGCCTCCTTGTGCCCCACGGGCTGCCTCCTCCATCCCCCGCCTCTCCAAACAATTCCCACACAATCGAAACGTCCGGGGAACTCGGGCGCGGAGTTCGGGCGGAACGGCCACCGTTGCCCAAGGTGGTGTTTTCAGGTAGCTCTTGACACCGAAACGCGAAAGGGCTTCTCCGGGAGGAAGGGGGGACCCAGGGTGTGGATGGGCACCGACGCGCACTCGCCAGGCTCTGCTTGGTCTCGGAGGGGACGCACGACCGAGAGAGCGCAGCGCTGGTGGCGAGAGGAGGCAGCGGCGGCTGCCGCTGGGGTTTGACAGCTTTGGCTGAGCCGAGTGCTAGGCGCTTTATGGTAATTGCGGTCCTCCACTGGCCTTCTGGGTAGCGAGGGGAGTCTCGGCGCGCGGCTGGGAGAGCCGCCCCCGCCGCCCCCCATCCCCTCGGCTCAGGATCAGCGGGCCGCCCGCGCCGCCGCCGCCGCCCAAGTCGGTCTCTCGCTCACCCAGGACGCGCGCCCGGGCGGGGTGTGCGCAGCCAACTCGGTCCGAGCGGGGGAGGGGAGGACAAGGGGCGAGGGGGACGCCACCCAAGTGGTCTGGGGTTCGGACCCAGAGAGGTGAAACGCGCCGGGAATCGATGACGGTTGGGGAAACTCGGGCAAACCTTTCTTGGGGAATCACGCCTCCGAAACCCCACCGCCCAGGCGCCGCAACGGAGGGTGAGCGGAGGGTGAGCGGAGGCTGGGGGAGCTCAAACTTGCGAGAGCTGGAGGCGGCGGCGGGCGGGCGGCTGTCGCCCGAGCGCTGCGCCTGCGGGGGGAGGGGAGGCGGCTGCTGGGAGGGAGGGAGGGAGGGAGGGCGGGCGAGAGGGCGGAGGGAGGGGGAGGAGGAAGAGGAGGGAACCAGGGAGGGGGGACGCGTTGGGATCGCGGCGTGCGGCGGCAGACGGAGCCTGGGCTCCCAGCGGCGAGGTGAGGCAGAGCTACGCTCCTTGCTGAACGCGGACCGAGCTCGGCGGCAGCGGGGAAGACGCGCCGGAGCCCAGACCGCGACCGAGAGCGGGAGCGAGGCGGCAGCGGCGGCGGAGGGGGAGCCCGCGAGCTGCCGGGCGGGGAGCCCAAGCCGCGCTGTCGCCGCGCAGGGAAGACTTGGCCAACACACTCACACACACACATTCACACACCCAGCCCGAGCGGGCGCTCACGGCGAACCGTCAACATGGCGCTGGGGCTCCTGCCCGAGCGCGGGCGGCAGCAGCGGCGGCGCGAGAGCTGCTGAGCCCGGCCGAGCCCGGCCCAGCCGCCGGAGCCCGGAGGATCGCGCGGGGCTGTCGCCACCTGCCCGGAGGCTTTGAGCCCGCCCCGCCCTGCCCCGCCCCCACCCGGCCCAGAGCCCACCCCTCGGCGGGGCCGACCCCGAGGGCAGCCGGCTGGCAGCAGACGGCGAGGGAGGCGAGCGATCGCGGCGCCGCGAGCGGGTTGCGGGCAGCGGGGGACGGCAAACTTTGCTGTTCGCCGCGCTTCCCCGGCCCGGCCCCTTCTCCCATCGCCAACGTCGCCACCCCTCTTTCCTCCAACCCCGCACACCTCTCCCCACCCACCCCACCTCCCGTCGCTCCTCCTCGCCGCCTCGACTCTGCTCCGGGGAAAACTTCAAAGCGCCGGATCGCAGGCTCCCTGCTTACTCCCCGGCCGGGGATTTCAGGTCAGTGCCCGGAACACCTTTCCCCGGGGAGGCCGCGCGGGCTGGCGAGCGTGCGTGCGGCGGACTGCAGTCGGCCCCCTCCCTCGGGGCCCAGAGTAGCGGCGGGTGGCTCCTCTGACTCTCTCGCGTACCCCTCGAAGCTTGTGCCTCGCGCTTCACTTTGGCTGCCTTGCTCGCTTTCGTTTTTATTTCCTAGCTGTAAGTTATTAAAAATGCAGCCAACCTAAGCGGCCCGGCGTGGGCTTCGGGGGGGGGGCGCGGCGGGGGGGCCTGCCGCCCCCCTGGGGGCTGGGAGGAGAGCAGGGAGTTCGCGGAGTGGAAGTTTGCAGGCAGTATGTGCCTGTGTGCGCGGGAGCGCGGTCGTCGCTGAGCGCCGCGAGTCGGGCGGGGGGGGGGCGGGGGGGGTGAGCTGCGCTGGAAGCTGGGAAGCTCGGCTCGGCGTTAGCTCGCTAGCAGGAAGGGGAGGGCGGCGGGTTCCCGTCTGCTTTCTTTTTCGACTCGGGAAAGAACTGTAAAAACCCCCAGCCGTTGCTGCCTCGTCTCGCCTCTCCGGGGGCAGCTCGTTCTTGCTCGTGGAACGACGGCGTGTGCGTGCGCGAGGGTGTGTGTGGCGGGCGCCCCGGGCCGAGCCGAGCTCGACCTGCCGCCGCTGCCGCGCGACTCGGGAGGGGAGTCCCGGTTTTTTGTTTTTTTGTTTTTTTTTTTTGGCTTGCTCTAAAGCGTGAATCACGTGGATTAAAAAAAAAATACTAGGAAATCGAGCAGAGCGAGGGGTTCCGACTCGGCCCGCCCGCCAGCCAGCCAGTCAGGTCAGACGCTTTGTTTTGTAAATGTTCTTTTAAAATTTTAATCTGCCACCCTGGTCCACCCCCACCCTCCCTGCGACGTCGTGGGGTTGGTTTTAAGTTGTGAGACCCCAGGAGTGGGGGTAGATCGTGCGGGGGCGGCGGCGGGCGGGGGGGCGAGACCTGGGTCCTCCTCTGGGCAGAGAGGAGTCTGGTGGAAAGCCCTGTAGGGCGTGTGCGAGTCTGCGGCCGGAGGAAGTTGGTCCCACTCGGAGGGCGTGCGGCGCAGAGGCTGAGGGCGAAGAGGAACTTGCGCACCCGGGCGCGATCCTCGGCCGAGGCGGGGAGGGCGAGGCGCCGCCGCGCCGCGGGGCCCGCGCTCGGAGCAGGCGGGCGGCTGCGCTGCAGAGCCTCCGCCAACTAGGGGGCTCGGGGCGGCGGCGACGTGCTCCTGCTGTTTACCAAGCAAGCCCCGGGGCGCCGTGTGCGGAGTAGGGCGGCTCGAGGCAAGCGTGGTCCCGGCGGGCTTCCCGCCGCCTGCACTTTCGAGTGGGCACGTCCCCGGGTCCCTGAGACGGCTGAGCCTGGCCGCGTGTAGGCCGAGGCCGGGGCGAGGCTTAATTTGCAGTTAATGAATCTTTTCCAGAAAGTCCGCGATCTCCAGCTAGAGGCTGTGAGTGCCCGCGCGCGAGGGCGCGCGCCGCCGGCGTCTAAAGGGTTGGGGGGATGGAAGAGCGAAGGAGGGGGGAGGGTTATGTGTATTTAAAAACAAACCTTAAAAAAAGAAACCAGCGCGCTTCAAATAGGTATTCGTACAGCCTCCTGTGTCTAGAGTAGACAGCTCAGGGTTTTAGCCGTTTTTTTTGTTTTTTTCTTTTTTGAGAGAAGGCCAGAGGAGGGGTAGTGGTATTTGATTCTAGGGGTAGTCTCTGGAGAAAAACCCTTAAAATGACTTGGGAATAAAAACGAGGAGGAAATGGCCCACCCCAGAAGGTGGTGGGTGGTGAACGCAGACAGACTTGGGTATTTCTAGCCATCTGACACTTCCTGTGGCACTGGAAACGGACACCGCGGGCCGAAATCAATCCTTACGAGGTGTTGGATTCGGTTTGGCCAACAGAATTGCTTGTGTGGAAGGCATTTTAATTGTCGGCCTCCGAGACTCCTGTACGTGGACACTTGGAAAATACGTTTGCTTCTCGACCCTTCCCACTCCACCCCCGACCTGTTATCTGGTCTGGGCTTTGCAGTGTTGGTTCCCGTGTTTATTTTGGGCATGATTTCACCGCGTGGAGAAAGGGGGGAGATGGCGTTGATTAATATGCCGTCCAGGTTTAATCCGAGGCTGGCCTTTAGTGTGCGGGTTTACGCCGCCACTCACCGGGATTGCCTGGGGTAGTGAGGGGGGGCGCGCGGGGTTCGGGCGCCAGGCGCTCCGCGGGCAGGTCGGGGTTGGGGCTCGGACGGCCCCAGCGCTGTCCTTTGAGGCGCTGTCACCAGTAGGTGACTGAGAGTTAATTAGGAAGTGTTCTCCGGATCAATGGGCCGCACAGCTCATTAGCGATTCTCTCCAGCCCTTTGCAGGGCCGGCCGGGCCTCTGCCTCCCACACAGGCCGGGGCCCCGCGGCCCGGGCTGCGGAGAGCGCCGCTGGGAAGTGGGGAGGGACGGGCGGCGAGGGGCGACCGGGAGGCGAGTGTAACTTCGCCGGGCGGCGCGTTGCGTGCGGCGCCTCGAGGCCCGCGCAGCCCGCTCTTTCTTCCTGCTCTCGGTCGCCTCGACTGTGTCTTTAACTCGCTCCCGCTCGCGTCGCTGCCTGGCTGCTCCTCCCCGCCTCCCTCGCCTATCTCTTGTTCTCTAAGCACGACGCCTGTGCTCCCCGCCCAGTTTGGGATTAGACAAGATAAAAATAGGACTGCCCAGCGCGCAGAGCTGTGACTGTGCCCCGGCAGCCGGGCTGGCGGGAGCGCTGGGGGCCGGGGCCGGGGCGGACCCGCTGTGCGCTCGGGGCAGCCCGAGCCCGTAGGCTCCCACCCAGACCCTGCAGGCGCGGTCACGCTCCAGGGTTCTGTCCGCCGGGAACCGTGCGGGCAGGGGGACCTGGGTAGGGTCTCCGCGCTCTCGCGGGTGTTGTTGGTGTGCCTGTGATAGATCGGTCTAGACAGGCATGCAGGCTCCCTCCCGGCTGAAGGACGGGAAGGGGGGGGCGGGCCGCGGAGGCGGCGGCAGACTCCCGTGAGCGAGCGAGCCTTCGGGCCCAGCGACCAGGGTGGAGGGAAGGCTGCGAGGGTTTCTCTTAACCCTTTAAAGACGATAGGGAGAGTGGGGGTGGGGAGTGTAGTAGAAATTCCTGGAGGCAAAGTAGCCCCCTGGGGAGAGGAGGCGGGAGTCTGGGCTTAGGGTTTTCCTTTCTCTTCTGTGTATGCAATCTCACATCCTGGTACGTTGGGCTCGATTCTTCGACGAACCAAACGCAGTTGCTAGGTGATCTAATTTGACCCGATACTTCTCAATGGGGGAGGTGTGAACACACACAGTGGGCACCCTCACTTAAGGAACTGAGTTGGGGAGATGCAGAGGTTAGACCTTAATGTTCCCAGCGGCCCAGTATGGGAAGGTCTGCTCAGAGCTTTAGTCAGTGGGGCCTCTGACCGAGAGTGCTGCCGACCAAAGACCCAAGCCTGAAATGCCTGGCCGGTGTGCACAGGTATGCATCGGAGCGAGCAAAGGGGTCCTTGAGCTGTCTATGTAAATAAAACCAGTTCTAACCATGAACCTGTGGAGAGTTCAAATAAGATATGTGCAGGGAGGCAGCCTCCAAACAAGAGTGGGATAGTGATGTGTACAAGATCGATCATTTGTATACACATACATGGGGTCAGCGTTGAATTGGTCTAAAAATGTAATACAACTCTGCAGGCATTGGTCTCGTTCTTTCCCTGAGGTAGAAATTGGTGGGTGGGTTACCCTATAGAGAAATGAATCATTAGTCACACTCCTCTCTCCTTCCCCCTCCTCTTCCTTTTAGGGTTTGTAGTCTTAGGGGATCCTCTACTTACGTTAAACTGGAAACCCATATTGGTCTGGGAACGAGCCACATTATATAGGCAAAGCAAGAATGTAAGTCGTGGGGAGGTGTACGTGTTAGACAGGAATGCACAGATTAAGATGTGCGCCTGAATGACATGTGCTGAGACAAATCAAGACACTTGGGCTCTGGTGCCCACATGGAACAAGAGATACAGAAGAGATAAAGAACTGGCCGCGAGGAATGTAAACATGGGTATGCAAATACTGAGACCTAGAGCGAGATTCTAGGAGAAAATCCCAGACTTTGTTGAGCTGGAAACTGGAGCAGAATTTCTGTAAGTTCGTTCCAGAGACAAAAGCCCATTTAAAGGTGTGAAGAGGGTCACTTGGAAACACAAAAAGCATTCACATGCATACATCCATGCTTAGATACACAGGCTGAATGACAAAAACTCCTCAATGCCTGATGAAGATTTTCCTGCCCAGTGAGACAGAGCTGGGCACGGAAGTGTGGGCCACACAACCACATTCGCACACTCATTCACTGGGAAATAATGTGTCTTTGGCTAGAGGGAAACTGAGGGCAACGGTGCCTAGCTAAGGGTGGGTGGCCCTTGGTTACTAAGGTTGCTTCTTGTTACAGTTTCTTCCCATCTAGAGTGGGGAAGAGACTTGAGCAGGTAGGAGGATTTCTGAAAGATTTCTGAGTTCTTGACCCTGAGAGGATGGATGGTGGAGGAAAAAGAGGAGTAGCTTTGCATTCTGGGTCGGGAGCAAGGGATGTTGCGCTCCTCTAAGTCCTGTTTGCTAAGGTGGCGCGGGGCCTAGTGAACTGATAGAGACTGAACCGAAAGAAGTGCGAAGCTCGGCCTCTGGGCGGAATCAAGGGGAGGTATGCTTTCTTTCCCTTTTTTTTTCCCCCTTGAGGAGACCGTGCGGGGACGGCCAGCGTAGGGAGGATTAGCAGGCGCCTCTGTGACCCCAGACGCGCGCGTAAACTCGGTTTGGGTTTGGTTTGCCCGCGGCGTCGATTTGCCGCGGTCCCTCTTTGTCTGAGCCCAGCCGGGAATTCCAGCTTTTATTGGGAAGACCGCACTCGGGTGGAGTCCGCGCTGGGTCGGGCACGACAGCCGGGCCGCGGGGCTGGGCAGGAGGCTCGCCGGCCTCCGAGCCGCCCGAACCCCAGGACGGTCCTCGGGAGTGCCCGGCGGCCCCGGCAATGCCACCTCGGTGGTTTCCTCGAGGGCGGCGGGCCCGGCAGACCCAGCCCGGCGGGGCGGGGGGCCTCACGGGTCCACTTGGGCCGCCGTACCGCTCCCCTCCCCGCTGGCCCCACCCCTCCCCCGCCAGCCCGAGGCCGAAAGGAGCTCTGAAGGCCCTTTGTTAAGCTCCAGGGTCACACCCGTGCCCCGGGGGCCGCGCAAGGGCGGGAGGACCTTCTCCTGGCTGGAGGCCTCCAGCCCTCGGCTCACACGGTTCGGGCCTGGAGGGGCCTCGCCCAGTCAGGGGAGGGGAGGCCGAAGCCGGCCTGGCCCGACCGGGCTGCTTCGCCCGAGTGTACGGCCGGCAGGATTCCGTCTGTTTGCAAGGCTGGCTGCGCTGCCGGGGCCTAGATGGTGGCGCTGGCTTGAGAAGCAGCCGGGGCGGGAGTGGAAGGTCTTCTCAGGCCACCCCCGTGGCAGCCGAGCCGCCTGTGCCCCGAGCACTTGGCCGGGGACGTCTCCCAACCTCCAGCCCGGCCCGACGGCTTTCGCTGGTTGCCCCCCATGTGTTCTTCCGGAAGGGATAGCTGACTTTCTGTTGGATGGGAATTAACCAACGAGCTTTTCCCCCGCAACGTTTCTGTAGAAGGCCCCCTTTCCCAGCGCAGGCTCATTTCCGCCTGCCCCTAGTCGAGGGTGTTGGAAATGGCGGCGGGGGGGGCGTCCCCGCACTTTGTTATTTCTTAGAACCATGTCTCCCCGGTCAGCCATCGCCCCTCGGCACCCATGGGCTCCGGCGCCCCGTGATTAGACTAGCGGGGAAGTCCGCTAGGAGAAGATCCTGACAGCATAAAATATAATTTGATCTAAAAGACAGTTTCCAGTATAATCTCATTATGCATCACAGACTCCCGGTGTTATTTTGTGGAAGGCGGACAATGATCAATTTACATTGACCCGGGGCTGGGCGAGCTTTTAGATGGTAATTGCCTATTGATTTGCATGCAAAAAGGAGACCTGCTAAAATTAAAGACCGGAAGCTAAATTAAACTAAATTTATTGTCTAGGTGCAAACCAGAGGAACTACTGGGGGGAAGAGGGTGAGTCAGGTCAGGGTGCCGGGGCAGAGCAGGTGAGAGGCCCAAGAGCTCCGGGAGGTCACAGATTTGGGAGCGGTCTTTGCCCTGGTGATTTCAAAACGTGAGGAGGGGGCTTGTTTAGGGTACGGGGACCCAGCAGGAAAAAGTTATAAACAGGCACTATTGCATTGAGGGCACTGGGATCTTTTAATGCTAATAGTAAGTGCTGGGGGGAGGAGAGGTTTATAGGGTTATAGGGGTCTTCCTGCACCATTTCCGGCACCCCCCATTTCTATTGTTCTACCCGAGCGCTCATAACCGTGCCAAGGGCACCCAAATTCTTGCATCTGAAGAGTTAAATTTTTTTTTAAAAGACAGGCCTTAAACTCCCCCCGCCCCCCCGTCCCCCGCGTCAGGTCTTTCGGAGAAAGCAAGAGCAGGGGGCGGTTCTGCATGCCGCCGCGGGCAGGCCTGGACCTTTGCAGGCTGCGGGAGTTCTTCCCCGGACGCAGCAGCAGTCCCAGACTCGGCCGGACGCCGATCGCTTTGGGAAGCGGCTCGCTCCAGGTGGCCCAAGTGGCGGGGGCGGGGAGGGTCTGCCGGGGCCAGGGACTCACGGTGCCCGGGGGCGGGGGTCACCTCCCTGGAGGTTGGAAGGGCCTGCACGGAGGGGGTGGAGGAGGGAAGGCGGGGGCTGGAAATCCTGTCCCAATCGGCGGTGATCGCCAAGGCCGGAAAGTTTAAAAAAGAGAGAAAGCCACTGGCTGCGAGCCACTGGCCGGGGCGTGTTTGGCTGGCTCGAGGGGTGAGGACCCGGCTCCGCCATCGCCTCGGTCCCTCCCGCTGCGGAGGCCCTGGCCTGCCCCAGGCGCTCCTGGAGCCATTTCACACATCCGGAGCCTCGGCCGCTGGAGGAGCCACCCGCCCGGGGCCGGGAAGCCGCAGGGGCGGCCGAGTGTCCGGCGCTCCTGCCCGTTCCCCTTCCCACCGAGCTGAGCTGGAGACGGCCCTCGGTCGTGGAGCCTGTGGCGTCTGTGGCATCGGGTGTGGATAGTTCCCGAAGCTTCTGAAAGCCCGGGGCAGACCAGGAAATTGAGCATGGGGTGGGGAGGAGATGTTGAGCGCCGACCCTGCGCTGCTGGGATGAGAAGTTGGGGAGAGGAGAGATCACCCCAACCTCCGGCTTGTCTTGGGACTTGGCTTTTTGTGGGGACCCCCAGGAGTCCAGGAGGGTCTAGCATCTTGCAAGCCGCTTCCCCCTCAGTTGCCTCCCCAGTCCACTTTGGTCCCTGGGTTGTTCATTAAAGTCCTAGGAAAGGTAGATGTAGGCACTCTTTCCAAAGGGCTTTTGCTCTGTCTAGATAATTTGATTTATTGCTTTATGTGGCAAAACTAGTGTGGCAAGCCTTGTTCTAGTTCCAGGTGTCAGCACTTTTTACAGAGACCTAAGAGTAGCACCCACCTCCCACTGCTTGTTCTGGGCTCCTGGAGGAGGGGAAAGTGGAGCCTTTTGGGGATCCCTGGCCTCACACCAGGGTGTTCCAGTCTAGGGAGATTGGGTAGGACGTTGGCAGAGATTTCGAAAGACTTCACATGGACCAAGAGATTTCTGGGTGTAGGAGAAACTAGGGTCCAGGCTCCTTGTGGACCGAATTTCATAGGTGTTCAGTGCTATCCTTGTGCTGTGTATTGGAGTCCAAGGGCTAAGGGAGCCTCCCAAACTTCTTGGGGATTCCGGATGGCACAGTTTGACCAATCATTGGCTCCTCTCCGCAACTCCAGGACTGAGTTTGACCGTGGCCCATTTTTACTAGCTGTGTGACCTTGGGGGCAGGTTATTTATGGCCTCCGAGCCTCAGTAAGTTTCTTCATTTGTAAAACTGGGAATAATTATCCACCTTTAGGATCAAAGAATACTTGGCACATAGTAGGCCCCGAGGATTAGTAATTGCTTTGAATGACTGGCCAGATTCCTATAGTTGCTTCTCTGTTCCCTGCTGCCCCTGAGATGCCCGCCCCCCCCCCCCCAACAAGACCTGCGTAGGCCAGTGTCTGGGGACCAACCTGCAGGGTTAAGCTCCCCTCCAAGGGTATTCCTGAGGCTGTTCCTCCAGGTCTGCCTCTGTGGGCTCCTCTTTCCCTTTGTTACAGTTATTTGCATTCTGGGCTTTAAAGGATTCCATATGAAAAGGCTGGGATTTTTTTTTCCTCCCCCTAAGTGGGATCATTTATATGGTTAGGAATTGATTCCAGAACCGGTATCTAGGTGCTCTTTGGCAAGTCCTCCCGTCATTCTTTCGGGGGGAGGGAACAGCAGCGGCTGGAGGGGAGAGACCTGGTGGGATGAGGTGAAAGGGTCTGGCCCGCTGCAGAGGCCAGAGGTGCTGTGGTTTGTTTGATAGGGATTAAGTCCGGATGTTATGAGGTCTCAGTGTGGTTTTCAATAAAGTCTGTCAGGGATTGCTTCTTTTATATCGATATGTATTTTAAAAAATTACTAGCATGAGAAGAAAACCAGACCTGTGTGGATCCAGGCCGGTAGTAAGCTACTGTGATCAGGTTTCCTACTAGACTCCCAGAGGGGAAGTCAGCGTTTGATTGAAGCTACACTTGGTTCTTGACTCTCTGGGGATGCCTGCTCTGAAACAGGAGCCCTCCCTTTCTCTCCCCCCCCACCCCCCTTTTCCCTTCTTCCCCTAAAAGCCTTTGTGCTGGAAGAGCTTCAGTAGGCATGAGTCCCTGGTACCTCTCTAAAGAATGCCTTCCAGCCTTTGCTGACATTGTTTTGTGAACAGTGGGTTTTACCAGGCCAGCAGTTTTCCCCCCATCTTAGCTCACTATTTTAGAGGTTCGAGTGTGCCCAGGATGCGCCCAACTGCAGTGCTTTCCAGTGTGTGTAGCCAGGGCCTTGCCTGTAAACTGAAGACACCTTAACCTTTGCCCTAGGTGCCCCCCCGGGGGTTGGTGGTGAAGGTGGGGAGAGCAAGGACAGGGGATTGTTGTTGAGTGTCTGTTTGTTTTCTCCAGCCACAGAGGCAGAGGGGTGGAGTGGGGCGAGGCCGAGAGTACGTTCCAGCCTTGGGTCTGATTTAAAACTTGGTTTAATTGGAGAAACTCTTAGGCATTTAACAGTTCTGTACAAATGCAAACTTGAAATAGCTCTAGGCCTACGTCATTTAGGAAAGAATAAATGAAGTACAGAAATGTCCAAACTATGTAAATCCTAGAGTTGTCTGCCCTCCCATAAACACATGACAAGTGCCAAGGCATTTCCAGTCAAAACACCCATGGAACCAGCAGCCTCCATCCTTTGTATTTATTATTTTATTAACAGCATTTTACACAGCATTTAACAAGCACAGCCTGCCTGCTTTCCACCTCGGCTCTCAGCAGACTGAGGGGTGAAAAACAGATGGGGGTGGCGAGGAGTGGTCTCTAGAAGAGACTTCTAAGCTGGAGAAATCTCTTCAGATGGGCATGGAAAAGGAACATTTGGGGTTCCTTTCTCCTGGCCCCAAAGAGAAGACAAAAGTAATGCTTTGGAGGAAGAAATCCCCTCTCCCTTCTCCGGAGGGAAGTTGTGCAGATGTGGTCTGTCTAGTCTCCACTTCGATTCCAGAAGGTGTGAAGCAGGGTCTACTTTTCCAATACTCTGCCCATCAGTTATTGGTGCTTTTCAAAGAATAAGTATTTGTCTGCTATCATTATTCTATATCCTGGTGGAAAGTTTATAACGAAAACTAATGCCTTTCTTAAGTCATAAAATGAGCCTCGTATGATTATTTAATTAAAATCTATTTAAGGACCGATTAGGCGTGTAATTTGTGCTAATAATGACGATTATGGAAATGTTCGACTTAACCAAAAATCATAAAGGAGACATTTTGATCAGTGGGGCGACCAGGAAGGATTCAGGGAGTTGGACGGTTTTCCGAAGCACGTGAGGCTTTGGGCTGCAGAAAGTGCCGAGCTGCCTAGCCTCTGGGACACGGTAGAGAGGGCTGCAGGACCCCAGGCCTGGCCGGGGCAGGCCGACCCACGCTTTGCTGAGCAGAGAAACTGACCCTGGGAGGCTGAACAAGCTTTATTCCCAGCTGAGGAAATGGGGGAGGGGGCCTGGGAGGAGGAAACTCTGGGAGAGAGCTGATGAACCCCACAGAACTCTGCGCGAAATGGCTGTGTTCTCTTGCCTTGACAATCGGCAGCGACACACGCATTGCTGCCTCGGCTAGCCTTGGCTGGAGCCTGGAGGGGTGGGGGGAGGGGGGTCTCTTGTTCCGGAGAAACCTGCCAGCTGCTGGGCTTGGTGCGAAGGCAGACACAATGCTGCTGTTGTTGGTTTGATCTCTAACTGTGGATTGTTAGTCTGGCTTTAACTATGTGGTAAGGGGGGAATGTGAAGGCTGTTTACAGCGAGTGCAAATAATGTGACAGCTGTTGGTGCACGAGCAGCGCTGTGCCTCCTCGGCGCTCACACAAAGCGCGCACTATGCAGGCCCGCGGAGAGCTGCAGAGGTGGCCGCCCCTTGCTGGCCCGGGAGCCCTCGGATGCGCTGCGAGACAGCCCGCGGCGGCGGCGGCGGCGGCACCCGCCCCCCCCCCCCCGCACCCCGCGACACGCATC
Organism: Grampus griseus; assembly: GCF_964374135.1. NCBI lineage: Eukaryota > Metazoa > Chordata > Mammalia > Artiodactyla > Delphinidae > Grampus > Grampus griseus. The sequence continues at coordinate 35,068,756 of NC_138999.1, read as the reverse complement.
TTTCTGGCTCCTGGGATCGTGGTGGACGTGCGCGCTGGTTGGTGTGTTGTGGTTTAGGGAACTTGTTAGGCAGAGGTGGCAGGAGAAGGCCTGCGGGGTCACGAGTGTCAACTGCCTGGAGGGGTTTGGCCGGGATCTGTTGACCTGGGGCCTCCGCGGCTTGTGACCGGGTTGTTAAGATTTGGGAAAATAACTTTCCGCCCTAAAGCAAGCCTGTTGGAAAGAATGTATTATTAACTGAAGGCTTTCTGGAAATTGCAGAGGCTCTGAAGGCCGTTGTTCTTCCTCTGAAATGGCCCTGTTATTCAGACAAGTTCAAGAGACAGGCGGCCGCTGTGTTCTATGCCCTCGGCCCTGTTTCCTGGATTGGAAACACAAGTGTGTAGGTTCAGGACCCGAAGGGGGGTGAATGGGGGTGGGGAGGTGTGCAAGTCGGCTTTTGATTACCCACCTCCCTCTGCCTTCCCGGTTTTTAAGAGTGCACTTGCCTTTCAGCTGCAGGACCAACGGTGCTGTCTTGAGGTCTGCCCACAGCGCCACCCACTCTGTGACTTAATCAACTAGATGCCCACAGCCCGGCCTTCTCTGAGTTCCTGGTCCTCTGCCAGGCACTGTGGGGAGGCGCCAGGGTGGGAGGGAGAACAGTTGGTGGGTGGCAGCAATACCCCGCTGGGCCGGTCCAAGCTGGCGGGCTCTGGATGGTCCGGAAGATGGGCCTGCCCCTGGGCTGTCCTGGGGCAAGCTGGCTGTAAAAACCACTCCCCCCAATCTCAAGGTTGTAGGCTTCGCAGCCCTGGCCCCCGGGCTTCGGAGGATCACTTAGAGCTGACTTAATTCTATATTCTGCCCTTCTGTGTGACTTTGGCCCCTGAGTGTACAGCTTGCAGGATATCTGCAAATTATGGGTCCACCTCCCCCCCCACCCCTGCCCCCAGATCTACTCTCTGAGTTATAATGTGGACTTCTACATCTAGTTGGGTTCCCTAGTGGGGAGCTGGGAGATGCTTCTGGAATGATACATGAACTTCGGTGCCAGTTCTATAAATTGGTCTCTTTTTATGACGTGTGCCATTTTCTGTAGGAATGTTGCTTGCAAAACGAGTTTCGCCTTGGAGGAAAGGCGGAAAGATAAACAAGCCTGCAACGCCAAAACACTGGCAGTCTTTCCCTCCTTCCAGCTCTCTTAAAGCAGCCGGGCTGTATTTCCAGGATTAGACTCGTGCTTGTGAAGAGGGACTCTGGTTGGCTTTTTTTTCCCCCCAAGCAAATGCAAATTAGAGAAAAATAATTTTCTTTCAACGATATGCAATGTATTAGTCACTTGTTATCGTGCTCCGAGGCAGGCCTCATTTGCGCGTCTGCCAGCTCGCTCACATCTGCTCGGCGCTGTTTGGGGCATTTTAACCTTGGCGGTGTCGTGTCTGGTCCCACGGATCAAGGAGGAGTAATTAAGCTCTGAACGGCTAGAAAAATTCACGGGCCCCCACGTCTACCGCAGTTTTCCCACAGCTTTGTTTGGGGTGTTCCGGGTTCCAAGATGAACAGACGTGGGGTTCCTATTGTTCCTTGTAAAGAAAGTGGGAGCCCCTGTCCTCCCCTGACCCTCATCCCCAGCCTTCCAAGGACTCCCAGTCTGCACACAATCAGCAGGGAAGCCGGGTGCAGATCACAGGACCCTGTGTTTTACGCATCTTTTATTCGTAAAAAGTTCCTTTGTGCTTCCTGTGTGTACTAATGATAGCTGTCGTTAATAGCTTTATGGTATAGCTTGTTCCTTGTGGGGGGAGGAGTTTGCAGTGAGTTCACTTTATTTCTCCAAAGCCCTGATGGAGGCTGCAGTGCAGTGACACCCCCTCTAGAGTTGTGGTCTATGGATCGTTCATTCTGGGTTTGCCTCCAGGCTGTGTAGACTCCAAGCGGGAACCCAGCCTGTAGGGACCAGACCCGAGGGGGTGTGTTGGCGGGGAGGAGAGGAGTAAGGTTGATTCATTGCATTCAACCTAGGTTTCCTGTCCTGGGCTGCTGCCTCCTGTCGAGGGACACCAGCTTCCAAATGGGGCCCCCTCTTGCATACACACGTGGTTGTGTGTGGCACAACCGTGAAAGAAAGTGAAAGGAACAAAAAGCCGAGGCCTGGCGTCGGGGGTGGGGGGTGGGGAAGGGGAAGTGTCTGAGGTTGGTCCGAGAGCTGACGGGGAGGTGGGATGGGGGACGACACGGCTCTGTTTTTGGGAAAGGGGGTGTGTGGCGGGCAGCCCCGGTTTGGCAGCGGCTCTCCCGGTCGATCCTTGCTGGTGCCCCCCTCCCTAAGCCCCCGAGCCCCCTTTTACAGTTGGCTACACCTGGCTTGCATCTTTCAATCGGGGAAGGTGGGGGAGGCGTCCACGGAGAGAACACTCCAGACTGGCCGAAGGGAGCGCAGGACGATGGCCCGGAGCGGTCTCCAGTCAGTGCCCACTCCCCTGGGGCGCGCCGCCGCACATCCTGGGTTCTCCGTGCGCCCACCCAAAGTTGCTTTTTGTCAGAGATTCAGCGGCAGGCTCCTGGGAAGGGGGAGCCCAGAGGAGCGCAAGGGCGGGGTGAGCTGGGGTCGGGAGCTGGCCGAGAGAGCCGGGGGTCCTGGAAGGTCGGGCGGGGGGTGCGTGTGGGGGGGCGGCCCCGCGCTGGGACCTGGCGGAGGAGGGGCGAGGAGCCTGCGGCAGCGCGGGTGTGTGTGGTGGGAGAGAAAATCCCTTTGTTGCCGACCGATCGCGCTCGGGGCTGAGGCGGGGGAGGGGGCGCCCCTCCCCCACTCGCAGCCGCCGCCGCCGCTGCGGGCCAAGTTCACTCCCGACTGACCCGAGTGGCTCGCTGCTCTATTCTGGCGCCCTGGGAGGAGGCAGGGAAGGTTCTGGTTGCTCGAAAGGTCAGGGCCGGCCGCGTGAGTTTCCCGGCCCCCACCCCGTCACACCCCCACTCCTGCTCCGCAGCTCTGTTACTAATGCAAAACTTGGGTCGTGAGTGGGGACGCCTCTGGAGGCGGCGACAGCCATGACTTGGAGTGTGCCAAGAGACAGCGCCTGGGCAGGCTGGATCACTCCTCCCACCCCCCACTCCCCCCCAGCACTCATGCCCGGCTGCAGGACCCAGTCGGCGACCTCCTTCAGCCACACCCCAGGAAGCCTGCGACCCTCCCTCCGACCTGGGGGCATCCTTGGGGTTCCCCTCTCTCCACTGCTACACATACTGGGGAAAACATCCCAGGAGGACTTGCCCCAACGCTGCACACCCTGGACCGCTTTTTCTCATCTCCCACCTCCTCGCGGCCCCCAGTCCTAAAATAGGAACTTCTTCATCCCTCCCTTCCTTGACGCCAATAGAGAAGCGCCTGTGTGTGACTCAGTCTGCGCTTGGAGCAGTCCCAGGAAGGGCTCCCGCGCCATGAGCTTTGGGCTTCCATGAAAGCCACACACTCTGCAGAAGGTCACCCCTCCCGGGCCCCCTCTGTGTCCCTGCCTCAGCCTTCCCTCTGCCGCAAAGAAACTATGTAGCCGTTCTGGGGTTGGTTTGTTACATAGTATGTTTAGTAGAGTTAGATGCTGTTTAATGGGTTAGATGTGGCCTGCACCAGCTATTGCCAGGCAGAACTCAAGTCCATAGTGCAGTTTAATCCTCTGGAAAACACGGTGCCAAATATTTACAGATGAGGGGGCCAAAGTTGAAGAGGTCCGGCCACCTGCCCAGAGACACGCCGTGGATGAGAGTGGGAGCTGGGAGGCTGTGGTGACTGCGCGCGCGCACGCACGCGCGCCCTCCACAGAGAACCAGCCATGCCCATGCAGTGAGGGACACCCCTTCCCTGAGGAGGTCCCCAGCCTACGGAGGACCGTGGCACATGGCATGCTGGCTGGGAGCCCTGCCGTCTGCCCGGCCTTCTGAGCCGGAAGCTCCCCAAAACCTGTCCAGGTCTTCTTGGTCACTAACTGGAAAAGTGCCTGATGCGGCAAGGGGTGCCTAGAGAGCGAGGCCCTAGGAAGGGGCACCGTTAGTATTGGAGTGGAGTTGGGATGGTTTGGTGACGCTGCTTCCCATTCCGTCGCTGTCACTTGACAAGCGTGCTGTGCAGACTTGAACCAATCCATCAGCGCCTCAAGGGCGGAGGCAGTGGAAAGTGGCCCGATGCCAGGAGGAGCTGGGGTGGAGAGAAAGGAGAGGTGCCAGGAGTGGCCTGGTGCTGCCTCCCTGCACTCACGCCAGCCTCTCACGGCCACTGCTCCTTCCTTTGCAACCTGTTTGTTGCCTGCCAAGGGAAGTCGCCTTTAAAGAAAAAAACAAAACAAACGTTCCCTCCTTTTCCTCGTTCCATAATGGTGTCTTCATGGCAGGGATCGGCAGAACGGTGGTGGGTGCAGCTGGGGACCCGTGTGCCCCCTCGTGTCTCTTCACAGAGGGCCAAGGTGCCCTCACTCAGGGATGCCGAGGTTGGGGTGACAGCTCCTAATCTTGGTCCCTCTGACCTCTTTCCGCCAATCAGGCTCTTCTCCCCAGTGTCCAGGCCAAGCTCCGATGCTAATCATAACTCTTGGCTCCTGGACCAGATGACGGCCCAAGTCTGTCGAGGGAGACTCAAGCTCTCCTGTGCTTGCCCTTAGGGCCAGACCGAAAGCCGGAGACCACGCTGCGAGTCTGCGTTTTGCAAGCCGGGTCTCTCCCAGAACCGGGTGTTCAGCGGGCAGCCACCACAATTCCTGGTCTGTTCTTCAGAAACCAGACGCTCCTCCGTCTCCCCGGCTGACCCCTTCTCTTGGCCACCTTCCCTCTTCATCCCTATCCCACATCCTTGCCCCCTTCTCTCCACTGCTGGGAAAAAGGGTTAAAACCCAGAGCCAAGGTGTAGCTTAGCAGCTCCCACTGGAAACAGGTTGGTGCTTGTAAAGTGCTTTTCATGACTGACTTCACACATCTTGGCACTTCCAGAAGCATCACCCACCTGTGGAAGAAAAGGGGGGGGGTCGTTGAGAAATAAGGGCAGATGAGCCTCTTATATACAGCAGCAAAGCGCCCGCTCTGTCATCTGAATCACGTCATTTGCCCCCCTGCACCATGACCCACGGCCAAGGGTCAGGGAAGTCCCTTTTGAAGAACTTTTCCTTGGAGGTTAAAAAAAAAGAAGAAGAAAGTAAGAAAGACCCCCCAACTGTTTCAATAGCCGCTTCTAGAAGAGGAGCGGGGTGAGCATGGCTGTGTCTCTGACCCCGTCTCTGTGTCCCTTGTGCCCAAGATCCCCTTAGTTAGTTCTGCATCCCAGCGAGATGGGGGGTGGGCCCGTTCGTCAGTGATGGTGGGGTGTAAGCAGTATGGCCTTTGCCCAGGATGAGGGTGTTCCTGCCCAGGATTCGGGCCGTCACTCTGGAGAAGGGCCTCACGCCAGGCAGGGCCCCGGCTCCTTGGCCCTTTCCACCCAGGTCCATCTTTGGCCCGGAACCTGAAGAGTTAAAAGTCTTTAGCTCGTTGCAATGAAATTATGGCTGGCAGTGGCGCCGCTGTTTGTTCAACAGACCTCCACTTTTAAACAGTTCACAAAAAGTTCATGGGGCAGCTAAAGATTATAAGTGTGTGTGTGTGTGTGTGTGTGTGTGTGTGTGTGTGTGTGTGTGTGTGTGTGTGTGTGTGTGTGTGTGTAGGTGTAGCCAGCAGGATCCAATACTGAGCCTTACCCCTCCTCCTCTTGTTTCTTCACGGCCAGCCCCCCGCCCCGCCCCCACTCCCATGACACCGGACCACGCTCGGGGCCTCAACCCTCCATCTGACCCTGTGCACGTAAGAACACTTCATCCTGACACTGGGTGTTATTTATCTGTGCGGCGTTAATATTGAAAACCCCACCAGACAAGACCTGGAAGGGCGGGGAGAGACTCTGAAAATCACCCCGTGGTCCCAGGTGTCTCTAAACTGCATTCCCCTCTCATGCTAAGTCCAGGCCGCCCTTTCTAAAGAAAAGCCCTTTCAAGGGAAGGGGGCTCCTGGCCCTTTTTGAGGGGAGGGGAGAGGACTCAAAAGGATGATTGTGGCAGCGGCCTTTCTGTTTCCTCAGTCAGGTGCTCAGAGGTCCTTGTCCCAAGGTGACAACTAAAGGAGACATGTAAGAGGCAGCTTGTGTAAGTTTTGAAGCTTGGGGCACCAGAAGATTGGGGCTTCGAGGGCACACACGCTTCTTCCCTCATCCTTTTCTTAAGGGTTTGATGGAGTGACCCTTTGGCTTCTGGTATAATGTCCAAATTTCATCGTGACACCCAGCCAGGGGGTGGCACGGTGTGGTCCTCCCGCTGCAGCCACGGCCAGGACACTTGCACCGAGGAATGTTGCTCCTCCACCTTTTAGATGAGGCTTCCCTGGACATCTTCCTTTTGGTCTTCCTTTCGTTAGAAGGGGCGGCAGGGGTTAGCGAGGGGACACTTTGTTGAATGTGCCTTCTCGTCGGCCCTGCACTAGTGGTGGCCTGCCCCCAACTTGATGTGTATGTTCGAAACACGGAAGAACAGCCCGTGAGCCCCCCACAGAACCTTCCTTGATGCCCAAGTCCATCTGAGTCCACCTTTTCGGGGCACCGTGGCCAGCCACTGGAAGTGCCCCAGTCTGTCTAAAGTAAGGGATGCTTCCTAAAGAAACAGCTTCTCTAGAATCCCACCAGGCCGGACACAACTGGGAGATCTCTGCCTCTCCTCAAGCTTCATTGTTGAGTTCTAACTACGGGCCCGTGTGACTCTTGAGACGGTGTTCTCTTCTGTATAGGGGCCGCCGACGGGGGATGCTGGTGGACAAAAGCCTGTGTTAGGACAAAGAAATGCAGAGGGATAGCCTGGCTGGCTTTGGGATTCAGGTCTCCCAGGTGCTCCCTGACCCCACCCCTAGTCACTCTCGGAAAAAGAGTCCCCAGTCCTCGGTGGCTCCCACCCAACAGACCTGGCAGTCAGCTCCGTGTGCTAAAGTGTAAAAGCAAGCATTTGCATATTTTTTCCTGCTAACAAAGGAAATGTGTCGACTTAGGGAACATTTGGGCTTTCGGAAACTGTGTGGGTGGGTGTGTGAGGGAGGAGAAAGAAAAGTTCCCCCCATGAGCTGCACACCAGTGATTTCACACTCAGGTTTGGGCCCTGTGTAAAGAGGCCGTGGCTGGGGGGGCCCTCCCCTCCCCCGCCACCCCGCCCCGGACAAGGGAGTCTGCGAGCAGGGGAATTGCCTAGGGCCATCGGTCCCAGGCATTAAAGGCTCCCCTACTTATTAACCCAGCATTTAACAGCAGGATATGGGGCTGAAGCGCAGTCAAAAGAAACGGCTCAACCTCCAAAGAGCAATTAAAATCCTGCACGAGGATAAATCACGCGCCGTGATAATCCTGTTAATAAAATGCAGCTTGTCCTGACCCTTCACTCATGCAGCAAACTAGAATGTGATGTGGGTGGGGCTGGTGGGTCGGGAAGTTAAGGAGGGGGCGGGGCTCTCCCCTCCGCCTCGGCAGCCTCCCCCCTCCTCCCGGTAGACGGTTAACGGGTGGCTTCTGCTTGCTCCCCGCGGGCCGGAAACTTGCAGCCCCAGCCCCAGCCCCAGCCCGGCAGCCTGGGCTGCTACGATTTCTGCACTCGCTACTGATTGCTGGTCCCCAGCGAGCAGGCGTCGTCGAATTACTCCGTCGCCTCCCTCTGCAGCTCCCAGGCCAAACCACCCAGGTTTGGGGCTTAATCTAATCTAGGGCCCGGGTGGGGTGGCTCGCCAGCCCACTGACTCTTTTTAACCCTCCATCTGTAAGTCACACGCACCGCAGCCGTAGAAGTGAGTCGTCGTTTGGGCCGCCACACCGGACCGTTGTGCCTTTTATCCCACACCCCACCCCCGTCCCCAATCCTTTCAGCCGCAAGAAGAATCAATGTGGGGCTCCCCGGAATCAGGCACCGTCTGCTTTCAATCCAAGTGTGTTCTCCGAAAGGCTGGGAAAGGGGGAGGGAGAAGGGCGGGTTAAGGGTGATATGTGCTGTACCTTGAATGGTGTGTGGCCTGTGGTTCTTGAACCCTCTCTGCATCCCCAGCGCCTCCTGCCAGGGAAGTTCCAGCTCCCTCCTTGAACCTCTGGCTCAGGCGTGTTCCTTTGCTCCTGGCCGTCTGTAAAACATGGAGCAGGGTCTGCCTTCCCAAGTGCGTTCTGTATGGAGTGCCTAGAAGGAGGGTTTCTCTTGTTCCCTCTTTGGCTCCTTTTTTATTCAACCTTCTGGGATTCTTTTTGTTTTAAACAGACTAGACGCTTGAAGAAAAGCTGCCATCCAAGAAGACGACATGCTTTCAGCAACCCCCCTGTATGGGAACGTTCACAGCTGGATGAACAGCGAGAGGGTCCGCATGTGTGGGATCAGCGACGACAGGTAAATGCGCGTGTCCGGCTGAGGCCTGGGGAGAGCGTGGGTCCTTCCCCAGGGCTCCTGAGCAGAGCCCCCCCTTCACGTCCTCACAGCCAGAGTGGGCCCAAAGGGGGTAGGGGGTCGGGGGGAGATCTCCTGCCTAACAGGCAACCTGGCTCAGCGAAGCATTGCCGCCCTTTAAGAGATTAGCCCCTAAAGCGGCCTTTCAGTGCACTTTCGTCCTTAATTTATTATTTCATATTTATGAAGGAGAATTAATCCCAGTCTATATGCTGCTTTAACTCTAAATGTCAGGAGTGTGGGCCCAGGTGGATCGGCATTCGATGTGCTTTTAAAACAAATAGTTTGCTCAGTAATAAATGGGGCGATAGCCACCCTTCACATCATTGAAGCCCAGGGTTTCTCTGCGTCCTCCGCCGCCTGTTCAGCGAGGCCATTGGCTCCTGGTTTCAGTCACCCGACAGCTCTGTTATGCTTCCTAATCAGTAATTTTGGAGTGCGGGGTAGAGGCAGCTAAGCAGTAGATAATTGAAGCTGCTCTTCCGGGTAATGATGAAACTTTTCTCTGCCGCTTGTCAGTGATTTTATCCTGGGGATTTGGAAGTCGGCACCAAGCACTTTCTTTACCGATGCTCTCTGATAACAAGTTCCAGGGCAGCCGCAGCAGCCTGGCACAGATGTGCGGCTTCCCCTGGAGCAGCTGACATTTGTAGAATATTAGTGTGTATCCCCCATCATTTTGATAGAGGCAGTCAAATATGGCTTCATTATCACCATGGAAACCAGTTTCGTAGTACATGGTACCTAACTTTGTTTGGGGAAAAGTTTTTGAAAGCCTGTCCTCACGGATAACACAGAAGTGATTGATGTAGCCAGCTTGCAGACTCCAGCCTTGAGGTCCCCACTTTGGCTTTGGACATTGTATTACTTCATGCCTGTCCTCAGGTAGAGCTTACAAGGGTCTGCTAGGACAGCAGAGCCTGGACTGCCCTGCCCGGCCTCTCTAGAGAAAAAATTGTGAGGGTGACGTGGTTGTGCAGAATTTCTGCCTTACCCAACTCGAGGACGCATTTGTGATTTCACATCCCTGTTGCCCTGCCTTTCCGTTGTTTTTCCCAGTCCTGTTGGATCACCATTCGGGGACAACTTTCAATATGGGCCATTGGGGAGGTTTTTTTTTTTTTTTTTTTTTTTAAGGGCAGTTGGAAAAACGGAATTATTAGAAACTGGTCTATTCTGGGACAATCTATGAAAGATGGATTAAGTGAGGAATGCTTTCATGAAGTTGGTGTGTCCTTCTAAATAGGAAAATTCCTGTAAACGATGGTGACGCTTCAAAGGCCAGACTGGAACTAAGGGAAGAAAATCCCTTGAATCACAACGTGGTAAGAGATTCATGGCTTCTGTTGATGTGCTGAGTATCAGTGATCTGTAAATCAATCGTGCATTCATTTGCATACCATTAAAGGGCCTTTTGGGGGCGGGGCGGGGTGTTTCAGGGCAGGGTTTGAGTAGAAAGAAAGCCTAGGCTGCAGGACGAAGCCTCACCCAGTTTCTTCCTGGCTCCATTTCTTGGCTGTGCTCGCCATTTACGTCCTCGTCCCCTGGCGACTGGTGTGATATGTGCCGCCTTTTCTTCGATAAGCTACGTGCCACGTCAGTGCTCCCAGCTGGATAAATTTGTAGCCTTAGGGTTTACCTTCCCAGTAAAATGTGAAACAGAGCTGTCTTCAGATACCAGGGAGAGGAAGTCAAAAGACACAACTACGGTTTGACCCATGGCCTCTTTATTGATTTAGAAACGAGACAGCTCAAGTCCTTCATTCCTTACTGTCCCCCTGAAGATTGTTTTTTGTTACGTTAAATAATGCCTCGCTACATCGGGGGGGGGGGCACAGGGAACATCGCCCCGCCCCAACCTGACAGGGCCTGGGGAGGGTGAGTCCGAGTTCTGTACCCCACGAGGGTGGTTCTGAGAGCAGTGGAGTTGGTATCACCTCAGTTGCAGCAAAGAATTTCTGCTGAGAAGGTGGATCTTCCAGAGTGAATAGATGACTGAGTTAATGCAGGGACCTCAAGTCTAAAGGGACCAACGTTTTACGTGCTTTCAGGATACTAGTTGGACAAAAGTGAGACGGCAGGCAGAGGAGGGTTCTGGATAAGCGGGGAGGGGGCCAGAGACCTTGTGAATCCTTTATTTTTAAACCCTTTCGGCTCAGATGTCGAGGCTGATGTCTTATTGAGCTAGTCCGCGGTTTCTCTTTGGGATGGGCTGCTTTGAAGGCGTGTCCTCGGTAATACCCATGTTCTTCTTCTGCGAAGGTGGACGCGACCACGGCCCATCGGATCGATGGCCTGGCAGCGCTGAGCATGGACCGCACCGGCCTGATCCGGGAAGGGCTGCGTGTCCCCGGAAACATCGTCTATTCTAGCTTGTGTGGACTGGGCTCAGAGAAAGGGCGGGAGGCTGCCACAACCATAGGTGGTCTGGGGTTTTCTTCCGAAAGAAACCCAGAGATGCAGTTCAAACCGAATACGCCCGAGACGGTGGAGGCCTCCGCTGTCTCCGGAAAGCCCCCAAATGGCTTCAGTGCTATATACAAAACGCCACCCGGAATACAAAAAAGTGCTGTCCCCACGGCAGAAACACTGGGCTTGGACAGACCTGCTAGCGACAAACAGAGCCCACTCAACATCAATGGTGCTAGTTACCTGCGGCTGCCCTGGGTCAATCCTTACATGGAGGGGGCCACGCCAGCCATCTACCCTTTCCTCGACTCGCCAAATAAGTATTCCCTGAACATGTACAAGGCCTTGCTACCTCAGCAGTCCTACAGCCTGGCCCAGCCGCTGTATTCTCCGGTCTGTACCAACGGGGAGCGATTTCTCTACCTGCCGCCACCTCACTACGTCAGTCCCCACATCCCGTCGTCCCTGGCCTCGCCCATGAGACTCTCGACGCCTTCGGCCTCCCCAGCCATCCCGCCTCTGGTCCACTGCGCAGACAAAAGCCTGCCCTGGAAGATGGGCGTCAGTCCTGGGAACCCGGTCGATTCCCACTCATATCCCCACATCCAGAACAGTAAGCAGCCTAGGGTGCCGTCTGCCAAGGCGGTCACCAGCGGCCTGCCGGGGGACACGGCTCTCCTGTTGCCCCCCTCGCCTCGGCCTTCACCCCGCGTCCACCTGCCCTCCCAGCCCGCTGCGGACACCTACTCCGAGTTCCATAAGCACTATGCCAGGATCTCCACGTCGCCCTCGGTCACCCTGTCCAAGCCATACATGACGGTCAGCAGCGAGTTCCCCGCGGCCAGGCTCTGCAGCAGCAAGTATCCTAAGGCCCCAGAAGGAGCCGAAAGCACCCAGCCAGCTCCCGGGCACACCCGCAAAGCAGCAGGTCAGGACAGAAAAGATGGCAGCTCACCTCCTCTCTTGGAGAAGCAGACGGTTACCAAAGACGTCACCGATAAGCCACTAGACTTGTCCTCTAAAGTGGTGGATGTAGATGCTTCCAAAGCCGACCACATGAAGAAGATGGCTCCCACGGTCCTGGTTCACAGCAGAGCCGGGAGCGGCCTCGTGCTCTCCGGAAGTGAGATTCCGAAAGAAACTCTATCTCCTCCAGGAAACGGCTGTGCTATCTATAGATCTGAGATCATTAGCACGGCTCCCTCGTCCTGGGTGGTGCCCGGGCCAAGTCCTAACGAAGAGAACAATGGCAAAGGCCTGCCGCTGAAAAACAAGGCCTTGGACTGGGCCATCCCGCAGCAGCGCAGTTCTTCGTGTCCCCGCATGGGCGCCGCCGACGCCGTGGTCACTAACGTTTCGGGGTCGGTGTCGAGCGCCGGCCGCCCGGCCTCTGCGTCGCCGGCCCCGAATGCCACTGCCGAGGGCAGCAAGACCAGCAGGAGCTCCGTGGATACCACGCCATCCGTCATCCAGCACGTGGGCCAGCCCCCGACCACACCTGCCAAGCACAGCGGCGGCACCGGCAGCAAGGGCGCCAAAGTCAGCAACCCAGAGCCGAGCTTCAAAGCGAACGAGAACGGCCTCCCGCCGAGCTCAATATTTCTCTCACCAAACGAGGCGTTCAGGTCCCCACCCATCCCCTACCCCAGGAGTTACCTGCCTTACCCAGCGCCCGAGGGCATTGCCATAAGCCCCCTGTCCTTACACGGCAAAGGCCCTGTCTACCCTCACCCGGTGTTGTTGCCCAACGGCAGTCTCTTCCCTGGGCACCTCGCCCCAAAGCCGGGACTGCCCTATGGGCTCCCCACGGGCAGGCCGGAGTTCGTGACCTACCAGGACGCGCTGGGGTTGGGCATGGTGCATCCCATGTTGATACCTCACACGCCCATCGAGATCACTAAAGAGGAGAAACCGGAGAGGAGGTCCCGGTCCCACGAGAGGACCCGCTACGAGGACCCAAGCCTCCGGAACCGGTTCTCTGAGATGCTGGAGGCTGGCAACACCAAGTTACATCCAGAAGTCCCCGCGGACAAGAACCTAAAGCCCAGCCCCAGCTGGAATCAAGGGAAGACCGTAGTCAAGAGTGACAAGCTCGTCTATGTAGACCTCCTCCGGGAAGAGCCAGAGGCGAAAACCGACGCTAACGCGTCCAAACCCGGCTTCACAGCTGAGAGCGTCGGCCAGAGTGCCGAGCCCACCAAACCCCCGCCCGACCCAGCCCTGCAGCCACACCGGGATTTCATTGCCCTGAGAGAGGAGTTGGGGCGCATCAGTGACTTCCACGAAGCCTATACTTTCAAACAGGCTCCGGGCCAGCCAGTCTTCGGCTTAAGCAAGGAGAATGTTCCGGCGGGAACCAACAAGGAGAACCTGGCGATGCCGGTCTCGACTTCATTCCTGGAGCCGACCCTGGGGAGCGACGGCTCTGCGGTCACTTTCGGGAAAACCCAAGAGGATCCCAAACCGTTTTGCGTGGGCAGTGCCCCACCGAGTGTGGACGTCACCCCCGCCTATACCAAAGACGGAGCTGACGAGGCAGAATCAACCGATGGCAAAGTTCTGAAACCGAAGCCATCGAAGCTGGCAAAGAGAATCGCAAACTCCGCTGGTTACGTGGGTGACCGGTTCAAGTGTGTCACTACCGAACTGTACGCAGACTCCAGTCAGCTCAGCCGGGAGCAGCGGGCATTGCAGGTGAGCCCCCCACCCGAATTTCAGGAGCCTGACCAGTTGTCAGGTTTTTTTTTTAATGTGTGAAGAGGAGGGGGCCGGGGGTATGATAGGGCAGGACACCGGGCTGCTTTGGTTAATGAAGCTTATGATAATTTAAATGTTTGAAATGTGTCCAGTAAGGGGACGTAAGTGGATACTTTAAGTTATTCTGTAGATTTTAAGCGAACTCCACTCGAATGCTGATAACGGAAGTTTTAATTATTGCGAAGGATGTCTAAAAGACTGCATGACATTTACCTATCAATCGCTTTGATTTCTCTGCCGTTACTGTACGTTAACAGATATACCTAAAAGCGCTGCTTAGAATGCCTTACGTGATACTTGGTGGAGGTGTGTAGCGGCCGCATGTCTGTGAGATTCGTGCAACTTTTTTTTTTTCACCAAAAAAACAAACAAACAAAAAAGAACAAAAAAACAAACCTTGCTTAAAGGGATAGAGTATGTATTTAACTTGCTAGTGAATGATAGATGTTGTATAGGAATTTCCTTAAGATATTTTACTTTTAATTAAAAGATAAATAAAGCCAAATTGTTTTGCAATGTTAAGAAAAAAATTGGTTTATGCTTATAAAAATGGATGAAGTTATCTAAATGATCCATTGAGTGCCCATTTTAATTACATAGATGGAAGGATTACAAGAGGACAGTATTTTATGTCTACCCGCTGCTTACTGTGAGGTCAGTTCTTCAAATTTTTATTACTAGAATCTTACATAAACCTTTTGAGTTAAATTTCATTTCCAAATATACAAAGGGAAGTTTGTGGGCCATGGTCGTCTTTATTCACTGTGCATTTGTTTTCTTTTCTGTTGTGTTTTTGTTTCGCTTTCTTTGCGTTGTGTTTTTGTTTTGTTTTATTTACCTTCGAAAGAGAATGTCTGTCTCTATGCCACAGTGTATGTATGGCTATACATACACACCACATATATCTCTACATACATATGGCTTTATGAATAAAGAGTGTGTGACTAGTTACATATAGACACTCTTACATTTTTATCGTTAAATTTTAAAATATCTCAGTTGTATCATAAATTGTGGTTGGTTTTGGGCAAACTTTTCTTTGAAGATACTTTCCTTTAAGGTAAGGGCAGTGAAGTAGCTTTGGTGGTAAGGTGTGTCTTTTTTCCATCTCCGTTCTCTTTCTAGCGTGCAATGATGCGCTTCTCAGAGTTGGAGATGAAAGAGCGAGAAGGTGGCCACCCCACGACCAAAGACTCCGAGGTGTGCAAATTCAGCCCCGCTGACTGGGAAAGGCTGAAAGGAAGTCAGGACAAAAAGCCAAAGTCGGTCGCCCTGGAGGAGGCCATTGCCGACCAGAACGACAGTGAGAGATGTAAGTGAACCCAGGCGGCTCGCGTGTGGTACCACGTCGGTGGGAACGGGGCGGTTCCGCTCCCAGTGCTGAGGGAGGTGAGAGGAAACAATACGCTTCCGATGGCCCAGCATCTGGGTGGTGGCTGTTCGGAGAACGGGCTGCTCTGGCCATCCTTCCCAGCTGTGGATTGCAAGGCTGGTTGCCCTTTGGAGCGCTGCGGCGTCCAGGAGTGGAGCGCCTATGAAATGTTGTTTCCTGGCACGCATCTCCTTTTTCCGGAGAAACGCTAGTCCTGTAGTTAGTAATAGCCTGATACAGTAGAGCAGAGGAATGGCGGTGCAAGACCTCCAGCGTAGCAGGTATGTGTTCCGTTTTGTAGCAGGGACGGATGCGGGTTTTTGATAGCAGTGGCATGACACTTGCAGCCAGAGCCAGACCCTCCAGAGTGACAGTCTCCTATGGGAGGGAGTGGAGAGTACTCGGATTCTCCCTCCAAAGGCAGAGGTTTCGTTAAAATGAGATGAGGGCTGATAAAGGCACCAGCAAGATGAGCATAATTATTTTCTATGGCAGGCTTGTTTGCAGTCATTAGGAGTTGACAACACGCTCCAGGGGCGTGGGATAAACGAGGGCGTTCTTCCTACCAGACGGGGTGTATTATGTTTTGGAGGCAAAGTTGGAGAGAAAGCTAGCGTCTGCCTCGAGTCACACTCTGCGCTCCCAACAGCTGCTTCCGCACTGGGGACGACTTCGGGCTTTGCCCTCGAGACTTCCTGGGCTAACGAGATGTTGTTGGCAGCAAGTGGAGGTCTTCCTCCCGCTGTCTTCAGTGTGCGTGCTTGTGGCCTGCAGCCCGCTCCGGACCCCAGAAACCTCACCGGTGATGGTGAATGAGGGCATCTAGGTGAACGTCGAGGACAGGGTGGGCGTGAAATCCTCCTGAGACAGGACAGTCGGGGGTGGTGGGCACGTCTGGGAGGTCCAGGCCCTCAGACCCAGTCGTAGGGTCGGCGTTCCCGCACACGCTTAGGTCCTGGGTGCCTGATGCAGTTCGGGAAAATTGTGGTCAGCGACAGCGTGTGCCTCTCTCAGCTGCTTGGAGCACTGCCCTCCCTCAGCTCATCTTTGGGGTCAGACAAAGGCCTGTGGCCGGGGTTCTGGGGAAGCCGCACCGGGACCGGTTTGTCCTGCGTGGCTCCCGTGGAAGGGGATTTCTGTGGCTAGTCAGTGACGACCTTACTCGAGTGATGGGGCTCTTGATGTGCCTGGAGTAGACGATTCCGAGCTCCTCCCCCTCGGGATTAGAATGAAAGACGGAGGGTCCAGGCTGCCCTGGAGTAAAGCAGCAAGAAAGCCTCCCTCCTTGCCTGTGCTCACAGCTGACACGCAGCCCTTACCCTCCTGAGCGGCCTCATAGCTCAGCTCTCGGGGAAGTTTCTCAGAGAGATCTGATAAGAGTGGGCAAAGGCCAAGTTCACGTGGATGCACTTCTCTGAGGAGGGGCTCTGCCTGTTCTGGGTGGATGGTGAGGGAGGCTGGAGGAAGGGAGCGGGAAGTTAACCGGCCTCGAGTCTTCTTGCCCTTTTCTCCAGCAACATGGCCAAACCCAGGGTGGCCGCTGCCCCTCATGTCTCAATGGCCTCACCCCGCCCTTCTTCCCAGAGAAGTTTGTGTGTGTCCTTCCCAGTCTTTCCTGCCTGCTGAGCGTGGAGACAAGAACTCAGTGTGGCTGATGGGGAGCAGGGCCTGAGCCCCAGATGATTCCAAAAGCCCCCTCCCCCCACTGCCCGCCTCCAGTCTCAGACCGACCGACGGGTCTCTTCCTGCAGCACCCGGGACGTGGCCCAGTGAGCCATGAATCTCCACCATGGGAGGGCGGGAGAAGGGTTGGGGAAGGTGAGGGGCTCCGTTTGAAAGATTGGGGCAACGGAGGTGGGTTCACCATCCACCCTCTGTCTTGTAGAGACTTGTGGTTTGTAAATAGTTGGTCAGGAAAGGTCACCTAAAGGAGCCATTGTTCTTACTGCCGCCTCCGCATCCAAGGTGCACAGCAGGTGTTCATTCCATTCAGCTGGAAATAAATGGGCCTTGTTCTTGGGCCATCACATCTTGAGCTGATGTGGACTCGGGTCCTTCTTATGGGCGCCGGTGTGGCCGAGAGCCGAGCTGTGAGCACATGGGAGCTGGGGCGGGGAGTTGGGGCAGGCAGGGGTCACAAAGAGGGTCCGGGATGCCTTCCCCCTTCTGAGGCAGCCCCTATCCATGGAGGGACCAGGAGCTTCTACGATGGTGGGTGCTGTCTGCGCGGCCCTGGTTGTCCCGGTGTGGGTGCATCTTGTTGCTAGGGGCTTGTTTAAAAAATGAATTAACTTAAAAACACAGTGGCTGAGATATTCATTTATTCTTTATGATCGCATGGGTGGCTGAGTTAAATTTTTATTTTGGAAGTTCACCAAATGAGTTTGGAGGTTCCTCAGACTTGGAAGTTCATCACTAGGAACCCTCAGTGGCATTTGAAGATGGGGCGGGGCAAGGAGGCATTGGTCCCTTCCTTCTTAAACTTGGAGTAACCATCTCCCTTGCCAACCACTTGGCTGGGACAGGCCTAGGACCTGCTCGGTGGCAGTGCCTGGCCAGGAGCCGGAGGAAGCCTTGGTCAAGGGGCTTCATGAAACTTCTTTGCTCGGGGAACTTCTCTTCCAGCTGAGCACCTGCACGTTTGTAAACCACTTTGGAACAGAGATCCCCTGCACTCCTTCTGTAGAGGGTGTAAGTTTTAACAAGGTTAGCCCTTACTGGAGGTGCTATAGTTAAGCTACAGAGAAGGGGGTTTTAATCCTGGGGGGCCTTCCAACAACTCAGAACCCTCTCACCTTGTTTAGGCCTCACTGGGCATGGCTCAACAGTGGTGAGGGCGCTCTGTTGCCACGGTGACTTGTATATGTTGCTATGGTGATGCTTCTGTGAGGTGATGCTATGGTACAACCATAATGAATTTGGGATCTGTGTGCTGTGAGTCATACGACCATGCTGCAGGGAGCAAGCATTAAACCTCAAACAATACAGCCACGTTCACATCTTGCTTAGACTGGGTGACCAAGGGCACATGGCTTCCCGCTTTTAGAAGGGCCAAAAGTAGCAGTGATGGCAAAGCCTGATGGTTAGGGTCCCCGTGTATCTATTTATCTCCCCATCTCCTTTGCCCTCAAGGGTACTCCTCCTGTGGGTCGTGGTTAGAACAGTCGTTGAGAAGCTCCAAGTGCCACGGAGCCCCTCCCCCGTAGCTGGTGGCCATGGGTATCTTGGGCAGTCGGGGTGGGTGTCCTTCAGGGTTATTACTGGCCTGGGTAAGGTCACACTAGCGTAAGGTCTTGGGGGGACCTTAGCTGAGGGGAATTGAGATCTTTGCCCTAAAAGGCTCCGGGGATGGGGGAAGGGTGGATGGACCTAGTTTGGAAAAAGAAACTTTAAAATTGGACACGGGGGGTTCTTAAGGCAGCCCTTACCTTCCTGCATGGATCCCCTCCCACGGAGCTCTTAGGGAAGGCCGATTGGACCAGAGAAGTCCAATGGTGTAACCAGGAGGGCTCACCTCTTAAAACTTCATACATTTCAGGCCTGAAATTCAGGCTGGTCTGGCGGTCTTGGCGTCTTTTGGTTAAAGGGATCTTTCCAGCCTTTCTCTGTGCTGAGCCCGGCCCGTGATTATGAAGCCCACCCCTGGGAGGAGGCTAGCAGTAACATTCCCACTTTACAAGAGCAGCCGGAGTGAGAGTTGCAGCGCACCCTCTTCACCGGGCCTGCGGTAGCGTGGGCTGCATCACCCGTAAGCACAGGTCAGGAGTTTGGGGTTTCTCCTGCTGCCATGACAGGAGACCCTCGCGGTTGGGGTGATTTCCACCATTCCGGCAAGAGTAGATAGGGATCTGTCCCACCTTGGGATACCCTTGGAGAAAAGTGGGTTCCACCATTGAGAACACAGGTCAGGCTAGCCAAGGCCAGGGTGAGGTTCATTCCCACAACTGACTGCCGTTAAATGCTGGGAATGGCCCCCAAGAAAGGCTGATGAAGGGACCAGCCGGCTGGGCAGAAGTGGGAGTGATACTTGAAGTGGTCTAGGGAGAGGAGGAGGAATGCTAGCAGCATGTGAGGGGTGTGTCCATGATTTCATCTAGGAAAACGGGGCTGTGGGAGCTTAGCTCAGGTGTTACCGAAATACCAAACTCATACACCCACCCCCACCCCCGGCCGGTGACGGACAGGCTCATCTTCGGGGAACTCGTTAACATCACAGTGATCGTTATGGAATTATTTGTGTGTTAGAAACAGTGTGACTAGCAAAGCGGTTGAACTGTTTCTTTGGCTAGAGCAAAAGTGAGGAGTGATGTTAGGCTGGGGTGATTGGAGGAAAAGCCCCAAGTGGATGCTAGGTTGAGCAGAGGGGGCGGAGCTGGGGTGTGAGCAGTTTAGCCCCCACACCCCTCCCATGAAGGGGGCTGGAGTCGTGTCTTTGAAATGTCCTTAGATGCTTGTTGCCTGGGAAGGAAGGCGTGGCGAAGTACCAGGTGGGGTGGCGGGTGTCCCTGTGGGTGTGCCTAGTGTCACTGAGGGCCTTCTTCCAAGACAGGAAGTAGGAGCAGCCCCTTGATGGCAGTGAAATGCTTTTCCCCCCACGGGCGTGGAAAGAGGACAGACGGACTTGTAGCAATCTGGTTGAGTTCTTTGAAATTGCCCCTGACCCTTGTGTGCGCACCAGGAAGCCTTTCCCTTAGCTTTGCCAGGCCCCTCTTCCCTTGGTCTCCCCAGCTTCCCAGCCTCCCACCATTCTTTCCTTACCCTCTTTCTTCACCTTTGCCCCTGCTGACCCAAGTGAACATTGGTGCTATCTCTGTGTAGCCGACATTTGGGGGACATTTGGTCTCTTTATGACATCAGCCTTTTCTGTTTATTAGAAGGTAATGACCTCAGCAGCTGTTTCCATAGTAATTTGTAGCTCTGCCCTGGATTGGTTGGATCTTACTGTGAGGTCACTCACCCTCAGTTGAAGAGTAAGCCACCTTGGAGAGTTAGGCAGTTAGGGAGTTAACATCTCACGTGCCTATAGAAGGGTCATCTAGGCGCCTCTCCTTGAATCACTACTGCTCCGGCTATGAACCGGAGGAAGGGAAATTGTGAGTGGGCTACACGCCTCATTTTCTGCTTTCTTTGCTGGTTGTGTTCAGCTGCCCTTCCTTTGGGACATTGTCTTTCTGAGGGTTTTGTGCTTCCTGCGTGCGAGGCCCCTGGCCTCCAAAGGAGGGTCTGTTGGTAGCAGATTGCCTTGGGCATGGGGGTCCTGCCTGCTCCTGGTGACCTTTGTTCCCTCCTTTCCGGGTTGTCTCCTCTCCCCTAGGCGAGTATAGTGCTGGAAACAAACACGACCCCTTCGAAGCCCCAGAGGACAGAGATCTCCCCGGGGAGAAGTACTTCATGGACACGGAGCCTGCCAGCGAGCCCCCCGCCGACCAGGCGGCCCCGGACGTGCCACGCAGCCCCACCCTCCGGCTGGACAGAAAGCGCAAGGTCTCTGGCGACAGCAACCACACCGAGACCACTGTGGAAGAGCTCCCGGAGGACTCTCTGCTGAAAGCCAAGCGGAGACGGGTCTCCAAAGGTGAGCTCGGTTTGGCTTCGGGCCCGCAGGGCACCCCGCGGAAGTCCTGGAGCGGAGCAGTGGAAAGTTCCAGTCCCACCCTGGAGCCCTGGGGGAGCCACTCACACCTCCCCACCCCCCCACCCCACCCCACCCCCACCCCCCACCCCCCCAAAGCCAGGTGCCGGGGCTGGAGCCCAAAGATGGCCAAAGGCAAGTAGGCCCCCTCCCGAGACTTGGTGACAAGTTCCAGCCAACACAGTGACCACACCCCCTCCCCTCCCCCACCCCTCTTAGTGATGTGTAAGACAGTTTGTTCCCCCCCACCCCCCGGGGGGCTTCTTCATTAATTTGTAGTTATTTCTCCATTAGATGACTGGCCTGAGAGGGAAATGACAAACAGTTCCTCTAACCACTTAGAAGAGCCACATTGTAGTGAGCTGACCAAGCTGAAGGTGTGCATTGAATTAACAGGGCTCCATCCCAAAAAGCAACGCCACTTGCTGCACCTTAGAGAACGGTGGGAGCAGCAGGTGTCGGCAGCAGAGAGCAAACCTGGCCGGCAGGGCAGGAAGGAAGTGACCCAGGCGGTTCAGCCTGCGGTCACCCCCCAGGGCAATAGCATCTCCGAAGAGAAACCTGGCAGGAAAAGGGCAGAGGCCAAAAGCAACAGAAGCTGGTTGGAGGAGTCAGTTAAACACACTGGCAATGAACAAGGTACGCACGGGGCGGGGGGCGCTCCTGGAGGGTGGATCACCCGCCCTCTGTGGGAAACGGCCCTGGAGGGGACCTGAGCGCCATCCAAGTTGACAAGAGTAGCGTGTGGCGAGCGGGGAGTTCTCTTCATGAGGTCCTTTCAGCCTGCACACTTCCTTATGGAATGTACAGTGAGGCGGGAGCTCGGCTTCCTCATTACCCAGCCCGCGGCTGGGCAGGAAGGGAAGTCTTGGGTGACCCCGGGCGCTTGTCGGCGTCCTCTTTCCAGCCTCAGGCTGTCCCCAGTCGCCCTGTCCCGAGCACCCAGGCCCCCCACGGGTGGGGACGGGAGCGCACGAAGGGCTGGCTTCTGCCCTCTCTTGCGGCCCTTTGAAGCACCTTGCCATTTGGCGTTTCGTGGGTTAAGCTATTTGCCGGTTGAATGTGGGATAATTAAAATATTAATGCTTTGAAAACATAATTGGTGTATCTTTAAAAACTGAAGCCGCTCCAGTGATCAGTGCTAACAATGGGCTTTTCTTTCCTCACTGGCTACAACTGTGTAACGCCCGCTTCTTCTCCCCCTGCCTCCCGCCCTCCCCCCCTGTGGATTCAGCCTTGCCTGTGTTCTCCGGCTCTCCGCCCGTGAAGGGCCTTTCATCCACCAATGCAAGCGGCCGAAAGCAGACTCAGCCAGGCTGCACGCCAGCCTCAGGACTGCCTACCAAACATGACCAAGTTAAAGAAAGCCAGAAGACAGATGTGGTGTGCATGGACGTCGAAGAGGACTGCCAGGCCACGTCCCTGCTGCAGAAATACACCGACAACAGCGAGAAGCCATCCGGGAAGCGACTGTGCAAAACCAAGCATCTGATCCCTCAGGAGCCCAGGCGGGGCTTGCCGCTGCCAGGGGACTACTACGTGGACAATGCCGATGGCAAGGTACCTCTTGCCCCCGGCTCTCCCCCGCCCCCCGGGCCCGTGCGAGCACAGCCCGCCTGCCTACTTCTCTGCTTCTGGGGACAAAGCTTTCCTTTTCCTGAACCCCTCCCCCCAGAACGTCACTGCCCCTTCCTAGGGGACCTGTCTCCTGGGTGGTGGTGAAGTTTCCAGCTAGTAAAAATGCAACCCCTTCCTCCCACCCCGCCTCCCCCAGACAGAGAGGAGGAAAAGTGCTTTCCTCCACTCAGGTTTGTAACTCAGGGAGGAGGGGAACCAGGCGGGTGGTGGAAGGACAGCCTGACATGTGTGCGCTGTGTGGTTTCGCGATAGGTGACCGTCCGGAGATTTCGAAAGCGGCCTGAGCCCAGTTCCGACTATGATCTTTCGCCGGCCAAGCAGGACCAGAAGCCCTTGGACCGCTTGCAGCAACTGTTACCACCTTCCCAGGCCTCGCAGCTGACATGCTCGAGCTCCCCTCCAGAGACCACCCAGTCCCGCCCAATGCCACCGGAAGCGCGGAGACTCATCGTCAATAAGAACGCGGGCGAGACCCTCCTACAGCGGGCCGCCCGGCTTGGCTACGAGGTGAGCGTCCTTGTGGGTGCCCCGGATTCAGGATCCGCCGGCTGCTGCTCCTTGGGTGGGAGACGCACTGGCTGGGGATGGGGGGCGGGTCTCAGAGCCACGTGGCGGGCTGGGCTGGGCGTTCCAGCGGAACGTTTGTGTTGGCCCCCGCGCTCACACTGCCGACTCTTCGGTGGCTTGTTCAGTCGTGGTGTGAAAAGAAAGGCAGGCCTCTCTGATGTTCCGTTCACGTTCAGGCAGGTAGGCTGCTTCGGCCAGTCCGGCTCACTTATCTCTGATATAAAATCTGACCTAACCCAGGGCTTGGCGACCAGGGGAATTTTAATGAGCCCTTTTGGATCCCGAATAGCAAGAGAGAGAGTAGTTATTAGCTCTATTGGGTTACTTGTGCTGTTTGGGGCGGGGTGATGCCCCTGTGGGGTAGCGGGTGGGAAGTGTCTGTGCAGAGTAGGGGTGGGAGTGGGGCAGACCTGAGCAGTCTCTTTCTGGGAGGGCACAGGAGCCGAGGGCTGATGGATGGGGGGGGGTGGGGGGGTTGAGCCTTGCACAGAACTCCCTGTCCACACCGCTGTATCCCAACCCAGCACGGCTGATGACAGTGATAGTCTCTATTGCTAGAGCAACGTAGACAGAAAGATAGCTGATATCTTTCTAAGCCCGTGTGATCTGTAGTAACTCCTTTCACCCTTTTAACATCTTCACGTGGGAGTAACGAGTACTAGCCCACTCTCGGATGAGGAAACTGAGCCCCAGAGGGGTTAGCTGATGCCCGTACAGGTAGCAATCCAGCAGTACTGCACAGCCCACCACTCCCCACCACGCTTCTCGCCAAGACTGGCTCACATTGGAGTTGCCCTTTTTACAGTTCAAAACCTCTGTGAGACAGATTACTCCCTCTGCCCTGTGCAGTTCCCCCACCATACTTGTCAGTAGGAATTGTGATGTAATAGCCCACAGGGCAAAGGCATTTTTTTGTGCTGGCATCAGCCCTCTGGGAGTTGAATGGTGACAGTAAAATGCGGCTCAGCAGGCTGAGGGTGGAGGTGTGGACGAGCACTGGGGCGGCAGGACCCAGGCTGGCCCGGAGCCCTGGCGCCCACACCCTCAGCCAGCTCTGTGCCCCTGTTCCCCGTCTCCCCCCCCCCCGCCCCCACCACCGTCCATAGTGCCGTGAGCCCTTCGAGGTGAGCCTGCCTTGGCCCTAAGGCATGACTGTGGGCGGGAAGTTGGAAGCTCTAGGGCTATGCTTAGTTTGGGGGGGTTTTTTTGGTCGTTGGTTGAATGTGCTGTTGTTTATATCTACACTTCTCTTGGAGACCTCTCCACTAGCTAGAGAGCACTTCCTGGTAGTTAGCACGGTTTCTTGGAGGTGAAGTCCAAGGAGCGCGCAGTTGGTTTCCCAAGAGCCGAGAGCAGCAGCGCCTAGGAGGACAGAACAGACAGACGTCGCACAGAGTGCTGAGCTAGACCCCCCGTGGTTGAGAAAATAGACTCCTTGCTTCCAGCAAACGCTGGAGGTGGGGGGGGAGCCCCCTAACCCCAACTTTCGGGTTAGGGTTGAGAAAATAGATTCCCGCTTCCAGCAAATGCTGGAGATGGGGGGGCGGGGTGCTCCTGCACCCGCCGTGGAGGGCGGGGCTCCTAGCCCCACCTGGGCACTTGGCATCATTTCCAGCAGTCTCCCTTTGGGACCAGAGACCTCAGAAGACCCTCGTTGGTCCTCTAAGACAGTTTCCATTTCGGTTTGGTGGGTCTGAGGCCTGGACCAAGGGGCACTTGATCCATACTTTTTCAGGCTACCTGGCCTTTGATCGCACAGGAAGCCTTGGGAATGTTTATGGTCGGATTTGGTTTTTTCTTCAAATGTAAATTTCGATATGTCGATTACACAGATCACCAGTTTTGATGCTGAACATTGTGAACGCTTTCAACTTTGAATCCAACTTTCTGGGATTTCTCTGGGCAGAATTTTAAATGTTGGGATGATGGCCCAGTTGGGAGATGGGGCAACTTAAACCTTTTAAAATTGAAGGACAGTTTGCTTAACCAGATAAGGGTGCGGTTTGGGAGGGTTTTCCTGAAGTTTTGTCTTCAGCATTCTTGGTGGTTTTCTTCTGCTTAGCCAAAGATACCATGTGCGGTACAAAGGCGGTCTGAGCTTTATGTCGTGATAATCTGGTTCTGGAAGTCTAGAAACACACTCTGGCTTCAGATCCGCGTTCAATAGATCACTTGCGTGGCCAAAGACCTCAAACCTTTCCCTCCCGGGAAAAAGGCTTCTATTTCTTCGGCTGAAACGCCAGTGTGCGACCACGTGCTTGTGCCTTTAGCGGTGATGGTTAAATTTTCTATGAATTGAATAAATCATGTCTTTTAAAAAGTTAATGAGGCATTTAATTAATTAACAACGTCGGGTTTATGGCCTTTATGGTTACATTTTGCGGGTAATGGCATTCGGCTTATAGCCGCTTAACAGACAGTTGTCCAACAAAAGCAGTTTGATTTTGCTTGGGAATGGGTGGGCTGCCCTTCAAACACTCCCGTTTATTTCTAGCGGAGAAAATAAAGCAAGAAATGTGTTGTGTAGACAGACTCGCCCCACCTCTTCACCTTTCAGTCAGAGAAACTGTTGGTGACGACGGTTGCCATCCATTTAGACGCCATCACCCTCCTAGCTAGGAGAGTGTAGTTAGCCCACTTGACCCCCGACAGAGAAGGCCTGTGGGATGCTCGTCACAGCTGGATTGCATCCCTCTAACTGGGGCCCTCTTGGGCCTTTTGAATCTTCCCAGCTGACCAGGTACCAAAGACCTGAGTTACAGGTCTAGTAGTTCACGTTAATTGAACTTGGGGTTTAATATCTCTGGGCCTCAGTTTCCAAGTGTTGAATGAGGAGGATAGTACTACCTTCCTTTCCTGATATCTCCTGGGTTCCCGTGGGTGACAGAAGACGTGGTATCAACGTGGTTGAGTTAGGACAACCCGTGGCAAAAAGTCTGACCTGGCCGTGGGGCTACTGCTGCCTTTGCTGCCATCTTCCAGGAGGAGAAGAGAGTTGACTTACCCATCAGCTTGGACGGCCTTTCGTTTCTAGGCACCCTTGAATCGGCCCTAGCAGTGATGAAGGTTTCCAGGTGAAGGCCATGATTGTCACAGCAAATAAACCCAGGGTTGAGTAAATTGATCTGTGCACAGCAGTTGGTGGCGTTCAGACCTGATCCCAGAGCCACGTGACAGGGCCTCTCCCTGGCTGGGGCACACAACTCATTAGCTTGCAGCCGTCCACTCAAGTCTGGCTGGTGAGGGCCTGCTGAAAGAGCAGCAGCTTCATGCGGTATCCTGGATACCAGGGCTCGGGGCAGGTGGCCTGGGAGCCCAGAGGATTGTGGGCTTTACGGCAGGTTGGGATCTGAGCGGAGAAATGCATTCGTGGGCGTGCCTTTTCTCTTCCTCCTCTTGTTTTGGAAGGGAGCTGCCGCAGTGACCTGAAGTAACAGGGCACCAATGGCCAGGTTTACCAGCATGCCCCATTAGGTTCACGTGGTGAGCAAATGGAACATTCTGGTTCGCTCCCAAGTGAGTGGCCGCCTTTGATTGGCGTGTCCTCCAAAGGGCATAAAAGGTTTCACAGAACCCATCTCGCACTTACGGGCGGCTAGAATGACCCCCGTTTTAGGTTTAACAGATGAGTTGCCTGAGAGATGTCACAAGGAGGCCTGCTCTGACCCCGTCCCATCCCCCCTTACCCAGCAGACCATGTGTTGGGCCACATGCAAGTTCTGCCTACTCCCAGCTCTCAGAACCTGACAGCTCTCTGCTGGGCATGACTTAACCAGTATAAACAGTATAACGTATTTTCTGGTGGCAGACGTTTTCGACGTGTTTGAAAACTTTCTTAAGGTGATAAAACATTGAATAAATTACTGCTCTGCTTACTGGGAGTGGCTCATATTAATATTTTAACAAGCCAAAGAAATAAGATTAAGAACAGTGATTCTGATGCACAGCGTTGACACAGAACACCTTCGGAGCGGGGGAGGGTGAACGTTTTATGTGATTCTTAAAATGTGGAGGTTGCAGCCTGTGGTATAGCAGGTTCCTGTCATTAACTGGAGTAAATATGAAAATATTAGACTGATTCTGCCCCGAGAAGCTGGAGTGAAGCAAAATACAGGGTGGGCTTATTGGAAGCATTTTGTGTCATTCCTCGAGGATGGAGAGAGAGAGCTTCTCTTTAACTCTACTTAACATACAAACAAGAGCGTCTGAGGCCCAGGTTCTGATTTGGGGTCTTAACAGGGGGCGCGAAGATGTAGCCGACCTGGGTGTCCCTCCTCGAAGCTGGGGATGTTCTCTGGCTGACTTACACTCTCTTTAAGCGTTGGTCGGCCATACTTTGATCTAAACTTGTGTTATCACCCACTGCCACCGACTGAACGGACCCATCAAGTGAGGATGGTCTGTGCTTGGCGATGTGGCATCTAAGATGTTAGCAGCCGTGACACCTCTGTACCGGTCACGTCGGCCCCTGGGCTGAGGGCTTTCGACGCTCTCCGAATGCGTCCTCTCAGCAGCCCTGTGGACGCTTGGAGAAGTTCAAGGGGAACTTGCCCATGGCCAGGCCATTGGTGCAGCAGAGCCTTAGACAACACTGTCTGCATCTCCAAGCCCTTCGCACGCACTCTTGCCCCCCACCAAGATGCCTGCCGCCTGCCCGCGCCATGGTGGGCTTTTGGACCCATGGATGTATGCCTTTGAAAGTGGGCACCGCCAGCCTATGGAGAGGTCACCCTTGCAAGGTTCACTGTATGGTGGTCTGATGGCATCTCCTCTCCTCTCCCTGTAGGAAGTGGTCTTGTACTGCCTGGAGAACAAGATTTGTGATGTGAACCACCGCGACAACGCGGGTTACTGTGCCCTGCACGAGGCTTGTGCAAGGGGTTGGCTCAACATTGTACGACACCTCCTTGAATATGGCGCCGATGTCAACTGCAGTGCCCAGGATGGAACCAGGTCTGTGGCGGTCTTGCTCTTGGCCTGGCCCTGCTGGGGCGTAGGCAGCGGTTCTCAGGGTGTGCGGGGAACCCCAGAAGGAAAGATGGAGAGTGAGTGCCATGTAAGCACACTGAGGGCGGAGTCCTCTAGAATGGAATCGGACAGATCTTTCTGGCAAATTTCCATAGAACTTTAAAACTTTGTGACGCTGTTATTGCAGGGACAGAAGTCCCTGAAAATGTTGGGCCTGCCTGAATAATCTTTTAAGACCCTGGACTCTGCACCAGCGTCTGTTGAATCACAATATTTAAAATATACGTGAGTTGAAAGTGCTCGGAGTACAGACAGGTCCAATGGCGACTGGCTTGATAGGACCTGCCGTGTCCACCCACATCCCCGGGCCTGGCCCCCACTCTGTCCTTGACCTTGGTTTAGTGGCCAGAGGCCCAGGTCTGAGTCAGCCCGAGCATCTTCCTGGTTGTGCCTGGGATGCTACCACGAGGCAGGGCACTGGTGCTTTCCTGACAGTCATAAAATTAGCAAAACCTAAAGGTATTGGGTGGTTCACGGTTTCCAAATAGCATTCTTTCTGGATGGGACTGCGGACAGTGCTCCTGACCCCAGCGGACACAGGCAGGAGGACTCTGTACCCTCCTGAGGACTTGCCCTGCCTGTCGACTGCTTCTGGGCGAGAGGGTTGATCTCTCATCTCCAAGTTGGTTTCAGGAGAGGTTCCACTTTGCCCCTAGTTTCTTTTACAAACTGCACTTTTTTTCGTTTTGTTTGTAATGGTATAACGATTGCTTGTCGTATGGGCTTCCGTGATGCTGCGGTTCTCCCCCCCACCCCGCCGTAAGTTATCTTCTTACAGTCTGTCACTATTTAAGTTCATTGGAAACGTTCTCATCGTGGCCTGAGTTCCTCCTTGGACTGTGCATTAAGAGAGATTTGCATTTAAGAATTAGGCCTGAGATAGTCCCTTCACCTGTCCCGTAAAGGGTTCTGTGTCGAACTAACAGAGTCACGGGCCAGTCACAGTGCCTCCGTTCCCTACGTGGAATGGCAGTGACCTTACACTCGCCTCCTCGGTGAAATAGCGCGCCTACAAGGCTTGGCCGCACACGCTCGATTTGGCCCTGCGTCGCTAGAAGCACGCGTCGCGTGCACAGGTGTAATCCCCCGCACCTCTCCTAGGCCTCTCCACGATGCTGTCGAGAATGATCATCTCGAAATTGTCCGCTTGCTCCTCTCCTATGGTGCTGATCCCACCTTGGCTACATACTCAGGTAGAACCATCATGAAAATGACCCACAGCGAACTTCTGGAGAAGTTCTTAACAGGTATGACGGAGATCAAGAAATGGTCTTGTTCAAGCATCTAGACGGTGACTTCACAGGCTTTCACCTGGCTTCCCCCTAGCCCCACCCCCCCGTTTACCCTAAGTGACACTTTACCGGGAAAAGTGGCCTCACGTTAGTCTGGCAAAGAAGAGATGCATACTTTGAGTTTGGCAAGGGAGTGCTGGAAAACTCCTGGCTAGCCAGGCTAGCTTTTGTTTGGCAGGCTGGGGCGCTGAGGCGGGCAGTCCCTCAGGGAGGTGGGTGGACGCGTGGGTAGGTTTCAGTCAGATACCTGGAGGCGTGTGCAACACCAGCCCCAGCGTGAGACGTTCCCGAACTCCAGCAGCGTTTGCCTCTTGCCAGCAGGCGTTATCTTGTTTCTCTCTCTCCCTCTCTCCCCCTCTCTCTCCAGACTATTTAAACGACCTGCAGGTTCCTGATGACTATGACCCCAGTGGCTCTTGGGAGTTCTACGGCAGCTCTGTGTGTGGTGAGCAGCCTTGTTCGTTTCATTTGGGCGGGATGTGCGCGAGTTACAGAACGTTTCTCTCTGGTGCGGGCGAGGGCTTGCGGGGGTGGTGGTGCTGTGAGCAGGGCTCACTCGGGAGATAATTTTTCCAGGGTCCTTTTTGGAGAACAGCTGGAATCGTGCTCCAGCTCACTGACCTCTCTCTTGTTTGCCTCCCGGATAGAACCAGATGATGAAAGTGGTTACGACGTTTTAGCAAATCCCCCAGGACCGGAGGACCAGGATGACAGCGACGAGGCCTATGGTGACCTATTCGAATTTGAATTTTCCGAAAGCCCCCTTTTGCCATGTTACAACGTCCAGGTGTCCGTCGCTCAGGGGTGAGTGTGGCCAGCGTGTGGTGGAGAGCCAGCCCAGCTGCTCTATGGGGTGGCAGGAGTTAGAAATCCCCTTCAGCAGGTGAAGGTGGATGGGTGGGGGGTGAGTGAATTCCTCACCAAGTGTCCACCGACCTCACAGAATGCAGTAGAACTTTTCCAGAAAAGTGTGGGGGGTGGGAGGGCTCCCCAGCAAACTGCCTTCATTGGAACACACCCCTAGGGCCCAAAGGACGTGGGAGTCAGTGACTGGAATTGCACAGTTTCAGTCACTAAACTCTTGGGGAAGGGATCCTCCCCAAACGGCTACCGTAGGGGCCTTCCAAGGCGCGTGAGGTCCACGGGACGATACTGATGTACCCTCTTCTCGCATAAGATTAGAGAAAGCCATACGTGGCACCTGGGATCTTATGTGTCTTCAGATTTGCTTAGATCGAGTCTTGTCCCCACGGTCGGGCCGCTGTGCCCCATGACCAGCCCTTCGGAGTGAACACGTCAGGAGACCTTGCTCTGCTGTGTGTTGACCCCGGGGCCTAAGGAGTAGCGTCCTCCTTGGACTCTGAGGCTGGGAACGTGTCTGCCTCAGTGGTGACGTTCTATTCGGGACGGAGGTCATAAAGCGTGGCAGGGTACCAGGAAGGATTGCACCACCTCCCTTCTCGAAGGAGCCTCACTCCCGGAAGCATTGAGGGGCGGGCTGGAGGTGTGGGAAAGGAAGGGAAAGCCAGGGGACCTCAAGTGAGGGCCGGAGGGGAGGAGAGATCAAAGAGGTGTTTGCCATCTCCCTTGGGTTGGCATACAGACTGGTTTTCCCCAGTGACTAGAACGGGGTGCACTTACTTGGAGAGGGGTGACCTGAGCTGTGACCAGAGCCAGGGCAGCACCGGGGTGGCCCGCAACGAGGCTCGTTCAGGGACACTGCTCCTTCTTTTGTCTAAGTTGGCTGATCCGCCCTAGATGGTCTCTTAACACATGCACACGAGTCCAGAGTTCCCCCCCTAGAAGTAGATCTTCCGGGCTTCCCTGGTGGCGCAGTGGTTAAGGATCCGCCTGCCGATGCAGGGGACACGGGTCCGAGCCCTGGTCCGGGAAGATCCCACATGCCACGGAGCAACTAAGCCCGTGCGCCACAGCTACTGAGCCTGCTCTCTAGAGCCCACGAGCCACAGCTACTGAAGCCCGTGCGCCCAGAGCCCGTAACAAGAGAACCCACCGCAGTGAGAAGCCCGCTCGCCGCAACTAGAGAAAGCCCGTGCGCAGCAACAGACCCAACGCAGCCAAAAATAAATAAATAAATAAAATTTAAAAAGAAGTAGATCTTCTAAGAGAAATGGGGTGGGGGTGGGGTGATCAAAGTGGAAGTAACGGGCCCTTTCACCGCCAGGAGACGGGTAGTTCATAGTTGGGAGCGCTTCTAATTTTGCCGGAAACTCAAACCACTGTCCTTTCTCTGGTGCAGGCCTCGGAACTGGCTGTTGCTGTCAGACACGCTCAAGAAATTGAAAATGTCCTCCCGCATATTCCGCTGCAATTTCCCAAATGTAGAAATTGTCACCATTGCGGAGGCCGAGTTCTACCGGCAAGTGTCAGCAAGTCTCTTATTCTCTTGCCCCAAAGACCTGGAGTCCTTTAATCCGGAAAGTAAGGAGCTCTTAGATCTGGTGGAGTTCACGAACGAGCTTCAGACTCTGCTGGGCTCATCCATGGAGTGGCTCCACCCCAGCGACATGGACTCAGACGACTACTGGTGAGCTCGCCGGGGCCCGCCGTGTACAGTGTGTCATAGTGTTAATCCTTGTGCATATGTGTCATAATACGACTATTTCTGTAAAGAAAGGACACTATTACATATGAAATATCTCTTCTTTATATAAGAGACACGACTCCAGTCGGAAGGACTTAGAAACATGTTTTTTCTTTTTAAACTTTTAAGTCAGTTTTTATGAAGTTGTTATAATGTTTCTTTACTTTTCAATGCACACATGCTTTGGGATATGTTTGTTTTTACTCGGAACAATTGTTTCTTTTCTTTTTTAAGGAGAAAAAAAAATAAGGAAAAGGAGCTCCACACTTTGACTTAATTTCGTACAAAGCTCCGACGACAGAGGCCATAACTGTTGAGAGTGTGGTCAGAACCGTGTGGTTGGTTTGGGGGGTTGAATTCGGGGAAGGCACTTGGCGACGTTGTAACTTTATGTTTTGTTTACAGAGTACCTGCTCAGGCCAGGTCAATGCTATTGGATGTGATCCAGTAGTGTGTAATATAAATTCAAACCATATCCACACACAACAACTAATTGTATGAAACTTTTATATCCTAATTTAAAAGCTGTGAAATTAGTTTTCACGCATCAAACCGGATTGTTTATATGTTTAAACATTTTATGCTCTTATTTAAAGAAGACTTTGAGCTATTTTTTTCTGTACCCTGTAAAATACTGAAAACTAACATAATATGTTGAAGTTGCTTGAAATTGTACATAAAACTAAAATTTTCTGAATTGTGTGTTTATGTTTGAAATCTGTGTTTTAACTTTGTAAGTAAATTCTCTGCCTTTGTATTTATATTTTACAAAAATTTTCTTAAAAGGCAATAAACCTGTTGAGGAAAGGAGAAGATTGAAGTACCTTGTTTCCTATGTATTTTCCTAAAACGTTACTGTTGTCACAATTTTTTTTAAAGCGGTGTTGACGGTCGGTTCCCCATAGATAACTTTAGGGCGATTTATAGTCTCTATGAACTGAAACAGACTAGAGGATTTCAGGGGAGTGAGACTCTGAAGACAATTTGAAGTTCTATCCTGAAAACTCAATTCGTGGACATATATGTTAATGTTTCTCAGATCCTTCTCAACCCTGTCTCCTCTGATGCCCTAGCAGGCTTTTACATTGCCTTTGACCCTGATGGACTACAGTAGCTTCATCATGGCCAACCCTTTATCTTTAGGAAGACTTTTTCCAGAAACAAGACTTTCATTGTGTCACTTCTCCCTCCAGACCTCGTGTTTTTCTGTTACCTTTTAACATGAAGTCCAAACCCGCTTGGCCCAATAGTCAAGGCTTGTAGTTTTGACCGCTCAGCTACTCTACTGCTCTTACTTCTTGCAGCAGTATCCCTGTTGGGTACTATCAATTTCCATCCTACATCCTTTTAATTCCTTCTTTCATTGCAGAGGCTAGAAACCTGAACACCACTAGACTCCCTTGCCGCTAGGATTCTGAATGGTCGGTTTGGAAGGCAGAGCGAGGTAGAGGCATCTTCCTGCTCTACTGGCTGCTGGTAAGAAGGGTTAGGGAGACATGCTGGCCAGTTTTAGTGACTTGACCAGCCTTCCAACACTGGGTCTTCAGCTTTGTGGGTAATGAGACGCAGTAGTGATTGTGGTGACGCCAGGATGACAACCTCAGCAGACTGTTCTTAAATCCAGTGGTTCCGGTGTCATCCCCGATTCACATTCTTCTAGCCCAGCATCTGATTCCTTGTATCAAGTCCACTTGGGATCAGAATGCCCTTAGCGCTTGTCAGTCTTGCAATGAACCCTGAGAACACCTAGGCAGAGTAGACGGAAGGGGCCACGGCGATGATGTACTGGAGTGGGGTCGTGAAGTATGCAGAGGGAGGGGACCTGCAAGCTCTGTGACCTGGCAGGTGGGAAAAGTGAGCCATGTTTGGGAATGGGGAAACCCAGCACTGTCCGAGGTGGAAATGAGAGAGAGCCCATTGTTGGTGAGTACCAAATGATGCTTGGGATGTATCCTGAAAACAAAAGGGAACCAACAGTGTTCTTGATTTACTAATTTTTTGATCATAAACAAGTACACTTTCATTGCTTTAAAGAAAAATCCCAGCATTTCAGAAATAGAGGTTCTTGTCATCCCAAGCCAACCCTTCCTCCCATTCCCCACTCCGGAGTTAAAACCAGTGTTCACAGTTTGCTGAATATTGTTTATTAGGAAGTCATCTGACACAACAGGAGAGAAAGACAAAGTAAATAGCAAGACCTGAAGAAATGATCGAAACGAAAGAATACCAGCGAGCCTGAACTTCTATAGGTAACGAGGAGCTCCTAAGAGCCCAAATAAAAGCAACGAAATACTCCAGGTTACTTCGCTGTTTGTATTTGTGCTGGCAGTACGGGGGGTGCCCGAGACCAACTGAGGTTCTATCCTGGATGAAGGTCATTTTATTAATAAAGCCAAGAAAATAAGTGAGAGCCACAGGTTTAAGGGGTGCAGGGGAAGTGAGTAATGGGCTCGGTTTAGGAGACATTTCACGTTGTGGTTTATGCGGTTGGAGGAGCTGTTGTTGAGTCAGAACATTTATTGTAAGAACCATCAGGGTGTTAGAAAACGTGGACAGAGAATAACTAGGGTATCTGACCCAGGGTATAGATGAGCTGCCCATGGCCTAGAGAAGTTTGGATGTCAAGGAATTCCCCATGGGTAAAGAGGAGGTACCGTAGGTGTAGACGCCCCCGCCCCCTGCCCCCCCCTCCAATGGGAGCAGAGGGAGTGCACCCGCTGGGCGTAGAGGAGCCCTCCACAGTGAAGATAGGGTATAAATGAGGTCATACTGGCTGCAGCGGGCTCCCAGGTATAGATTCGCTCATACTGCTTACCAAGGTGGAGAGTAGAAGTATGGTTCTTCTGAAGGTGCCTCTAAAGGTCAAGGTCATTCCCTTTGTCTGGTCCTACCTCCTGGCTACAATGTGGTTGGGACCGCTATAGCCACAGCACCCACCCTGGACCATGAGGCATGGAAGTCAAGCACTCAGTGTATTTGGAGGAGCCTGGGTACCCGAGGACCTAGTGGCACAGAGCCACCATACCAGCCCTGCCCTGCTCTGCCTGCCTTTTTATGTTTGAGAAAAATAAACAGTTCTGTTGAAGCCACTGTTACTCTGAGTTTTTCTACGACTCCCACCAAATCTGATCGTAATATGCTTATCATCTGTGTGCACTTGGGCATCTTCCTCTTTCAGCCTCATCAAATTGGCCCAAGAGTGTAACAGCAAAGGAGTGAAAACACCCAAATCACCATCAGCCGGGCCCTGTCTGAAGTAACAGTGGTACATCTGCACAGTGGGTGCTGTGCAACTGTCCAAGGAATTGAGAGCTAGCTCTAAATTCCTTTGGAAATGGTTACCTCTGGGTGAAGAAGAACAAGGTGCCAGGAAAAGGGGTGGAAACTTCACTTCTCTGAATGTTCTTATAGTATCGATCTGACTTTAGAGTTTACATAATTATAAACCAAAAGCAATGTCAAATCAAAAAGCAAAATGAAACCAACCTTAACTATCCAGTCAGAAGCATAACCACATGGAAAGGGACTACTTCAAGTGACTTTAAAACACAATAAAGTGATTGTATAATCCCTTGCCCTAAGGACAAAAAAGTACAGAAACGGTTTAGATTATTTTCGCTAATCCTATCCTTGGCGATAGTGTCAGCATTGTTACGCTGTCCTGTTTGTGTCCTGAGATGAAGCAAAAAGTATTTGGCATGGTTGAGATCTGGGATTTTTAGCATGGGAGAAAGGAGGTGCAAATATAGGATTGGTGAGGTTAAATAGAAATTGTGTAGTCCTTGGGAATTCCCTGGCAGTCCAGTGGTTAGGACTCCATGCTTTCACTGCTGAAGCTGCGGGTTCAATCCCTGGTTGGGGAACTAAGATCCCGCCAGCCACGTGGTGTGGCCAAAAAAAAAAAGAAACGAAAGGAAAAAGAAATTGTGTAGTCCTGAACTTGAATTGGAAGTATCAGTATGCACTCATGATGAATTAAAAAAAAAAAAAAAACAAGGTTTCCTTCTGTCCACTGAAAATGCTTAGAAATAATAACTAATAGAAATGAGCACCACCAACTCCCAGACTGTGGTTTCTAAATACCTTTTCTCACTAAAGAGAATTGAGGTTCCTTTGAGAAACGGTTGATCCCAGTGAGAGTTGGCAGGGAGTGTGGACATACACAATACAAGCTGGTAGGGCTGTGTCAGACTCAGTAGCCAACTTGGAGAAGCCCCTATAAATATGGGCCACTTTTAGCATCAGTGAGGATAACTGCAAAGAATATAAAGTAGTTCCCTACCCCACCCCCCACATCTGCAGTTTCGCTTTCTGAGGTTTCAGTTACCGACAGTCAACCTTGGTCCGAAAATGTTAAATGGAAAATTCCAGAAACGATTCATAAGTTCTAAATTGTGCACTGTCCTGAGTAGCATGATGAAATTTTGCTCCGTCCTGCTCAGTCCTGCCCAGGACGTGAATCGTCCCTTTGTCCAGCTTATCCGCGCTGTATATGCTACCTGCCTGTTAGTCACTTAGTAGGCAACTGGGTCATCAGGTCAACTGTCGCGGTATCGTAGCCCCTGGGTATAGGGTTTGATACTGTCTGCAGTTTCAGGCATCCACTGGGGGGTCTTGGAACGTATCCCCCATTGATAAGGGGGGAGTACGGTAAACGTTAAATACGTTCAAATCCGCGAGTTCATGATGAATGATATATATAAAACAAACTCGTGGATCTCTTTGGAGGGATGATAGGGAAAACCTCATCATTTGAAACTGGCAAATATAGGAGGAAAAACGAAGCATTTCCCTGCCTTTCCTACATGAAATGTTTTGCTTTACAACAGTATTACAGCCAATATAAGGTGTTACCAGGTTACAACCCTTCATGAAATAGTAGATCCAGGCAATGACCATTCATGAATGCCAACATTACCGAAAATAGAAAGAAAACACGAAAAGGAACAACCAGGTATTCTGAGCCTCCTGATAAGCAAACACTTCACCTCCTATGAAGTAGTCTTGCCAAAAAATTGAACCTGAAACTGATGAGCCTCCAGACCAGCGCTGCCCAATAGAAATATGTGAGTCGCCTGTGTAATTTAGAATATTCTAATAACTGCATTTTTTATTTAGAGGTGTTTTGGGGTTTTGTTTCTTTTTTTTAGAGGGTTTTTTTTTCTTTGTTTGTTTTTGGCCATGCCACGTGGCTTATGGGATCTTAGTTCCCCAACCAGGGATTGAACCTGGGCCCTCAGCAGTGAAAGCGTGGAGTCTGAACCACTGGACTGCCAGGGAATTCCCTAGTAGCTACATTTTAAAAAGGGAAAAGAAACAGATGAAATTAATCTTAATATTTTAACTCAATATATGCAAAACATTACCATTTCAACATGTTATCAATATAAAAATCATTATTAACGAGATAGTTTACTTTTGTTTTTTTCTACTAAAACTTTAAAAAAATCCAATTTATATTTTATAGCACTTTTCAGTTTGGACTGGCCACATTTCAAGTACTCAGTAGCCACGTGTGGCAAGTGGCTACCATACTGGACAATGCACGTTTAGGATCTATTTACAATTTACAGGAAATACAGGGGACAGAAGAACGTGTTAGGACATTATGGGGGTGCATTCAGCAAAAGCCAGATTGAGGCTCTGTAAGGCACATGATTTGGTTTCTTCAAACTGTAAGTGGAAAAAAAAAAAAACAGATGGAGGGGGGAACCTATAGACTAAAAGAGATTTAAGAGAAATACCAACTGCAAAATACAGATCTTAGAGTCCAGTTTGAACAGACAAACTAAAAAAAGAAAATATTCGTGAAAAACACGGAAATAGGAACACTGAACATTTTTTTGGTAGAGGCCTTATCTTTTAATAATACATGCTGAAATATTTCTGGATGAAATGATAAGATATCTGGGATTTGCATCGAAATCATCCAGGAGGCGGGGGAAGGGGGAGGTATGTATAGACAAACAAGCCTGATCATCAGTGGGTAATTGTTGAAGCGGGCGATGGGTACATGGGGGTTTATTTGCACTATACTCTTCTAGTTTGGGGTATATTTGAAATTTTCTACACTAAAAGGTTTTTGTTGTTTTTATTAATGAGCATCAATACTTGTCTTTCAGAGGTGTGAGGATTCAATGAGAGCACCAAGCACAGTACCCAACAGGTAGTGGGCACTAGATAAATGCTTAGATTCCCCTTTCTAAAAAGCTGGATACTTCAAAATAAATCAATAAATAAAAGGACCCTGAAACGATCCTGTCTCTTCACATACAATTTGTAAATTCCCGCAGATTAGATCTGTTTTCCGTATCTCTACCATCTGGTGATGACCTGGTCACTGGGAAAACTGGCAGAGAGAGAAATTATGGCAAATGCTAGTCCTCAATGGCAAAAGCTCAGTCAGGGGTGGCGCAAGAGTCTGTGTACACCTATTATATAGTTTTTAATGTTTTAAATATTCAAAAACAAAAATAGATGAATAAAGATAAATGCTGAATTTGAATATAAATAGGAACAAATGAAACTTTGTATCCCATTGACAACATTACCACACAGAGTATACATCCTTAGTGGAATATATTCTAAGGACAAACATAACTGCAAAGATATCATGAACTTTACTTAGCAGATCTCTTGTAGTGATGTTTGTATTGAAATTGTATTTTATAGGCATTATAAGATAGAGCAAATGATAAATACATTGGTAATTTTGGGAACTTCTGTGTGAGAAGGGAGGTATGAATATGGAATGTGCAGAAGGGAGAAAGAACCTTGTGATGTTGGATTTGAATTGTTAACTCAGTATTTAAACAAACACAGGCTCTGTCTGCCCACTAAAAGGGCCTGAGAAACATTAATACCCCAGTAGCAATGAACACATCCAGGACCAAGTTCTTGGTTTCTAAATACCATTCTCCACTATCAAGAACCAGCGGTTGCTTGAAAAAATGGCTGACCCTGAGTCTGTAGCAGGGAACGTACAAGGTGAGCCTCACCCGTAGAGGAAGAGACTGGCATCATATGCCTCCCAACGTGGTGAATGAGAGTAAGAAGGACACAGCATCACCTCTGCAGCGTTCTTGTCAAAAATTCGGAACCTGAATCCAATCATGAGGAAATGGATAAATCCAGAATGTGGGATATTCTGCAAGACAAGTGGCCTGGCTTTCTTTTATTTCTAGTTTTTAATCACTGCCATGAAAAACAAAAGTAGGAGGGAATGTTCTAGATTCGAGAAGATTGAAGAGACAAGACAATGAAATGCAATGCATGAACCTTGATAGTATCCTAGATCAGGGAAGAAATAGTTATAAAACACTTTTGACTAATAAATTGGATAATAAGCAAAACACAAGAACAACAGCAAACCACTTTTGAGACTACTGGGGAAAATTTTAAACTCAATCTCATTGAGGTATAATTTAGATACAATAAAAGACACCCATTTTAAATGTATATATAGTTCTGTGAGTTTTGACAATTTTATGCCCATGTAACCACCACTCCCAGTCAAGAATCTAAGTGCCTTTGTGCCTCTGCTTTCAACATTCCCCTCACCCCAGACAACCACTGATGTAGTTTCTATCACTACAGAGTCAATGGGGAAATTGAAATAAAGACCATAAATTAGAGGATATTATTGAATAAATGTAAATTTTCTTAGGAGTGATAATGGCGTTGCAGTTATGTAGGAAAATGCTCTTATTCTTGGGCGATGTATGCTAGGGTGTTTAGGGGTGAACTATCATGATGTCTGTAGTTCAGTTTCAAATGATTCAGCAAAAAGAGTATACACACACAGATAACAAAAGCATGGCAAAATAATAATTGGTGAATCTAGGCGAAGGGTATATTAAAGTGTTCTTTCAACTTTTTACAGGTTTGAAAAATTTCAAAATAATAAGTTTGGCGGGGGGGGAAGAAAAAAATGTAATTTTCATCTCAGACTTTTTCCAATGCCTCTCATAACTGCTTCCGCAGAGAGAGATGAAACGAAGACAGGTTAAAACATTCTTCTTCCTTTTCTGAAAGGTCTTAGGATTCTGTCACAAACAGAAGGCTCAAAAGGTTTTGCAGCCTCTCCCCACTAAGGCCCCTCCCAAAGCCCAGGTTCAGAGTTTGGGGTTTGGATTTGGGTCTGGTTTGGGGGAGGCGGTGTCTCTCCCCCTCACACTGAAGTCACTCCATATCTTAGTCTGTTCAAGCTGCTATTAAAAAAAAGCCATAGACTGGGGACGTTATAAACAACAGAAATTTCTTTCTCACAGTCCTGGAGGCTAGAAGTTCGAGATCAGGGTATCTGCATGGTTGGGTTCTGGAGAGGGCCCTCTTTCGGGTTGCAGATTGCCAACTTCTCCTTGTATCCCTACATGGCAGAAAGGGGCTAATTAGCTCTCTGGCCTCTTATAAAGGCACTAATCCCGGTCATGAGGTCTCCACCCTTATGACCTAATCACCTCCCACGGGCCCCGCCTCCAAATACCAGCACCTTGAAGGTTAAGCTTTCAACATATGAAATTTGAGGGAGACACCAACATTCGGTCCACAGCACCCTCCTTCCCAGAGCCCTCTGGCTTGGACAAACAGGAGGATTGATCAGCCAGGCCTCACCCTGAGCAGGCTGTCCCTGCATGAAGTCCCTGCAGGCAGGCAGCCAGAACCACGCTGCTGGGGAGGGAGGCCGTGCCGGCCATGAGAGCGCACTGTTCCAACCTGCCGCTCGGGGAGCATATTTCATGGAAGGCCCCAGCTGTCTTTCTCCTCTGGAACCACTACCGCGTTCAGGCCGAGGCCACATTTCCCCGGGGGGCGGAGACTGTTCCAGCCAGTGACTGCGCACAGCAACAGTACAGAGGCCGCTCGTTCTGGCCAGATGTGGGGTTCCTCCAATGGTTGACTTTAGCTCCAGACTCTCCACAACCTGGCTGGAGGTTTCTTGGCACTACACTGCACTCTGAGAGTGTTCCTTCCCCTCTCCTTCCACGAGTGTCTGACCTGATTGAGGTCTGAAAGCTGTCCTTTCATTTTCCTGCTTCCTCGCCGACGGCTGGCTTTCCTATCTAATCCCATCTTGGCCTCTACTTCTTGGGCGACCCAAACGCATACAACTTTCCCTCTGCCACACATGCTATAAAAGAAGACTAAGACCAGAGTTAGCAGGCACCCAGTATGATTTTGGAAACTGCTTTTTTTCCTCAAGGTGGTTTTCTTTTTTTTTTTTTTTTTTTTGTTTGCGGTACGCAGGCCTCTCACTGTTGTGGCCTCTCCCGTTGTGGAGCACAGGCTCCGGACACACAGGCTCAGCGGCCATGGCTCACAGGCCCAGCTGCTTTGCGGCATGTGGGATCCTCCCGGACCGGGGCACGAACCCGTGTCCCCTGCATCGGCAGGCGGACTCTCAACCACTGCGCCACCAGGGAAGCCCAAGGTGTTTATATTAAAAGTAGGCAGAGGAGGAAGAAGAAGAAAGAAAGAGTCCGTTTTAGATGACTGGTCAGGACAGAGAGGGCCTCTCCGGGAAGGTGGCGTTTTGAGCAGGCAAGTGAATAAATAAACTGGTTTATAGTCAACCAAAGAGATACTAGACCCCAGCTACACCAACCAAGACAGACGCATGTCACAAATGTAATACTGACCAAAATAGAAAGCGAGTTACAGAAGAATGTGTACAGCATGACATATTTCTGTAACATTTCCAAATAGGCCAAGTACCGTGTTATACTCTTAATGGGTTTCCGACCAGTTACTAAAGATATAAAAACAAGAAGTGTGATACATACTTAGTTCAGGATAGTTGTTACCTCTGTGGGGTGGGGCGGAGGGGGGCAGTGGAGGAAGGGAAATTGTTACTAGAAGGACGAGGGCATGGGGGGGGGGGAAGAAAAGGAAGGAAGGAAGGAAGGAAGGAAGGAAGGGAATGCTAAGAACTTTGGAAGCAGAAATTTGTTTTTGACCGAAGCCTGTGTGATGCTTAAAATAAAATAACAAATAGTTTCTGGTCTTCAGGCACATCCTATGTCCACAATCCTAGAAGGAAAATTACAAGAGTTTGCAATTATAGCTTATCTGTCTGCCTTACCTCTACAGATTCATCTCGCTAGCAGGTGGGAGCATCACCCTGAACACGTTTTGGAGGTAACTGTGAGCCTGGCTGTTTGGCCCAAGACTGAACTTTTCTGCCTCTGTCACTCCCATCCCCAAATCTGCTAGATTTGCAATGTCTATACAAGTCCTAACAATGCCCCCAGCCAAAGGCTTCAAGCTAAAAGGATGGGCCGGAGAAGGACAAGCCTGAAACCTTTGTAAATTGGCTTCCTTGTTCTGTTACACCACAAGATTGCAGTTCCCCAGAAATGAGCAGTCTTCGTGGCCCATTCCCTGGGGTCGGAAGAAACTGCTTGTGCATGTGCAAGGCTGGCAAATTTAAGCAAAAGATAGGCTTAAGGAGACTCAACAAGGAGCAAGGAAGATTCCTGTCTCTTCTTCCTTCAGCCACCTTTCTCCTCCATCTTACACTTGATCTCTTCTAGTCAGCTCCCCTCCTTGCTTCCTTCCTGTTCCAGTTACCATGGCTGCATGACAGTCACTCCCAAGCTTTATGGCTTATATTGGCATAAGGACAGGTACATAGATCAATGGGATAGAATAGAAGAGAGCCCAGAAAGAAACCCTCACATAGATGGTCAACTGACTTTCAACAAGGGTGCCAGGACTATTCAGTGGGGAAAGGACAGTCTTTTTAACAAATGATGCTGGGAAAACAGGATCCACCTGCAAAGAATGAAGTTGGATCCCAACTTCATACCATACCAAAAAAGAAACTCAGAATGGAGCAATGACCTACATGTAAGAACTAAAACTACCAGACTTTTAGGAGAAAACATTGGCGCAAATCTTGGTTAGGCAATGTTTTTTAAGATACGGCACCAAAAGCATGAATAACCAAACAAAAAATGAACTGGTGTACATATATATATATGAATCACGTTGCTATACACCTGAAACATTGTAAATCAACTATACTCCAATTTAAAAACTAAAATAAATGAGGTTAAAAAGAAAGAAAATGGGCTTTCTCAGGATTAAAAACTTTTGTGTTGTAAATGATACCATCAAGACAGTGAAAAGAGGGACTTCCCTGGTGGCGCAGTGGTTAAGAATCTGCCTGCCAATGCAAGGGACACAGGTTTGAGCCCTGATCTGGGAAGATCCCACATGCAGGGAGCAGCTAAGCCCATGCACCACAACTACTGAGCCCGCGAGCCCCAACTACTGAAGCCCGCTCGCCTAGAGCCCGTGCTCCACAACAAGAGAAGCCACCACAACGAGAAGCCTGCGCACCACAACGAAGAGTAGCCCCCCACTCGCCGCAACTAGAGAAGGTCCGCGTGCAGCAACGAAGACCCAATGCAGCCAAAAATAAATAAATTAATTAATTTTTTAAAATGTGGATCTAAATCCAATGTCCATCAACTGATGAATGGATAAATGTGAAAATGTAGTCTATCTATACAGTGGAATATTACTTAGCCGTAGAAAGGAATGAAGTACTGACACCTGCTACAATGTGGATGAACCTTGAAAACATTATGCTGAGTGAAGAAAGCCAGACACACAAGGCCACGTATTACACAATTCCACACGTATGAAATGTCCAGAATAGGCAAATCTATAGAGACAGGAAGCAGATTAGTATTTGACAGGGGCTGAACAAGGGTGGAAGGAGCATGGGGCTTCTTTGGGGGGTGATGAAAATCTTCTAAAAGTGACTGTGGTGACGGTTGCACAACTCTGTGAATATACAGAAACCATCGGATTATATACTTCAAATGAGTGAAGTTTATGATATATGAATCATGTGTCAATAAAGATGTCAAAAAGAAACTTCTTGTTTCAAAACAGCAACAATTATTTTTGAATCCGTAACTCGAGCAGGCCTCCTTTGGGAAAGCTTACCTATACTCCACTTGGCATCCCCTGGGGTGGCTCAGAGGTTGGGGCTGGACTCTTCTGGAGGGTCCTTCTCTCACACGTCTAGTGATTGAAGCTGGCTGTCGGCTGGGGCTCCACTGGGGGTCTGGCAGCTGGAACACCTACACTCTGCATGTGGCCTGGGATGCTTCCCTCCACAGTGGCTGGGTTCCAAGGGCCAGCATCCTGTAAAAGCGGGGACCACTCTGAAGCTTTCCTTTTATGATCCACCTCTGAAAGTCACACACTGTCACTCTCCCCACATTCTATTTGTTAGAAGCAAGTAACCAAGGCCAACCTGTACTCAAGAAGAGATGGATTAGACCGCGCCGCGCAGCTTGTGGGATCTCAATTCCCCTACCAGGGATTGAACTCGGGCCCTCGGCAGTGAGAGCGCGGAGTCCTAATCACTGGACCGCCAGGGAATTCCCTAGACTCCATCTTCTGCAGGAAGAGGATCAAAGAATTTGGAGGCATGTTTTCAAGCCATCACATTCCCTCTGCTCCATACGTGCTCCAAATCTTTATGGAAGGGAAACCGTTCAGTGAGTGTAAACCAAGGAACGCCACTGAATTTACGTTTCACAGAACGGCATAAAGGAGAAGTTTGGACCAAAGACTCGCACGCCCCTGACTTGGGGTTACACCTGATTGCGACAGGGGCTGTGAGAACCATCGGTGCCCTGTCGGAAGGGGCAGTGCGGCTCTGGGATGGGCTGTTGCTGCGATCAGACCCTGGATTGTCAGGTCTTCTGACCTTTCAGAAGAGAAGCCAGTAATCTGGATTTTTACGTGAACTCTCACTAGCATTCATGACATTGATAAAACAAAAC
The DNA here is from genome assembly GCF_964374135.1 of Grampus griseus. Taxonomy (NCBI): domain Eukaryota; kingdom Metazoa; phylum Chordata; class Mammalia; order Artiodactyla; family Delphinidae; genus Grampus; species Grampus griseus. The sequence continues at coordinate 35,024,200 of NC_138999.1, read as the reverse complement.
CATCCCAGGGAGGCCCCGGGCCCACCAGTTTGCAAACTCTGATGTTAATCCGTGGAGGTTTTTTTTCACTCACACGAAAATATGGAATACAAACTTCCAGAATTGCCCATGGAAATTGCCCATGGATGAATCACCCCCTGTCGGGGCGGGGGCGGGCAAAGAGACAATTTCAAGAGCCTCTGCTTCAAACGTCCCCCGAGAAGCAGTGCAGTGAGGCTTTTGAGCCTGGGGTCTTGGTTAATTTCCTGGTAAATAAATAAGTGAATCCAGTATAGAGCGTGAACTTAAAAAATTCTTTTAATTTAAAAAATTTAAATTTTTTATTACGCAAATGAACTGCAAACCGATGGGTGGGGGGAGACAAGGTTTTGGTGAATAGCCTTTCAACTTTCCTTTTCTGTTCGTATATCTGTTTTGTTTTTTCATATCATACAGGTGTTTTTTAAAAATTTTTAATTTAATTTTCTTTTGGCTGTGCCACACTTGCGTCTTAGTTCCCCGACCAGGGATCGAACCCATGCCCCCTGAAATGTAAAGTGTGGAGTCCTAAGCACTGGACCGCCAGGGAATTCCCATACAGGTTTTTCTTCTTGAATTCCCCTTCTCACTTTATTATAAGAATGTTAGGGCTTCCCTGGTGGCGCAGTGGTTGAGAGTCCGCCTGCCGATGCAGGGGACACAGGTTCGTGCCCCGGTCCGGGAAGATCCCACATGCCGCAGAGCGGCTGGGCCCGTGAGCCATGGCCGCTGAGCCTGCGCGTCCGGAGCCTGTGCTCCGCAACGGGAGAGGCCACGACAGTGAGAAGCCCGTGTACCGCAAAAAAAAAAAAAAAAAGAATGTTAGTCCCATGAGTCCTGGATCCTGTTCCCATGGTCACCCACTACCATCACCCTGACACTTCCCATAGCTTAAGAGCAACGTTTCCTAGACCCAGCAGGTGGGTTAAAGACCAGACACGGCCACAAACTGGAATGGAGGCCAAGGACATGTGGTGAGGTCTCACAAGTCCCCAAAATCCCCTCTTAAAAAGTAGCCTCTTAGATTCCATATATAAATGATAACATACAGTATTTGTCTTTGTCTGTCTGACTTATTTCACCAAGCATCATACCCTTCAGGTCCATCCGTGTTGCTGCAAATGGCATTATTTCATTCTTTTTTATGGCTGAGTAGTATTCCATTGTATATATGTGCCTCATCTTCTTTATCCATTCCTCTGTTGATGGACACTTAGGTTGCTTCCATGTCTTGGCTATTGTAAATAGTGCTGCCATGAGCATTGGGGTGCATGTATCATTTCAAAGTAGTGTTTTCGTTTTCTTCGGATATACACCTGGAGTGGAGTTTTTTGAGTTTTTTAAGAAAGACTCTTATCTTGAAAGAATTAGAAATGTAATGAACAAAATAAACTTTGAAACAGGCTAAAAAAGAAAAAAAGTAGCCTTAGGCCCCTTAGGCCTGATGGATCTGTTGATGTCACCTGGGTCTTCATGTAAAAACTTCTGCCTTCCCTTAAATTTCTCCCTTCCTCTGCCTTCCCTTATCCTCAGTCCCTGACCTGTCCAAGCCCCTGACTCTCCCCCAGAATCTCCAATAACTGGCCCTGCTCTCCTGACTCACCTTGCTTGGGGGCAGGGGGGAGATAGGGTGGAGGCAGATGTTCTGAGCAGATTGGACGCCCAGGAGCCCTTAGCTGAGACACTTGGTCTCACCTCAAGGAGCTCTCTGGAGACTGGAAGAGCGCCATTTTCCACACACTAGGCCCAGTCTCAGGGAACTCTCCTGCTTCTAGCTCCCACTTCTCCCTGGCTGAGGCCCACATGACACTCTGCTGACTGAGACCCCTCTCCCCTTCCCAGCTTCCCCCATCCCACTTCCCAGCTCCCTTTCACAGCCCGTCCTTCTCTCAACCCCCAGATCAACCCGTGTTTGCTACCATGTCCCTCAGAACCACTCTCCTCTTATTCCCCTGGGCCAAGGCCAGAACCCAGGCTAGTCAGGGCCCAGCAGCAAGTCTGGGTAGCCTCAAATATCACCCCTGCCTCTATCCCTCTCTCACCCCAAAGCATCCAGGGCCTCACATTCCCAACTCCCCTGTAATACCACCACCACCGACCCTCCCCTTCTGCACCAACCTTTCCAAATCTTTCCTGTTCCCATAGCTGTGGCTTCACCCTCACAGCTGCCCCCTCCTTTAGCTCTCTCAGAAACCGTCCCCTACAACGCCGTTCTAAAAGGAAATAAAGGGACTTCCCTGGCAGTCCAGTGCTTAGGACTCCGTGCCTCCACTGCTGGAGACCCAGGTTTGATCCCTGGCTGGGGAACTAAGATTCCGCAAGCTGCGTGGCACGGCCAAAACAAAAAACAAACAAACAAAAAGGAAATAAAACAAATGAAGTAAAAGGTAAGCCACCACCAAAAATTCCTGATTAGAATGAAGCTTCTGGAAACCCAGGAGGAGCTTATGTCTTTTCTGGTCCCTGGAATGGAACGGGCACACTATATTTCTGCCCTGTGGTGTTGTAAGTTCCTTGAGGACAGTGGCCAAGGTTTTTTGTGTCCACCTGAGTATTGAGTCTCCTCAGAAGTCTGCTAGGGCTTCCCTGGTGGCACAGTGGTTGGGAGTCCGCCTGCCAATGCAGGGGACATGGGTTCGAGCCCTGGTCAGGGAAGATCCCACATGCTGCAGAGCAACTAAGCCTGTGTGCCACAACTACTGAGCCTGGGTGCCACAACTACTGAGCCTGTGCTCTGGAGCCCGTGGGCCACAGCTGCTGAGCCCACGTGCCACAACTGCTGAAACTCTCGTGCCTGGGGCCCGTGCTCCGCAACAAGAGAAGCCACTGCAATGAGAAGCCCGCGCACTGCAACGAGGAGTAGCCCCCGCTCGCCACAACTAGAGAAAGCCCGCACGCAGCAACAAAGACCCAACGCAGCCAAAAATAAATAAATTAATTAATTAAAAAAAGAAAAAGAAGTCTGCCCACCATGGCCCCTCTGTCAGTGCTCACTCCGTATACACCAGCCACTTTGGATTCGAGCAATCTACCTGTAAGAATTTGCATTGTCAGTCACTAAATTAAGCTGGTGAGGGTTTTCTTTGTATTCCCTCAGCCTGAACACCAGGCCTGAGTCAGGGCAGGCCCCGCCTAAACGCGTGCAACTGTACCTCTTTCCCCCCATCAGCAAAGAGAAATGACCCAACCCAGGAATCAGTGTTCCCTCAGGGAAGCCTAAAGCAGAGGGACCTATGCTTTTGTTTATTCATTTATTTATTTTCTAGTTAATTAAACTATCCAGAATCTTTCTGGACACAAGAGGTCCAGCGATTTCAGAATTGAGGCCACCCCTATGCCAGGGCCTTTAACCTTGGAAGCCTCATGCTACATTGTCCTCAGACAGCCGTCCCCTTCCTGCTTATCCATGTGCTCCTCCAATTTTTTCTTTCCTTTTTTTTTTTTTTTTTACTTTAAAAAAAAAAAAACACATTTCTTTCTTTCTTTCTTTGGCTGAGTCGGGTCTTAGCTGCAGCACGTGGGATCTTTGTTGCAGTGTGCGGGCTCTTCGTTGTGGCGCATAGGCTTCCCTCTAATTGTGGTGCACGGGCTCCAGAGCGTGTGGGCTCAGTAGTTGCGGCGCCTGGGCTTAGTTGCCCTGCGGCATGTGGGATCTTAGTTCCCTGACCAGGGATCGAACCCGCCTCCCCTGCACTGGAAGGCGGATTCTTAACCTCTGGACCACCAGGGAAGTCCTCTCTATGTCTTTCAATGGAAGAGAAATAAGCATCTGTCTTGTCAAATAACTATGAGTAGTAGGAAAATAAAACTAAAGAGAATATGATCAGACCTGTCTCTGCAGCCCAAGTACTACTGCAACCAAATTTTCCCTCAGAAAGCAGAAGCTACCCCAGAGGTTTTTCACAGAAACTTTTTTGGAAGTGTAACATACAAAAAAGTACACAAATAATAAATACACATCTTGATGAATACATGAATTTTCACAAGCTGAACACGCCCATCTAAGCAACACCCAGATGAAACAGAACGTGACCAGCACCCCAGAAGGCCCCTCAATGCCCCCTTCCAAGCACCTCCCCACCAAGGGTAACCCCTAGTTTATCTTCTATCACGATAAATGAGTTTGGCCAGTTTTTATATTTTATATAAATGGAATCTTACTGTGCCTATTCTTTTGTTTTTGGCTTCTCTTGCTCAACGTTTAAGTTGGGAGATTCACTCATGTGGTTATGCGTGGCTGTAGTCTGTTCACGCTCATTGCTATGTGGTGTTCCACTCTGTGAACTGTCCATAATGTGTGGATCCAACACAATGCACTGGTCCATTTGACTGGTGACAGTTACCTTGTATTTGAGTCCCAGAAAACTCTCTTGATTTGGGTGACGCTCTCAATGACTTTATTTCCAACAATAAAGTGGTGTTTAGGGAAGACCCATGAACCCGAAATGGCCTCAATCGATGCTGGTTTGCAATGCTTAGAGAGGTCACCTAGCAGAGTTGGTTTATTTAAAAAAAAAAAAAGAAGAAGAAGAAGGAAGGAAGAAGAAAGAAAAGGAGGGGCTGTTCAGGATGCTATAATAGAATACCACAGACTAGGAGGCTTAAAACAACAGACATTTATTTCTCACAGTTCTGGAGGCTGGGAAGTCCAAGATCAAGGTGCTGGCAGATTTGGTGTCTGGTGGGAACCCATTTCCTGGTTGATAGACTGCTGTCTTCTTGCTGTGCCCTCACATGGTGGAAGGGACCAGGAAGCTCTCTGGGGTCCCTTTTATAAGGGCACTAATTCCATTCATGAGGGCTCCACCCTCATGACCTAATCACCCCCCAAAGGCCTTGTCTCCTGATGCCAGGGGGTTTGGTTTCAACATATGAATTTGCAGGGGGACACAAATATTCAGTCCTTTGTAGAGGCAAAGAAAGGTAACCAAGATTTAGTCATTATTCCTGGTTATAACACAAATATTGGATGCTGTTTTGGACAAGCCCTTGAATGCCTGCTTTCAAAAGCAACACAGTCAGTGGTCCTGTTGTGGAGGCCACAAATGCACACAGAAGGAAGGCATGAAAGAGAGAACCTAATGGTTGGACAACAAGTGCTTATAGCTTTGGATAGAATTTCCACACAGAAAGTGTAGGGTCTCAAACTACTCAGTGAGTAGTGCAGATGAAATCACTAACGTCAAAGATTTGTGGAAAGTTTAATAAAGTGGCTTTGGGCTATGCCAGTGGAAAAGGCAATACAATCTCAACTTATGTGTTATTTTAATAATAAGTTCTTCTAAATAATAAAGGTAACTGGGATGGTTTTAAAAATACATTCACAAATTCTTTAACACTCTTCCCTGCAAGAGGTGGAGCCAAATCCTCTTTCCCTTACTGTGGGCTGGACGCGGTAATGAGGTTGCTAATGAATAGATTAAAGGGTACATGATGGTGTGTGTCTCTGGAGCTTAGGTCATGAGGTACTGTGGGCGTCTACTTGCTCGGTTTCTTGCTCTCTCTTGGATCACTGTGTCTGGGGAAAGCCATCTGCCATGTTGGGAGGGGCCTGAGGGAGAGGCCCACGTGGTGACTGAGTGAGGGAGGCCTCCCTCTGGCCATCGTAAGTGAGGAACCGAGGCCTGCCAACAGCTATGCGATTCTCCAGCCCCTGCAGCCTTGCAGCCCTGGCCCACATCGAATATTCTAGGCCTAAAAGTTCAAGATAGTCACAAAAGGTGTTCGGGGACCTTCTCAGTAGGACAACATGGGATCATATTATGTTTGGCCATCAAAGACATTTCATTCACTGAACGGATGGATGGATGGATGGATGAATAGATGAAGTAATGAATCTGGGCTTAAAGATGGCATTGTTTTTTGGCGGCGTCACACAGCTTGCGGGATCTTAGTTCCTCAGCCAGGGATTGAACCTGGGCCCTTGGCAATGAAAGTGCAGAGCCCTAACCACTGGACAGCCAGGGGATTCCCAAGAAAGGATAGATTTTGGAAGAAGGATTTGACATGAAGAGCCCAATGGCAGAAGCCAATCAGGATGCTATTGCAGTGGTCCAGCAAGAGAGGATGGGAGGGACTTCCCTCGTGGCGCAGTGGTTAAGACTCCGCACTCTCAATGCAGGGGGCCTGGGTTCGATCCCTGGTCAGGGAACTAGATCCCACATGCATGCTGCAACTAAGAGTGCGCATACCACAACTAAGGAGCCCCGTGAGCCACAACTAAGAGGAGCCCGCCTGCCGCAACTAAGACCCGGTGCAACCAAATAAATAAATTAATTTAAAAAAGAATAAATGTTCAGTTAATAACGTGTTTCTTTCAAAATAAATAAAGACTATGCTTTAAAAAGAAAAAAAAAACAAAAGAGAGAGAGAGGATGGGAGCCTGGGCCAAGGCTGAGGCTGTGGGGAGTGGACAGAAGGAGGATGCTTATAATCAGAGGGACATTTTGAAGCAGAGGTTCTCCATCATGGACCCCTGTGCCGGTCTGATAAATCATATAGCCCCCTTCTCAGAATCGTGCTTTACAATGCATAGACTAAAACAACAGGATTACAAAGGAAACCAATTATATTGAAATATGCTAGCAAAATACCAAGACCCCACTAATTTGTGATATTGTCATTGTGGCCGCAAGTCTTTTGACACTTACCCCATTGAGAGGTGGCGTCTTTGTCCCCTCCCCTTGTATCTAGGCTGACCTTAGTAAGAAATTTGCTTGACCAATAAAACGTGGCAGAAGCGACATTCTGGACTTCCTTTTTTTAACTGAGGTACAATCGACATACAATATTCTATTAGTTTTACGTGTACAACATAATGATTCAATAGTGGTATATATTATGAAGTGATGACCACAGTAAATCTAGTTACCATCCCATACATAGTTTCAACATTTTTTTTTTCCTTGTGATGAGACCTTTTAAGATCTACTCTCAGCATCTTTCAAATATGCAATGCAGTGTTATTAACTATAGTCACCATGCTATTATATCCCCAGGGCTTATATATTTTATAACTGGAACTTTATACCTTTTGACCCCCTTCATCCATTTTGCCCACTTGACATTCTGGAATTTCCTTTTTTTTTTAAATTAATTAATTTATTTTTGGCTGCGTTGGGTCTTCGTTGCTGCACGCGGGCTTTCTCTAGTTGCAGCGCGCGGGGTCTACTCTTCGTTGCGGTGCGCGGGCTTCTCATTGCGGTGGCTTCTCTTGCTGTGGAGCACAGGCTCTAGGCACGCAGGCTTCAGTAGTTGCGGCGTGCGAGCTCAGTAGTTGTGGCACGAGGGCTCAGTAGTTGTGGCTCATGGGCTCTAGAGCGCAGGCTCAGGAGATGTGGTGCACGGGCTTAGTTGCTCTGCAGCATGTGGGATCTTCCCGGACCAGGGCTGGAACCCGTGTCCCCTGCATTGGCAGGTGGACTCCCAACCATTGTGCCACCAGGGAAGCCCGACATTCTGGAATTTCTAAGGCTAGATCAGAAGATGTCTGGCAGCTCCCTCCCTATTTTCTGGAACACTCTTTTTGGGGCTGTGAGCCACCATGTAAGAAATCCCACTACCCAGAGCCCGCCCAGTTGGGCAGAGGACATGGGGGAAGCTAGGAGGCTGCCTAGGGGTGCAGAGAGACAGAGATGCATAAAGGAGCCCCCAGTCATTGGGATCATCCAATCTGAGGCCCCCGACATTGCCTGGAGCAGAGATAGCCCACCCAGCCCTGCCCAAAGGGCAGGTTCATGAGCAAAAGAAATGATTTTTGCTGCTTCCAGCCATTACCTTTTGAGGTAATTTGTTCCAGAGCACAGATAACCAGAACGCTAATGGGTGGGCCTATTAATGATGAATTAAATAGTAAGATCTAACAGCAGTCCTAACAAATACCATAATTTCAAATTAGTGATGCGCGTAATCAGTATATTGAGGTATCGGCGTCGACTATACTGTGATACGAAAATATCTGTGATTTTGAGAGGCGACCGAGTCACAGGTGCTGCTGATACAATGATAATGGTTGCCTACACGCAGGGCTGAAGGAAATGCTAAATTTCAGGTAAAGCTTAATGAAAAGAAAAATAAAAAGATTTCCCATCCAAGTTCACAAGTCCCCTGAATTCTATCTACGGATCCCAAGTTAAGAAGCCCTATTTTAGAGAGAAATCGGGGCATCCCTTTGATGACTGAGTCTGTCCTTCTTAAGAATTCAGTGAAGCAGCTTTTATAGACAGCTGAACAGACTGTATTTTTAAATGTGTTTTACCGGAAGCTTTAAAAATACCCCTCCTTTCATTCTTCTCCCCGCTCTCTGATGTTCTCTCTCATTTTTCTCCTACAGCAGCTCTTAGTGTTCCTTAGTGTTCTCTGCTTCTCTCCATCCCCAGAACCCAGCTGCTCTGGTGCCCATGCTCCTGGCCTGGACCACGCAGAAGGTTCTCTCAGTCCTGCCCGGTGCCACCCACCCACTGCCCTCCTGCCTGAGAGAACTTTCTAGAACACAAATGTAATCCTGTTCTCTCCAGCTCCAGCTCCCAAGTCCACAACGTTGAGCGAGAGGGAGAAAAGCTTCTCTGACAAAGACAAGCCGGAAGCAGGCCCCTCTCTCCTGGCCACTGTTATCCTACCACACTTCCCTTATCGTTCCCCGGCGCTCAGGCTGCTTCCAGCCTCCCCGGGTTTGCTTCTGCCTTTCTGCCCTCTCCCAACATCTTTCTGAATTCATCCCCAAGGCTAAGGCGGGTATACCTGTGAAAACTAGGCCAGCATCACCTCCTCCAGGAAGTTTTCATAAGCTCCCCACCCTAAGAGTAACTAACAGTGCCTTCCTCATTGACCCACCTACTTGCTCAAAGGGTGGATTTTTTTTCTTATACATTTTATTGAAGGACAGCACACATACAGAAAAGTGCACGCGTCATAAGTGTATCACTCTATGGATTTTTGTGGACTGGAGAGACTTGTACTTGTGTGTAAGCAGCTCCCAGAATAAGGAACAAAACTTTCCCAGTCCCCCAGGGGTCCCCCGTGCCTCTTCCCACTCACTACGCCCCTCCCCACCTGAGGAGAGCTATTATCCAGACTTCTAAGTGCAAACACTAGTTGGGCCGGCTTTTAAACTTCAGATCCGTGGAATCACAGAGTAGGTGCTTTTTTTTTTTTACATTGAAGTATAGTTGTTTATAATGTTGTGTTAGTTGGTGCTTTTTGATGTCTGGCTTCTCCCACTCAATATCATGTTTATGAGATCCCTCCCTATTGTTAGGTGCAATTGTGGATTGTTTATTTTCACTGCTGTATAGTATTCCATTGTGTGAAGACACCACAGTTTCCTTCCCCATTCTGCTGTAGATGGGCATTTGGGTAGTTTCCAGTTTGGGGTCATTACCAACAGCACTGCAATGAGCCCTGCCTTTTGAGGAACATGGGTACACAATTCTGGTTGAATATATTCCTAGTAACCTACAAAGACAGGTTAGAACAACTGCAACATTTTTTTGCAAATCGCTATAATTTTTTTTTTCGTTGCACCGTGCAGCACATGGGATCTTAGTTCCCTGACCAGGGATTGAACCCATGCCCCCTGCAGTAGAAGCACGGAGCCTTAACCACTGGACCGTCAGGAAGTCCCAACAAATCACTATAATTTGTGTCTCTGTTTCCCTCTATTAGACTGCGAACATCTTTTTTATTTATTTGTTTTTTAAATAGCATGTTCCAAAGTTTAATTTTACTGTTATTCAGAGTGCCACAAAGAACTGTTCTGTTTTTATTTTTGTTTTTGGTTGCGCTGGGTCTTCTTTGCGGCTCACGGGGCTCTTCGTTGAGGGCTTCTCTCTAGTTGCAGCGCGAGGGCTCTCTAGTTGTGGTGCTCGAGCTCAGTAATTGCGGTGCTCAGGCTTAGTTGCCCCAGGACATGTGGGATCTTAGTTCCCCAACCAGGGATCGAACCCGAGTCCCCTGCATTGGAAGGCAGATTCGTAACCACTGGACCACCAGGGAAGTCCCTAGACTGTGAACATCTTTTTTTTTTTTTTTGGTTGCCTTGGGTCTTTGTTGCTGCGCACGAGCTTTCTCTAGTTGCAGTGAGTGGGGGTTACTCTTCGTTGCGGTACACGGGCTTCTCATTTCATTGCTGTGGCTTCTCTTGTTGCGGAGCACAGGCTCTAGGTATGTGGACTTCAGTAGCTGCAGCACACGAGCTCAGTAGTTGTGGCTCGCGGGCTCTAGAGCGCAGGCTCAGTAGTTGTGGTGCACTGGCTTAGTTGCTCCACTGCACATGGGATCTTCCTGGACCAGGGCTCGAACCCGTGTCCCCTGCATTGGCAGGCGGATTCTTAACTATAAGGAAGTCCCCGACTGTGAACATCTTTAACAACGGGCTGTGTCTTACATATTTTTGTCTCATCATCATCTAGCTTAGAGTCGCTGTTCAAGAAATATTATTTAAATGAATGAATACTGAATGCTGATAAATTGCTAGGAGAAAAGTATTTCTCCTATGGCCTTCATATTGTTTCATCCTTCTGTTCCTAGATTCTCCCAGATTCTGTTATTTACTATTTATATTTTTCGATCAGTTTGTTACATTTTTATTAAAAATTTACTCAAGATCCTTTGTGGAAGAATGTGAGACACACACACACACACACACACACACACACACACACACACACACACAGAGCTTCCTTTTTCCTATCTAAATTCAGAAAGCAGTGGGACTAATTTGACTAAGTGATGGTCTATCTACTTTTTTCTAGGAGGAGAGTCTTAGCTACCTTAGGAAGTCCCTGTTCCTGGGACAGGAAGCAGCTTGAGTCATTTAGGTCACACTCCAAATGTTTGATCATTTCAGTTGTTGAAAAATACCATGCACACAGAAAGGAAGTTATTTTATCTTTAAGTAGCACTTCGGGGCATACCTATAGGAGATTCGCTCCTCTAGAACTTAATCATCCCAGTTTAGCTTTTCACACTTTTGGTGACTTCTTGCAGGGTATGAGTGTGTGTTTTGTTTCGTTTTGAATCCATCTCCAAGAATGGTTCCTCTCTGTAAGTTAAAACGGTAATGAATTCTTACAAAGATCTGACTTTCAACTGCAAAGCGATCCAAAGAAATAGTTAAAATTGTTTTACTGCCTCTGCTAGTTTATCATCACCGTTATTGCTGGAAATATTAATTCGCCATATATTTAGTTCACTCTTTTCTCTCACTCCCCGCAGTGTGATTTAGGTTACTTCTCGTGGCTTTTAGAACACGGTTCTCAAGGTTGAGAGTTGGTGGGTGTCTTGCTTTGGGGGTTGGCAGAGGCATATCCACGCCCCTAGGCAAAATAGAAATGTGTTTAGTGTTATTAGAATGGTTTAGAGCTGTGTCCAACTGCAAGGTTGACTCATGTATTAGTTACCTATTACTGCATAACAAATTACCCCACAATTCAGTGACTTAACAACAACAGAACATTTATTATCTCGCAGTTTCTGTGGGTCAGGAATTCAGGAGTCAGGGGCCTTCGTGAGGTTGTATTCAAGAGGTCTGTCTGAAGATCCCACTGGGGCTACCAGATCTGTTTCTAAGATGGCTCATTCACATGGCTGTTGGCAAGAGGCCTCAGTTCTTGGCTCACCCAATAGGGTTGCTATGTGCCCATGACATTCAGGAGGCTGAACGTGCCCATGTCATGGCAACTGGCTTCCCCAGATAGCAATGAGGAAGCCACAATGCCTCTTCTATCCTAATCATGGACGTCACATACAGTCACTTCTGTCACATTCTATTTATTAGCAGTGAGTCACTAAACACCACCCACAATCAAGGGAAGGAAAATCAGCCTCCACCTCTTGAAGGGAGGAGAATCAAAGAATTTGTGGACATATTAAAAAACCACCACAGGGTTTCCCCGGTGGCGCAGTGGCTGAGAGTCCGCCTGCCGATGCAGGGGACACGGGTTCGGGCCCCGGTCTGGGAGGATCCCACATGCCGCGGAGCGGCTGGGCCCGTGAGCCATGGCCGCTGAGCCTGCGCGTCCGGAGCCTGTGCTCCGCAACGGGAGAGGCCACAACAGTGAGAGGCCCGCGTACCGCAAAAAAAATAAAAAAAAAAAAAAATAAAATAAAAACCACCACAGGTGGTAAATATGTTAATTGAATCCAATCAAATGTTGAGGCAACATGGGTGGTAGCTACGTATTTCTCTCTCCTTCAATCAGATGACAGGGCAGAGAGAAATCAGAGGTTAGAAAAGAATCAGGGTAGGATTTACCTTGAAGTGGGGACCTGAGATTAAGAAAAAAATTCCACCTGAAGGGTATGGCCGTGGATCTTCGGTTGTCATAGCAACTATACACAAAATTAAGAAGGGCTCTGGTTGTCTGTCTGGGGTGTAAGCAAATTCTCCTTGGAGATCTGTAGGGCCCATATCCTGCATCTTGGCCTCCAATTTCTAGCCAGCCACTAATGTTATCTATGTAGTGTGATGAACTCTTGACCAACGTTAAAGGCTGTCTCGAAAGAAGGCAAAATCATGACTCTCATACAAATATAAAATGAACACATCACAGGCTTTATATAACTCATTAATAAATAAATGAGGGAATGGGTGAGATATAACTGGCTCAAAGGAGCATCCCAAGAACAGAAACATTTGTAGATCGGGAATATTGAAATAAATTTGCAAATGGACGCAAAACTGGCTTTTGGGGTGGGAGTAGGGGTTCTCACTGCCCCAGAGAGAAGTTATTTGCTTATCTATAGGCGAGAAGTATCCAGTACTATTAGTTCTCTGCATCGTATAGAGTTGTAAAATAGCCTGGCAAAGACAAAGGTTCATTTTCTGTAGGTTCGGAAAATACCCCCACCGTCAGGCTCCAGCATTCCATTGAAAGAATAGCCGGTAATCTTTTCTGCTTATTCCAAAGCCTTACATTTTCCCTTGTATCAAGTAACCTCAACTCTCTTGAGTTGGCAAAACACACTCCTTTGAACCTTGGGAAGGTTGAGAATTGAATATGGAGAAGATGAAATCAATCAAATATTACTGTAGTGATATTTTGGTGTTAAGTTCAGGAACGATCTATGCATGTGATTTGATCTGTAGTGTTTGTGACAAGTTGGAGGTAGTAAAGAATCTCACAGATTAGCCTTATGATTCCAACTTAAAATCGTATAATAGACTTTAGACTCGCAATTTGAAGGTAAAAGGAATTAAAATTTGACTTGGAAAGCAAGAGTTGCAATGTTTAAGCCAACTGGATATTCACTATATTTACACATTTAATTGATTCGATTTTGCTTTTGGTCGGCCCTCTGTATCTGCGGGTTCTGCATCTGAGGAATCAACCAACTGCGGACCGAAAATATTCGGGAACAAAAAAAATTCCAGAAAGTTCCAAAAAGCAAAACTTGAATTTGCTGCATGCTGGCAACCATTTACATATCATTTACATTGTATTTACAACTATTTACATAACATTTACATTGTATTAGGTACCATAAGTAATGTAGAGATGACTTAAAGTATATGGAAGGATGTGTAAGTTACATGCAAATAGTACACCACTTTATTTAAGGGACTTGATCATCCTTAGATTTGGTATCTGAGGGGTGGTCCTGGAACCAATCCCCTGTGGATACTGTATTAGGTTCATAAGTTTGCCCATTCAGACATTCGAATGTTTAAAATGAAAACAAAACAAATTATATGTGTGTGTGTGTGTGTGTGTGTGTGTGTGTGTGTGTGTGTGTGTGACTATATATAAAATGTTTAGGGAAATTTAGCTAAATTTATAAAGGGATGGGACAGTTTAAGAGCATTTAGTCTGTTCAACTTGTCTTGACTGAGCCTTAATCAAACGCCTCTCTGAAAATGACTGCTCTAATTTTGTATAAAAATAACAAGGTTAATAAATGCAAGTTAAAAACTTGTGAAACTCTAGATTTAAAAATCTGGAACTTGAAAAAATCAATAGTAACTTAACACCTGAAATCGAATGGTTTTTTTCTATATACACCCACACAAATTAACCGGGATATCAAATGATTCCCACTGATGGTTTGGAGGAAAGAGATGTGGAAGAAAGCAAAGGAGGGGTAGGAGGGACTTCCCTGGCGGTCGGTCCAATGGCTAAGACTCCTCGCTCCCAATGCAGGGAGCACGGGTTCGACCCTGCATGCCACAAGGAGGGGCCGGAAAAAAGAAAAAAAAGGAGGGGTAGGACAGGAAGCAAAAAATGAAGTTATGTGTTCTATTTTCATTTAAAATAAGATAGGTGGCAGGTTTTTGTTTTGGCCACGAAGCGTGCTTGAGGGATCTTAGTTCCCCGACCAGGGATTGAACCCAGCCCGTGGCAGTGAAAGCGCGGAGTCCTAACCACTGGACTGCCAGGGAATTCCCTAGGTGGCAGTCTTGAAGCACAGCCCCAAGATTCTTTGACACACTTCCCATTGAAAGATAAAAGGGAGGGGTTGATGTCCTCTCCCCCATTGAATCAGGGCTCTGTAACTGCTTGACCAACAGAATATGGCAGAACCGACACTGCTAGTTTCCAGGCTTAGTTTCCTTAAGTAACTGACAGCTTCTGTGTTCTTGCTTTCTTAGGTGCTCACTCTTGGCACCCAGCCACCATGCTGTGAGGAAGCCCAAGTGATCCTGTGGAGAGGCCCACGTGGAGAAGAACCAGAGCCAGCACCGACTTGCCAACCATGTGTGCGAGCCATCTTGAAAATGGATTCTTGAGTCCCAGTTGAGCTGCCCCAGTTGACGCAGCGTGGAGCAGAGGCGAGTTGTCTGCCAAGACTGCAGATTCTCGAGCAAAATAAACGCTTATTATTGTTTACATCACTAAGCTTTGAGGTGGCTTTACACAGTAATAGATAAACAGAACAAAATATAACTTGCACATAGTAAAGCATACAAATCTTAAATGTACAGCCTGATGAATTTTTTTTTTTTTTTTTTTGCGGTACGGGGGCCTCTCATCGTTGTGGCCTCTCCCGTTGCGGAGCACAGGCTCCGGACGCGCAGGCGCAGCGGCCATGGCTCACGGGCCCAGCCGCTCCGCGGCATGTGGGATCCTCCCAGACCGGGGCACGAACCGGCACCCCCCGCATCCGCAGGGGGACTCTCAACCACTGCGCCACCAGGGAAGCCCCTGATGAATTTTTATATTTGTAAATAATCAAGTCGTCATCAATCAGGTTAGATATAGATATTTGCATCTCCCCAGAAGGTTCCCTCGTCAAACAGCTTCTTGAAATACTAACCAGGCACCTGAACTATTAGCCCACAGTTCCGGGCAGCTCAGCATTTGTTTTTTCTCAGAGATGTTTCCAAACGTAAATGGATTAGAAACATCCTCTTCAGCATCCATCGATGGCATAGAAACAGGCTCTGATGCGTAGGCCAGAAAAGAGCAAAGGCTCGAATAGAAGACGACCGGTTTTCAGTCTGTAACCTCTGGGAAGTAGGTCAGCAGGAAAATGAGCTGATCTGCTCTTAAACCTCCCATCAGCGCATAGGGTGCTTTCTTAATACCTGTAGCGAGGCCTGTGAGGCCTGATTTAGGACTTACGGTCCTAACTCTGTCCGAAGCGACAGAGACCAAAAGGGCTTTGGGGAATCTTTAAGCGGGTTGGAGGAGATCCCCCCCAAATCTGCTTCACCAACTGCTTTACTTCAAACTGTGGGCTGATTTCCATTAATCACACTTGGCCCTAATTACCCTGGAACAGCCTTTCTTCCTTAGGCCTGGAGCAGGAATTTGAAGGGGCTTCTGACAAAGCAGGTCCCTGAGCCCGAACAATAGTGGTCTCCAGGAAAAGCCTGGGCGAGGAAGTGTCCATCCCCACTCCTGTCCTTCCTGGAGACCCAGGTTCTAGGCCTGCTTGTGATCTCCCCAGGTAGAAACCCGAGTTCCTCCACTAAATAGATTTTCCTTTTGTTGTCACATTAATTTGCAACTCATTAATAGTGACAGAAGTGAGGTACTGCACCGATGTCATTTGCATATTCATGAGTGACTTATTATTAAACAAATAAGATTTTCCTATCTTCGCGAGCACCCAAAGTAAGGCTGAACAGTACATGACGCCGGCCCCGATGCTTTATTCTCTCTTTAATATGTTAATAGATGCAGTTGATTTCTTTAAGTAAATACGCATCTGTAAAACAACACGTACTTTATAAAAAAGAAATCATTTAAGTAATAATCTATTAGCAAAGTTGGCAACAATTTAAGAGGAACAACCCGTTAATACCAACTCGTGAGAATCAATTTGTGAATTTTAACTCGGTTGGGTGGTGGGTTGCGGACGATCGAGGAGGAGGACCTGCGAGAGTGCGTGCGCGGTCAAAACATATATTTTAATGAGTTTCCGGAGACAAGCACTCGAATCCTTCGCATCTTTCGGGTGCCGGCTCCCAGTAGGTCGAAAACCGCCCGCGTCCTGACCCGGATCAGCGTTTTTACGACATCCGCAGGGCACTGGAATCGTGATCTGAAAGCAGGCCGGAGCGCCACGTCTACCCCGCCGCTTTCACCGTGCCCACCGGCCCCGCGTTAGCACCGGGTTAAGCCGGGTGGGGGCGGGGCAGGGCTTGGGCTCCCGGCGAGACTCCTCCACCGGGCCGGGACTGGTGGCCTCCCCTCCTGTCCATCCCCGCTGCGGCACGGGTTTCGTCACAGCCGGTTCTTTCCTGCCGGGGTCAGGGCGGGTTCCCCCCGCGGCGGCGCGGAGCGCGGGGCCAACCGCGCACCCTTATCTCGGCCGAGTCAGACACTCGCCGCGCGGAATCTGTTGACATTTACTATTGTTCGCAGGAGTCCGGAGCACGGGGCGGGGGCGGGCGGGCCGAGACTGGGAGAGGGGAGGGCGGCGAGTGTAGGGCCCGCGGCCGGCCGGGGTGTGTGTTTGTGTGAGCTCGCGAAGGGGAGGGGGGGCGATGCGCCGTCTCCACAGAAAAAAAAAGTGGCTCGCGGGCCCGGAAGCTTCCAAGCCGGCTCACTGGCCGGTGGTGGTTGGGAGGCTGCAAGAAGAAAGACGGGGCAGCCGGCGGTGGGGCCCGCGGATGGAGGGGGTCGGCTCCAGCCGCACGGCCCCCGGTGACCCGCAGGACACAAGTGCATTTGTGCCCAGCCGTGGCGGGGATTAAAGTGCCATACGGCCCGAGCGAGGGGGGCGAGGCGGGTGGAAAACAACTCCCCGCGCGCACAAAGCGCGCATTGTTCCAGCCACCTCCATTATGCCGCGCTGCAGCCAAGAGCCCGTTTCGCAACTGCCCGCCCGGCGCTCGCGCGCGCGCGCGCGCACACACACACACACATACACGAATTCGCCCGGGCCTAGGCCGGGGGTGGGTGCGCTCCGCGGGACTGGGAGAGGCCGCTGGGGCTGGGGGGCTGGGGGGAGAAGGGGCTAGCAGGCGTCTCTTTCAGCTCGGCTGTTTTGTCTATTCAGGGCTGGGCTTTTTAATGTCTTCTCTCCCTAATCTCCTCCCCGGCACTTTTCCTTTTCTCCGGTTCCTCGGGCCTGCCCCGAGCGCACCCCGGAGCCTGGAGCTCCCCGGGAGAGGCGGCGACAGTGGGGGGTTGGGGAGGGAGCGCTCTAAGCCGCTGTCACCCGCGGATCGCAGCCCCAGGCACGCAGCGCTTGCCTGCTCTGCTGAGGACACGTGCTCGGGAGGAACCGGGGAAGCGTCCCGCCTTCCAAGGAGAGGCTCCCGGAGCGACTCCATCCCGGGCTCTCCAGGACTTCCCCGGGACCGGAGCGGGAGCTGCGGAATCCCGCGCCGCACTGACGGGCCTGCCGCCGGTGCGTGCCAAGTGGGACAGCCCGGCCGCCCCTACCCTCACCAGGCCAGTGCCTGGGCCCTGTTCTCCACTCTCTCCAGCCTTCACGGCACTAGATAGGCTCCCCGAGAGGAATTTAAGGCTTGCCAGCCCCTTAGGACCCTACCCTTTTCTCCCCCGGGAGCGGAGCTGGGGTGGGGATGGGGGGCAGGGAAAGAACCGAGACGCCCCACTCGCCTCCCGCCGCGCCCTCCTGGTGGGCAGGTGGGGAGCGTAGGAGCCCGAGCGCGGCGAGCCAGCGCGGTCTGGTTTCCTTTACGTTTACAAGCTATAAATAAACTTCCCCTTGGGCGGATGCGCGCTGCGTCCAAGGGTGGCTTCCCGCCGAATCAGGCGGGTGGTTTACCATCCAGGCCGGGAGCTGGTCCTAGCGCGGCCTGAGCCCAGGGTGGGGCGCTGGCTCCGGGAAAGCTCAGAGGTCGGCCAGGAGTGGCCGAGTGACCCACCATCCCTGCGGGCCTGGGGCGCCTCTGCGGTGTGGCCCGAGGGTAGGGCTGGGTGATTTATGAGCCGTCACCCACCCCGCCTCTCCCGTTTCACTTGTTTTCCTCGCCTTCTCCAGCTCAAACCCCATTCCCAGAGCCTCGCCCCCAACCCTGCCCGGCGACGATTTGGCAACTGCAGGCTGCTAGAGCGCCAACCCCGGCCCCGGCGGGGCGCGTGTCCGCAGGGCGTGGGTGAGGTCCTCGGTGCTTTCACCCCCGCGCCCCCGCCCGGCGCGAAGAGGGGGCGGCCTTGGCCGGAGAGGCGGGGAGGAAGGGCTGGCCGCGCCACTCCGGAAACCGCGGGCCTGCCGGGTGGATCACTGACCCTCAAGGTCACGGGGCGCGAGGAAACCACCGACCCACGCCAGAGCTGAGGCCAACGCTCCAGTCGTAACCCTCCTGGGGGGTGCGCAGTTCCGCAACGGAGCCCAGAGGACGAGATAGAAGACGTAGCGCAGAGGCCACCACGGGTCCCAACACTGCCCTCCATCAAAGGGGCGCCGTTTCAGTCGGCTCGGCGCCCACACTGCCAAGTCTGGGGCCGGGCCTCCTCGAGTCCCCAGCACACGTGTGTGTGTGTGTGGCAGTGTACATGTACGGGCCTACGGGGACTCTAAAAGGAGTGGGGTGACTCTGGCAGCTGCTACGTTCGTTTCCGCTGAGACTTGGGAGGCCGCGGAGGAGAGGCGGCCAGCGGAGTGGGCGAGAGCCGGGCTTGGGAACGGGGAGGGGGCGTCTTCCCCCCGGGAGGCTCCGTAGCGAGCGCCCCCCAGCATCCTCTACCCTCCCGTCTCCGGGCCGCAGCCCCACACCGCCCCAGGCTCGCTCCTCTGCTCCGTGTTTATTTAACCCTCAACCCCTCCGCGGCAGCTGCGGGTAGAGGGATTCCCGGCGGCGCTAATCCCGGAGCTGGACCCCAACCTCGGGCCGCCGCGAGCGCCCCTCCCCTTCCCGAACCTCGAGGTCGAAGGTCCCAATGGGCCGGCGCCTCCGCTACCTAAATGGGCCTGGGGACCGTAAGGGGTCGACAGAAGGGGACCCTTGGCAAGGTCCCCATTGTTCCCCGGGAGCTGGGAAGCTGACTCACGCTCCGAGCACAGAGCGATGCCGAGTGTTTTCTCGGCAGCCTTCACCCGAGTGCTTTATTTAGACAGGCTTTATTTACAGTACACATGTTTTCGGCTCGTTATTCTGGAGGCGGGAGTGGAAACTGGGCAGAGCAGGAGTTCTCCCCGTGAGCCTCACGTTTTGAAGGGGCTGAGGCTCGGCGCAGTCGAAGGATCCCACTCCCGCTTGCTGTGTTCCCTAGTGAGACGATGCGGAGGAAAACAGTGAACGGGTGGCAATGGAGGGCGCTGTGGGGGGGGTACACAGGGGGGTCACCCCCTCCCACAGTGCCGCTCTTCAAAATGCATGGCACCCCAGGCGCGTGAGATATCCGCAGGCCCATTGTACAGACTTAGGGTGGGGACAGAAATTCACACCAGCTTAGTGAGAAAAGCGTCTTTAACTCTTTTTCCTGGGCTTCTTCCTTCCGGTTTTGGACTTCTCGGGTTATCCAGGTCTTGGTCTCTCTGGATTCTGGGAAAGCCCTTGTCCAGATTCCTGAGTGGAGGGTACAGGCCAGCCGGGAGGCTCGAAGGCCTCCGGTTGCCAGCCTGTAGCCAAGCCGTTTCGACAGCTACCTAGTAAGTGGGGTGGTCCGGTTAGGGGCTGCAGGAAATTGTCTGAGCTAGGTGAAATATTTTACAAAACCTTTTGGGGGTTTTGACTTGAAGCTGGCAATGTTAAACCAAACCAAGGTTGGTGAGTTCTCTCTCCTGACTTTTTAGGTGCAGTTCAGAGAAAACTGGGGGTGGCGCTCTTTAGAGGAAGTAGGTTTAATGGCATTTCCTCTCATTTTTCTCCACCGCGAGGTGTTGCAGTCGTCCCCCCTGCTGCTTGCAGAGTTCAGTAGCCTCTCTCTGGTTGGGGGTGGCAGAAAGGCTTCTCTGGGGTCCCTCTTTGGGGGGCCCGCGGCTGACTTGGTCTCTCATGGCCACTGAATTCAAAGTCTTAGCCTGTTTGCTTGCTTCTGACTCCTGCTAGGAGTGAAGGGCAGCCTGACCAGAGGTGCTCGGGCCCTAGGAAGTGCACAGGACACAATACAGACACCCGGGGCCTCTTCTCCTGGCCTTCCCCTAGCGCAGCCCCGGGTCTCTTCAGGAGTCAAGGCCTATACAGCCTTGGCCTGGGTTTCTCTCCCTGTCTTGAGTCTCTGGCTGCAAATCCTCAGCTGCTTCC
Source organism: Grampus griseus (assembly GCF_964374135.1). Taxonomy (NCBI): domain Eukaryota; kingdom Metazoa; phylum Chordata; class Mammalia; order Artiodactyla; family Delphinidae; genus Grampus; species Grampus griseus. Next base: position 35,003,577 of record NC_138999.1, on the reverse strand, counting down.
TGGGGTTTATCTGCAGCTTCCCTTCCTGAAGCCCACACCCTTTGGTCCCTGCCCCCTGGCTTGCGGGGCTGACTTTTCGCCTGCGCACATGCCCACCCCATTCCCGTTTTCAAGCCGCAGTGTTGGAGCTGTGCGGACCAGAGCTGAACTGTGGCCATGAGAGAGAAGGAGGTGGCTTGACCTTTGCAGGAAGGGAAGAGAAGGCGGATTCACAGCTCGCAGCGCTGCTGGGAGACCCGGGGCTGCACAGGGAGCCGCAGGCGTTGCTACAACCCCAGAAGCTCTGACGGGAGCCTGTAAGAGGAAACCAGCTCCGGGAGGCCGAGAGCTTCTGTGCGATGTGTGTGTGTGTGTGTGTGTATGCGTGCACAGGCCTCTCGTGGAGAGAGGAACTGCCTTTGTTGTGGGGGGGGGAGGGGGGAGGCTGAGGCTGCTGCCAGTGTAGGGCAGTCGGCAGTGGGGGGGGCTCACAGGGTGGCTGGGGGCCAAGTTTGGGGCTGCAGTGATGGATGGGGCCTCCGGAGAAGACAGCTGCTAAAAGAAGCTGCTCTTCAGAGGCCCAGACACCTGGACACTGGCTCATCAGATGTTGGGGGGCATGGGGGGAAGGTGTTCCAAGCAGCTTAGGAAAGTACAGCCTAGAGGGGGCAGAATTTATAACTGCCAAAGGATAGAGAGCCCGGAGCCAGCTTGGGTTTTTAAACATTAAGATTTGGGGTGGCGTCTTTGAGCCAGCACCTCCCCGGGGAAAAACAGCAGGCCCTTTACTTGGAAGTCCCCAGAGGCCCCAAGTACAATGAGCCGGCAGTCCAGGCTCACCCAGGGGCGTGCGTCTGTGGAAGGGGCCGCAGAAAGTGCAGCTCCCGCCGGTCGCTTCCCAGGCTCCGGGCGAGGGAGCGGGCAGTGGTGGGGTGGACCCACTGCACACCGAGACCGCTGCCACTGGGGGGTGAGGCGGGGCAGGTGCTGCCTCAGCTTAGCTGCTGGGAACCATTGTTTGAGTCTGCACCCAGCGCTTCTCCAGCCGGGCTAATTCTCCACGTGTCCAATTTTCGTGTCTGAAGAAAAGCAGCAGTACAGAAACAAAACCATATGACAGGACTGGGCTGCAAACCTTGAAGAATCGAGAGGGTGGAAGAGGTGGCGGCTGGGAAGGGGGAGGGGAAAGAATGTGTGTGTGTGTCTGTGGGTGTGTGGTGGCGGCGCGGGGCGGGCGGCGGCGCACAGCCCAAAGTTTCGCCCATTTTCTACCCGATCTCACCTCCCGGCGTGCTCATCTGATGCAGTTCCAACTCCCTCAAACGATTCCGCAGCCCCAGCGCCCGCGGGAGTGTGGAATTACAGTCGGGAGGCAAGGCGCTGCCGCGAGCCGCGACGCGCAGAGCCGGGGGGTGCGGAAGCCCAGGCCCGCAGCAACGAGACGCCCCGGCTGGCTCGCCGTACCCCCGCCCCTGCGGCTCCGTCCCCTTCCCGGTCCCGAGCGGGAAGGTTCGTCACCGCACACGCTCTGCTGGCTGCGGGACAGCGGGGAGGGGGAGGAGGGGTACGGGGCTTCTCCCGCCTACCTCTCCGGGGCGCGATGCCCCCTTTCCCCTTCCTGAGATCCATTTCCTTAAAAAATAGCCTAAGGGCCGAACGCTTAGCTACGGGTTCGGCCTTTCCCCACCCCCTGTGCCCTCTCCGCGTTCCCTAAACCCGCCAGGGCACTTTAGGCCCGGCTTCCCCACCTCCCCCTCGCTTCCGCCCGTGCACGAGCTAGTGGCGGTCACTTCTGCGACTCTTTGGAGGCCGACGGCCCGGAGCTTTGTTCTCCCGGGGCTTCCCCTTCCCCCTCTAAGTCATCCCCGGCTCCACACTTTATCTGCCCCCCTTCCACGTCCGCGCACACAAACAACCCAGGTTCATAACCTCATTAGCATAGGCCTGGATCTGGGTGGCCGCGAGGCTCCGCGCGCGACCCGGCGCAGCGCTGTACTTCGCCGCGAACCGGAGTTTCCATCAGGCGTGAGCCCTGGGCGGGGGCGGGGATGTGGGCTTTGGGGCAGGATTGGGGCCGGCCGGGAGGAGGAGGCCGCCCGGGGCAGCCGGAGCCGCGGGAGGAAGGCCCCTCCCAGCGCCCAGTTGCCGTGGTCCCCGGAGCAGATGGCAACTTTGTCTCCTGGTGTGCGCGCAGCGACTTTCAACACATTCAAAAGGCTGCGCTCAGCCTGTCGGGGAAGCCTCGCTGACATTCAGAACCGATTAAAGACCCGAGACGGTGCCAGGCGCAGTGGAGAGTTATGAATTAATCATGGGGGTTACCGATATCTGAGGCTCCCCAGGGCAGCCCCTCAATTATTAAGCAGCCCCCACTGCCCACTCCTGACCCCACCCCCAGCCGCAAAGCGGGTAGGCCCGGCGTCTTTTGCGCTGCCCCAATTAACAGCCACCGGGTAATGTGAAAAGTGTTTGCCCTGCCACCCGAGGTGCGGGCTCAGGCTGCGCCGCTGGGCCTGCCAGACGCACGCCGGGCAGAAAGCTCAGCCTCTGGGACAGGCCCCGCGTGAGCGTCGCACTCCCGCCCGGGAGTCGGGGCTGGAGTGAGGCGCGTTCTCAGGCTCTGTGCCCCAGGCGCGGCTCCCTTCACCTCTGCAGGTGGGGAGGCCCTGGCTAGAGAGCGACGCCGGGGGCCACCCTCCACAGGGTACATGTCCTGGGTCTCCGGAGTAGCGGTAGGCTTGTGGTTTTGTGTAGTGGCTCTGGCGATGTTCCAGGCATGGAAAAGCGAGGTTTGTGTGTCCTGTGAAACGCCACACAATCCCTGGGCCTTCTAGGAGGCCCACTGGCTGGAACCCTCATGCCCCAAGCAGCCCAGAGTCCCCGTAAATGGGAACCTCCTCGACTACCGAACCCCTTGTCCGCATATTAAATCACGCACACCCTTCTAATCTTCCCTATTTATTTCCCGGGCCTGCCTGGCCACAGATTTCTGCAAGACAGAGCAGTCTTCGGGTTCCTCCTGCTTCCAGAGGGGCCATAAAAAACAGATGGTCTCATTAGGAACAATTTATGCATATATATTTCGAAGAGTTCAGCAGAGCCGGGGTAGGTTTGCAGCCCCTGCGTCAGGCAGGAGCAAAATATCACCACTTGCAAATGTTTCCAGTTTGCAAAGTAATGGTCTATCCAAAGTAGCTAAGCAACGAATTACTCAAACACTAGAAGGTTAGATGCCAATATTATCACATTCCTCGTGCTCCTTAAACCGTCCTCCTCCGCGGTCACTGGGTTTCGGAGGGAGGCTCGCTGGCCACGCACCCCTACGCCCGCGGCTTCCTTTCAACGACTATTTCCAATCTCCAAGTCAAATCACTTATTAATTATAGAGGCAACTCGAGCAAACCCAATTACCCGTAGGCAGCCCTTCCCAGATGGGAAGTCTGTCTCGCGGCTCCCACGGTGGCCCAATTTCTGGGGAGCCTTTTTTTGCGTACGATTTCTTTTTGTCAGTGGTCCGCCAGCGGCCCTGAAGGTTTCCTCTCCCTGGTTTTTCTTCCTAGAGGCAACTCCATTTTCTTACCCAGTTCCCTTTCCTTTCTCCAAGGAGACCTCCCCGCCCCTTAGGAGGCTCTGCCTTCAGGCTAAATTTACCGCCGCGCCAGGTTTAAGCCTTAGGCGTTGCAGCCCTGGCGCTGGAATGGCGGAGGCCGTAGACAGAGCCCTATTCATTTGCAAAGGCGGAAGGCTGAGTGATTCGCTCGCTTGGCTGCCCTTCTACTCCTCAGTCTTCCCTTCAGGCCTAGCCGGTGTCTTGGACTCACCATGATCTGTGAGTTGTGACCCTGGGCTCCGCACGGGTTCACTCCAGGTCGGAAAAAGGCCACTTCACTTTTTAATGCCGCTACGGTTCTGGCCATATGGTAATAATAATGCTAACCACCAGGACTTTTTGTGCCAAGCAGTTTATAGATACATACATCTTCTTTAAACCTCGCTGTCGCGCATTTATATAGGCATCATTTCTCCCATTTTGCAGATAAGAAAACTGAGGTTAAGAAACTTGCCTCAGATCACGCTGTTACTTGGATAGGAAGCCCTTAATTCAAAACCTGCGTTTTCATTCACAGCTTCAAAGACACCTTCCAGAATAGTGTAAGCCGTAGGGGGAAGGAGGGGGGCGGTTGGCGTGCAGCAGAGGAGGCCTAGCAGCGCAAAGGCCTCGGAGTGGTCTAGGCGTCGAGTAGGCATTTGGACAGCACACCGGCTGGACGGGGGAGAGACCTGGAAAACCGAGGCGCGCCTGGGATTTGGAGCGCTAGGGTGGCTGCACCGGCTGGGGGCAGGGTTGCGGGGCAAAGCGCGGCTGCCAGGGTCTTGCAGCGCGTGGAGAGGGGTCCTGAAGGGACCGCGACAGCGGCTTCCGGGGCTGTGGCGCGAGTGGGACGCGTTGCGCGGTGCGGAGGACTGGTCCCGGCGACCTGGGGGGCGCGCAGCGTGCGAGAAGCCTTGGGAGATACCCAGGGGCCATTGGCCTCGGCCGCGCCTCCCGGCCGCGCTCACTAAGATGGAGCCAGCAGTTCCGCGGAGGAGGGGAGGAGAGGGGAGGAGAGGGGAGGAGAGGGGGGGAGGGGAGGGGAGGAGGGGAGGGGAGGGGAGGGAGGAGGGGAGGGGAGGGGAGGGAGGAGGGGAGGGGAGGGAGGAGGGGAGGGGAGGGGAGGGAGGAGGGGAGGGGAGGGAGGAGGGGAGGGGAGGGGAGGGAGGAGAGGAAGGGGAGGGGAGGGAGGGAGGGGAGGAAGGGGAGGGGAGGGAGGGGAGCGGGGAGAGGGATGCGCGGGCGAGCTGGTAACCGTCTGCAGCGAGGAGTGTAATTGCCCCTGTGACCGCGGGCGACGAGGGCGGGGCGCGCGCCCGGCCTCCTCCCTCCCACTCCGCCGCCGGCGCGGAGCTGGCTTTTGGCTGGGAAGGCGCAGAGCACCTCGAGGGCCTGGCCGGCTCAGCGCAGGGCGAGGCGGGTGCTAGCCCTCGCCTCCTGGACAGCCGTCCTCGGCGCTCCCGCCTGGGGCCTTCCTCCTGCGCGCCGGCCACTTCCTTTGGCTCCCAGGCCCTTCCAGGCACCGGCCTCCCTCTTCCTTAGGGTGCGCCCCGGCCCGGGCCTGGGGTAGTCAGCCGCGCCCGGGTGCCATCGGTCACTGGAGAGCGGCGTTCCCTGGAGGGGGCGCGGCGGTCAGCCTCGGGTGGTGGGTGATCTAGGAGACCCTCCACCCCACCCTCGCCCCGGGCGAGCCCTGAAGCCCGCGGGCCTCGGGGGTCGCCCTGGGCCACCCCTGCTCGGCGAGGCCGAGCTTGGCTGCGCACACTTGGCCGCCTGTCCCCGGGTCGGAGGGGAGACGGACTTCGGGCACTCTCCGCGCCCCCGGATCTCCCCGCGCCGTCGGCTGGTGCGCTTTGCCCTTTGGTGGGTTCCTGGCCCTGCGCCGAGCAGAGGGGGCCGGGTCGGTGGTGGAGAAGGGGGCCCCGGCCGGCCAGGGATTCCGGAGTTTGTAACCCGTGTAGTTTCTGGCTTTCACGGCTCGTTTGAAATCCTCCCACAGGAAGATGTCTGCCTAGGAGGCCTGCGCGGCTCGGAGCCCCGCGCGGCCACCCGGGTGTGTGTGTGCGGGTGTGTGTGTGTGTATATAGATGTGTGTGCGCGCGCGCGCACGAGACCCAGGAGAAGGGAGAAGGAGCCGGCCTCAGCACTTTCTCAGCTGCAGCGCTGCGATCGCGTCGTGCGGCGCAGGGCCTGGCACCCGGGGCTCGCCCTCACCCCAGCCTCGGCCCGGCGGACGCCCCGGCGCCCCTCTTGAGCTTTCTCCCTGCCCCCTGGCAGGGACTGTTAACACAAGCAGGTGATGGCGCCCTGACGCCCGTCGTGCGTTGGTCTTTATACCTCGTGAGTTCAACACTAATGAGTTATGGGTTGGCCCACGAAAACATAATGTGTAAATTAGGAATTTAATGATGTGTAAGATTAAAAGCTGCGCAGGGTTGCATTTATTTAAGGCTGCCATCTTGTGTTCGCAGAGAAATTACTTGAACGACATTGACCCCCCTCGCCCGTAGGACTGGAAATGGCGCGGGGGCGGGGATGGGTTCTGGGGGCTCCCGGCCCTGGGGCTTGAGGCCCTTGTCGCCTCTCTCGCGGGGCAGGTGGTGGTCTGTGACGGCTGAGGGCTGATTTTGGGTGGGCGCATTCACAGGAGGGGCTGACTAAACTCTTTCCCCCTTTCTGGGGTCCGGGATTGGCAAGGCCCACAGGGGTTGCCAATTTCTGGGAACCTTACTGCTGCTTCCTGTCCTGATGCGCTCACGCGTTTTAGGGGTTGTTTCCAGAATCCAAAAGCAACTATTTTTTGATTTTTTAAACCCATTTCCCTTCATTTGTCCAAGCGCAAGTGTTGGGTCTGCCCTCACCGAACATGAACCCACCCCTTGGAGCAGCCAGGGGCCCCCAGGCCCAGGCAGGCCTGGAACCTGGATCCTCAACCCTCAGGTTTGTACAGATTCAGCTCACTTTTTGTAGGATTCTTTTCTTTTTTTGCAAATTCGCGGGGAAATGGAAAGCAGAGACTCCCTGTCTTTTTGCTCTGACATTGGGGCTCCCTGCTCTGTGCCACCATGCCTGTGTACAGGCCAGCTCTCACCTCAGTATTGTTTCCTGCAGTTTTCTTTTTCCAGCAAAAGCTTCTGGTGATGTATGTGGCCTGAGGCTCCTCTCAGGCGGTCCTTAGACCCAGGTGAGGCACGTGATGCCATCTTGGGGAAGCCGCACCCGGCAGCCACCAGGCCGAGCTTTTCCATCTGGTTCTGTGGCCAGAGCGACCGGCAGGTGGGATGCCTTTTGTGGCCACCGGATGTGAGGACTCTCTGACAGTCTCTGCCCAGCCCTGTGGTGGCTGAGGAGGGAATGAGGTAAGGCTGGACATTCCCGGGATCCAGTCCAGAGCTGGCTGCTCACCCCCCTGGGAAATGAGGGCTCTCCTCGCAAAGGGACTGCTTTCCACCTGGAACAATGTGATGGTCTGGAAGGGCCGGAGCTGTAGTGCCTAGGGGGCATGGGAGGAGTAAAAGCAAAGAAAGGATTGGCTCTTGAACTTTTATAGAGGGAACCAAGGCTTGTCTTGGTAAATTACAGAGCTCCAGGGCCTTGAGGGAACAGGGAGGCCTCCAGCGGGTATTTTCTAGGCCTTGAAAGAGTTAATGGGAGAAATGTTGTTCCTGGTTTGTCTGTTTGCTCAGGCCCCACACTTATCTAACCAATCACTGAAAGGGTATAACTTTAGAAGTTTCATTCTCTCTCCCGCTTGGCTGGGAATTTCAGAAAACCCTTGCTTAAGTAATCATGATAATCCTTTCAAATTCCTTAGGGTCTGAGGCCGTTTGGTGTTCCTACTTGAGTCCTATTTAAGGAAAAAAAAAAAAGACAAGGAGAGAAGAAGGCAGCCTGTAATAAAGAACATTGCAACATATCCCTCTGAAAACTACCCCCCCTGACATGGCTTTTTTGCCCAGATAAGCTTCCTAAGTGGGTCCCTAGGTTTCTGAGAAATGGTACTGCCAGGTCTGGATGTTGGCAGCAAAGGGGAAGATCAAAGGGAAACCAGGTGAGGGGGCCATAGTTTCCCTTTTGGTGAAAACATGAAGGGGACACTTGACCTCCTTGGGGAGCTGGGGGAAGCACATCGCATTGTGGGGAGCAGGTCAGAGTTTGATGTGCTGCTGATAAGACGTGCTGTTGGAATCAGAAAGAAGATGTGTGTTGGACTTCCCTGGTGGGGCAGTGGTTAAGAATCTGCCTGCCAATGCAGGGGACACGGGTTCGAGCCCTGGTCCGGGAAGATCCCACATGCTGCGGAGCAACTAAGCCCGTGCGCCACAACTACTGAGCCTGCGCTCTAGAGCCCGAGAGCCACAACTACTGAAGCCCGTGCGCCTAGAGCCCATGCTCCACAACAAGAGAAGCCACTGCAATGAGAAGCCTGCACACCGCAACAAAGAGTAGCCCCCGCTCGCCGCAACTAGAGAAAGCCTGCATGCAGCAACGAAGACCCAACCCAGCCAAAAATAAATTAATTAATTAAAAAAAAAAAAAAAAGAAAGGTGTGTGGTTTCTCGGAGCGCCTTCAGCGAACTCTTTTCATTGGTGTTTGTTGCATGATTGTCCCTAAGGGGTCCTCCAGCCCTGGACCTGCCCTCTGCAGCCCAGATCAGCCTGTCATGGAAAAATGCCATGCCACCACCTCTGTCCCTAGCCACACTGTCCCTGATCCAGGGCCTCGGGCCTCGGACGTCCTAGCTCTTTATGCAGCCTGGCCGCCTTCAGTCTGCGAGGATTACTGCCCCCCCCCCCCATCCCAGAACTTCTTCATTGAGCTATCACAGCATGCTGGCCAGGCCTGTTCCCATTTCTGGTGACATTCTCCAGGGTTTTGTTTCGTCCTTTATACACCATTCCCAGAGAGGCTGCAGGAGGAAGTGAAAGAATGCTTGGCTGAATTTTTATAGGTCTTTTCTAGTCCATTCTGCAGCTGATCTAGCCCTACGTGCTTAGGCAGGCCTCCCCTGCTCTGCGCCCTGGTGTGGGGGGGAGATGATTTCAAAGGGACTTTTCAGCTCAGACATTCTGGTAATTTCTTTGACAAGGCTGGAAGGAGGTAGGGTTCGCATCCTTAAGACACGATACGGGGAAAAGGCAAGTTTTGATTGATGGGGAGGTTTTGGTGTTTATGGCTTTGTTGGCCGATCCTCAGAGGTGGTAGATAGCTTTGGCTTGTCTGCTCAACAGACAAGTACGAGCGCTTTGTGGGAGGGGATGGGCTCCATTTCCCAGCTGCAGAAGTGGGATGAGCGGGGCATTTGAACCTGCCCCCTCACCCCACGTTGGTCACAGTGATTGGTTCAGAGATGGGTATGTGACCTGAGTGGGTCCCAGAGAGACAGTTTCAGAACTTGCTGTTTCTAGTGGAAAAGAGAATCATGCTTTCTACTGGGGTTACCAAAAAGATAGGCTATAAGCCTGGGCTGGCTGGCAGCCTGAGGAAGGAGCCAACAAAGACAGAGCAGAGCCAGGTGACAGAGTCTTCATTGTTTGAAGCCCTGGATCGCGTTGAACCTGAAGCCAGCCCTGCCCCAGGATATTTCAGTTATATGTGCCAATAAATTGCCTTTCTTTGCTTAACTCAATTGGACCTGGGTTTTCTGTCCCTTGCCGTTGAGAGAGTCTTAATTTACCTGCCACCCTGGGGAAGCATAAAGGTCACTACCCCCTGACAGGTTCAGAAAAGTTAAATCCCAGAGGTACGGAACCAGGATGGGAACTCAGATCTCCTTCCACCACAGTGCTTGGCCCAAGGAGCTTTATCAACTTTGTAGTTTTCTCTTTTTCTGGCCGCTTTACATCTTCCCAAAGGACCCACCCAGAAGTGACCCTAGTGTGCTGGGGCATCTTCATCGTGGTTGGTGCCAGGGGAGAATGTTTGCTTCTATGTCTGGTGGAGCCTGTCCAGGGTTTCATGCTTTGCTCTCAAACCCTCTCCCGAGATTAACTTCCTTTCTTTTGGTTTTCTGTTTTGCTTTCTTTCCCTTGTTCCAAGGACATTTTCTTGACTCCCATCCATTCCCTTAATCTGATTTTCTATATTGTACTTTAAAGACACTTCCCAGGCCTGGGTCTGGAAACAGTGCTTAGCCCATAGTAGCAAGTCCCTGGTAATTGTTAGTTTGCTGTGGCTTCAATTACATTGCTTCCTTTCCCCTTTTCCGCCGGGCATCGATACTTTGTCTCCCTTCTTTTGAACAGTTCCTAAGACCCCAAGTCTTTCATGAAGCCTTAGCGATATCTGAGAAAGAGGTGGCCATCTTCCCTGGCTCTAGCCTAGATAAACGTGTGTGGCCCCCTTTCCTCCCTACCCCAGCCCTGTCACAACATAAAATACCAAGAGCCCTGGACTAGGAGATAAGAGGAGACCTGGCGTCAGGCATAACTCTAGTTAGTCTCACTCACACCCATTCCAACTCTCTTCTGCTTTCTTATTCTCTACCATAGAGGCTAGATAGTGACGTTCTCAAATTGCAGGCTCCTTTAGGGCTAGTGGTGGCCATGTGACTCAGTTCTGGTCAAGGAGAGGTAAGCAGAAATCTCTGGGAAGGGTTTCCCTTCCCAAATAGGGCAAAACCTTGAACAGAGAAGAATTTTAATCCCTCTGTCTTCTTCCTGTCTGGAACTCAGATCCTGTGCCTGGAGGTGCAGCGACCATCTTGGGACCGTGGGGATGAAACCCGCATGCAGTGCAGGAAGACAGGAAGGGTCTGGGTCCCGGATAACTGGGGCAGATGCATGAGCCCTGGATACTCTAGGTTCCCCTGGACTTCCCTTACAAGAGAAAACTTAACCCCTTACTCAAGCCACCGTTTGTCAGGATTTCTGTTACTCGTGGCATTCATTTTTAAAATTAATTTATTTATTTTTGGCTGCGTTGGGTCTTTGTTGCTGCACGCAGGCCTTCTCTAGTTGCGGTGAGTGGGGGCTACTCTTCATTGAGGTGCATGGGCTTCTCGTTGCAGTGGCTTCTCTTGTTGCGGAGCACGGGCTCTAGGCACGCAGGCTTCAGTAGTTTTGGTGCACGGGCTCAGTAGTTGTGGCTCTCTGGCTCTAGAGTGAAGGCTCAGTAGGTGTGGCGCACGGGCTTTGTTGCTCTGCAGCATGTGGGATCTTCCCGGACCAGGGCTTGAACCCGTGTCCCCTGCACTTGCAGGTGGATTCTTAACCACTGTGCCACCAGGGAAGTCCCTCGTAGCATTCTTATAATTGACACAGCTGGGCTCTGTTCCCAGCTCTGTTCTAATTAACTGTGTGGTCTTGGGAAAGTGACTTCACCTCTCTGGGCCTCTGTTTCCTTATTTGGAAAATGAATATTTGTGAGTACATGCTTTAGAAGATTTTTTTTATATGTGTATATATAATATGTATATCTCCACAAGACTATTATTTTAGCTATGACATTATGATGTGCTTAGGTGTGGATTTCTTTTATGTTTTTATTTTTTAAAAATATTTATTTATTATTTTTTTTTTGGCTTCGTCGGGTCTTAGTTGTGGCATGCGGGATCTTTTCGTTGCGGTGTGTGGGCTCTTCGTTGTGGCGCATGGGGTTCTCTCTAGTTGTGGTGTGCGGGCTCAGTAGTTGCAGCACACAGGCTCTGTAGTTGTGGCACGCAGGCTCCAAAGCACGTGGGCTCTGTAGTTGCAGCACACGGGCTCTCTAGTTGTGGCACATGGGCTGAGTAGTTGTGGCTTGAGGGCTTAGTTGCCCCACTGCATGTGGGATCTTAGTTCCCCAACCAGGGATCAAACCCTCGTCCCCTGAATTGGAAGGCAGATTCTTAACCACTGGACCACCAGGGAAGTCCCAGAAGATTTTTTATAACTAACAGATTCTGATTTTATGAATGTAGCTTTGTGTCTTTTTCTGTTTTCTCTGCCTGTGTTTAGGTCTTATCTTCTCAGACCGCTACCTCGCCTCCTGACTTCCAGGTCTGCTCCACTTTCTTTTTTTCTTTTAAATTGAAGTATAGTTGATTTATAATATTGTGTTAGTTTTAGGTGTACAGCAAAGTGATTCGGTTTTATATATATATTAAATATATATATTTATATATCTATATTCTTTTTTTGATTCTTTTCCATAATAGTTTGTTACAAGATATTGAATATAGTTCCACGTGCTATACAGTAAGTCCTTGTTGTTTATGTATTGCTTCATTTCTAAATTTCACACACTACCCCCTGATGAACCCAAATTATAGGAAGACTGCTTTGTTATGCTTGAAAATTGCTAATGGTTCTTCTTACCCACAAAGTAGAATACTGAGTCTTTTTTTTTTTTTTTTTTTTTTTTTGCGGTACGCGGGGCTCTCACTGTTGTGGCCTCTCCCGTTGCTGAGCACAGGCTCCGGACGCGCAGGCTCAGCGGCCATGGCTCACGGGCGCAGCCGCTCCGCGGCATGTGGGATCCTCCCGGACCGGGGCACGAACCCATGTCCCCTGCATCGGCAGGCGGACTCTCAACCACTGCGCCACCAGGGAAGCCCCAGAATACTGAGTCTCTTTAAAAAATTCCCTACAAATGTCAAGGGGTGAATATACTGCTGTGATAACGAAGATCCTATGTAATTGGCTCTAAAACAGAGAACTGATCAATGCATAGGGAAGAGTGTAGAAAGAGATTGAAAACAGCACTAGAACTTAATCCATGACAAACAAAGCAACCGAATCACATTATTTAATATTTAATAATTATTTCAGAAATGCCATGAGCACAAATTATTGGTCTAGAGAAGAACTAACTTGGATTTGGATCTCACACCAGACCCTGCTCCCACCCCCCCAAAAAAGAGAGATTCTGGATGGGTTAGAGTTAGATATAAAAACATAACAAAAAAGTGAACAATATAACAAAAAAAAACTTAGAAGAAAATAGAAGCATATTTATAACATCTACAGGAGGGTAAAGTGGACTTCACAGAAAATGACGAGAACAAAATGCTATGTTTCAACATAAGAAAAGAGAAAAAAGCTTTTGCACAATAAAAGTGTGGGTCTATTTTGGGTTCTGTGTTCTTTCCCTTTGATGTATGCATCTGGCCCTCCATCAGTGCCACACAATCTTGAAGATGGTAGCTGTATAGTAAGCCCTCATATCAGATGGAGCGAGAACTCAGAGTCTTTTGACCTTGAAAGCCTCTGTGAGCTGACTCAGTTTACCCTTCCCTCTAAGCAGTCTGCTCTGTGCACTGTCCCTTACACACATGAGCACACTTGAACTCTTTGTTGCCTGCCTGGAATGTTGGGCTCCAGCCTGCGTCTGAGACCAACTCTTCCTTTAAGATTTCCCTCAGTTTCTTCCTTTTCCCTGAAAACTTTCTTGGTTCCCACTGCTCCTCACTCCAATCTTTTTTTTTTTTTGCGGTACGCAGGCCTCTCACTGCTGTGGCCTCTCCCGTTGCGGAGCGCAGGCTCCGGACACGCAGGCTCAGCGGCCATGGCTCACGGGCCCAGCCGCTCCGCGGCACGTGGGATCTTCCCGGACCGGGGCACGAACCCGTGTCCCTTGCATCGGCAGGTGGACTCTCAACCACTGCGCCACCAGGGAAGCCCCTCACTCCAATCTTAAAAGTGATCATTCTTTCCCTCTTGAGTTCCCAGCACTCTTTATCTGTATCATTTACTCGGGCTTTAAAATGTTATCCTTTTTACGTATCCGTGTTCCCATGTGTAACCGTAGCCTTCCTGATTATGGGTTCCAGGTCCCTGACACACACACTGCCGGTATACGATAGGTACTTAGCAAATGGCTCACTGTTGGAGAAAAAGAATAAACCAAACTCCATCGCTAATTCAGGAAGGCACAGGTGTGTGGAATTACAGGTGGCCAAAAGTACGCATGCATCCTTTAAGTATGGGTACACTTGGAAGTTGATTTGCAAGAAGGTTTCTGACATCATATTGGTGGGAAAGCTAAGTCTTCTGCAGAAATAAGTTGATAAAGGCTCTATATTTAAACATAACCTGAAGTGGGTGTTATAACTATCGCTACAACCCAGCTGCATAACAAACAGCCCCCAGATCCCAGTGGCTTACCACAAACACTTATTTCTCACCCGTGGATGGCTGTGGCTTCTCTGCTCCAGGCTAGGGGTTGGATTTAGGTCAGCTCCACGCATCTCTCATTCCAGGGTGTCAGGTTGAAGCAGCAGCAGCAGCTACCTGGAGGCATGTTCTTCTCCTGGTGATGGCAGGAGTGCAGGAGGCCAGGCCAAACCAAGTACGCACATTTCAAACCTCTGCTTGTGTCGTATTTACTTGTATGCCATTGACCACAGCGAGTCACATGGCCGAACTGACATCAGTGGGGCCCGGAAGTATATTCCTGCCCTGGAGGGAGTGCAGAGAGGGGTTGCAGTGGCGAAGGGGAGTGAATATTTGCTGAGCGATGCTACTGTCTAGCATAGTGTATACAGTGCACGAACAAAGACCGAGGGCCCAGCTACAAAGGCCTGAAGCCGGAGGGGTGGAACTGAGCCACTTGGGACCACACAAAAAGATCCAGGAGGAAGCAGGGCTAGGGAGGGGCTCTCACCGGGTTCTCAGCTGGAGGCTGGTATCAGAACCCGCCACGTGTGCTTTACGGCTTGCGTTTAAAGTGCTCGCAGTGCGCACAGCTCTGAAAAAAATCCAATCCGGCAGAAGTGGAGGACTCATCCAGGTGCACGTAAGGACATTGACTCTGCTGTGGACATCGCAAATCAATTTTCCCCCCTCAGTGATTTTTCCGCCTCTCCTTCCACCATTCATCCTTAGTGGGGAAGAATTTGGATTCCCATTTTCTTATTATGAAATATCGGACGGTGGGAAGGCATAGCCTTTTCAAAGCAATTGCAATTAAGCTTCTGGAATGGGGAGTCTCTTCTCTCAGGTGTCTGCTGTTGGAGTCCTTCGAAAGCCAGAAGAGAGAGAAGCTGGGAATCTTTTCTAGATGAGGGGGAAGAGCTGCGGTTTGATGGGAAGCTCTCCAGGTTCTACTCACTGTTCCTCGTGGGAACAGATTCTAGGTGGGGAGCAGGGTGACCCAGCGTGTTCCCACCTCTTAGAGAGCCTTGGCCCCCGACAGCTGAAGAGCACACTCCCACCCTTCCCCTCAGCTTTACCCAATGCATTTATTGCAGGCTTGCATCTGAAGGGGGATGCAGGAGCTGGTGATCAACAACCGAAGAGAACCAATGTTACACGTCTCTTTCCAGCTCTCCTGTCCGTGATGGCAAGGTGGTAGCTTGAAATCGACCAGGGTGGGAGTATTAACACTACAGAAATCGGCAAACACTGCAAGCAGGTTTTTTTTTTTTTCCTGGAGAGCCATTTGTTAAACATTTACCTGCATATCACTGCTGCTGAGGAAAAGTCCAGGCCATTGCACCTTAGATGGGTCTTTCTCGAGGTTTCTCGGAAGTCCACTGTCCTCCTGGTAAAGGCAAAAGGAAAGTTTGTGAGATAGGGGTTGGGGGTGGATATAGGAGAACCAAGGGGTGTGTGTGTGTGGGGTGTGTGTGTGTGTGTGTGTGTGTGTGTATGTGTGTGTGCGTGCGCACGCATGTGTGCGGGTGTGTGTAGAAATGGAGTTGTACTCTCCCGTGTTTGTTCAGCTCTTAAAATAGAAAAGGAGCCTTCAAACATTTTATTTTTAAATTCAGCCAGTCCTGCACGAGGCTGATGGGCTGCCACCTGGACAGAGGCGGACCCGCGGTGGGACGGATGGGAGGAAGTGGCCGAATCTGCAGGGGCCGCCCAGGTCTATCCTTTTTCATCGAGCACACGCCTGTCATCCATCACCTGAAAAGGTTATAAATCTACCCAGTGTTGAAAAGCCCCAGAATGAACTGAGTGGAATTAAATGTGTGCCACGTGAGAGGGCTCGGCTGGCGGACTCCCCTTCATCTTGCGTCAGATGTTGAGGGCTTTGAGAGCTCAAGAGACATTTACTGAATGAACGAGTGAATGAATGAGTGAGTGAAGGCGGAAGTTGTTTTTCGTGCCTCTGCTCCTTTCCTTCTCTGTATTTTCATTTAGCAAATATGTTTTGAGCACCCAACTTGTGCAGCGCACCATGTCCCCAAGACTCAGCGTGGCTTGTGGCCTCAGCTGCTTGATCTGATCTGAGGGCTGGGTCTGGGTTTTCTACCTCCTGCCCTGCCCACACGAACCCCATCATTAATTCCCGCTGGTGCGGCCGCCCCCGTCGCCCCTTTGGCGTGGTGTTGGCAATCTCCAAAGGAGAAAGGGATAATTTTGTCTCCTGTCACGTAGCAAAATAAAATCTTTTGGCAAGCACGAAGCCTGGGAGGCCTTTACTGCCACACGTATAATTAGAACTTTGGGCTAAACCCATCGCTGAGGAGCAAAACATTTCATTTTAAGGCACATGCTTTCTGATTTGTTTATTAAAAAAATTTTTTTTTCCAAAAAGGCAGTTCCCTTCATTCCCTCTGATGACATCACAGCTGAACACAGCACAGAGCTCTTCACCGCTGTAAAGGGGGAACGGTTTGCATGCCGTATTTGACTTCAAACCCTTATGACCCATGACTAGAGCATTCCAGACCTGCACTCGGAGCCTGGGATGGCCATTTTTCTTCAGGTGCAAGGATTATTACAAGGAATGCACTCTTAAACCAGGCCGGCTCCCAGCACACCATTTCCGCATATGGGTATTAATTTATGTGATCCCTTGAATGCAAACGCTCAGCTGTCTCCATAAGTTATAGAAGCAATCACCCCAGGGAGCATCGGAGACACCGAGAGTCAATTCTTGTGTAATAATTTCATATTCGAGCCAGGGATGCCAAATTACGGCCCCTTTGGATAAAATGTGAGCCTGTGGAAACTCTCCCCTCCCCCTTTTTATTATTGTGCATTTTATTTCCCCATAAAATATGTTTATGCCCTGGAAAAACAAACCAACCCAGGGGGCCAGGCTGACAGTGTGATGCAGGGGGTGCCTTCTCGGCACCGCCCGAAGCTTCTGACTCAGCCTCTAGCAGGCACCGTGACCGGGGCGTGTGTCTGGGCACTGCTGAGAAAGCCCAAACCTTGAGTGGGGGAGGCATCAGAAGATCCCCAAGTTTTCAACGGAAATCACCCAACCTCAGAATGGAAGGAGGTCATCTGGCCCCAGTTCCCAAGCTTCTATTCCTTTTTTGTTAAAACAAAACAAAACAACCAGCTTTATTGAGATACAATTCACATACCATAAAATTCACCCATTTAAAGTGTACAATTCAGTAGTTTTTAGTACATTCACAGAGAAATGCAGCTATCACCACTTTTTATCATCCCCCAAAGAAACACTGTACCCCTTAACAGTCACTCCCCATTTCCCTCCAACCCCACCCCTCAGCCCTGGCAACCATGAGTCTCCTTTCTGTTTCTATAGGTTTGCCCATTGTGGATAGTTTATATAAATGGAATCATACAATATGTGGTCTTTTGTGACTGGCTTCTTCACTCAGCATTATGTTTTCAAGATTCATCCATGTTGTAGCAGGTGTAGTAATTCATTCTTTTTCATTGCCGACTAATATTCCAGTGTCTGGATAGACCACATTTTGTTTCTCCATTCATCTGTTGATGGACATTCGGGCTGTTTCCACCTTTTGGCTGTTATGAATTATGCTGTCGTGAACACTCGTGGACATATGTTTTCATTGGAATTGCTGGGTCATATGGTAACTCTGTGTTCAACTTTACTGAGAAACTGTCAGACTGTTTTCCACAGTGGTCGCACCATTTTATATCCCCACCAGCAGTGTATTGGGTTCCAATTCCCTTTTTGTTTATTTTATTTTATTTTTATTAAAAAATTTTGGGGGGCCATGCTGCTCGGCTTGTGGGATCTTAGTTCCCCGACCAGGGATCAAACCCAGGCTCCCTGCAGTGGAAGGGTGGAGTCCTAACCACTGGACCACCAGGGAATTCCCTTTCTGATTTTATAAATTGTGGTAAAAAAATACATAACATAAACTTTACCATTTTAACCATTTTAAGTGTATAATCAGTGGCATTAAGTATATTGACAGTGTTGTGTAACCATCACCACTATCTATTTCCAGAACTTTTCCATCATCCTAAACAGAAACTCTGTACCCGTTAGGTACTACTCCTCATCACCCCACCCCCAACCCCTGGTAACCTTTCTTCTACTTTCTATCTCTGTGAATTTACCTGTCCTAGGGTTCCAGTTCCTTTTACAGTTTTCTCAACAGATGTTTTTTTTTTTTTTTTTTTCCGGTACGCGGGCCTCTCACTGTTGTGGCCTGTCCCGTTGCGGAGCACAGGCTCCGGACGCGCAGGCGCAGCGGCCATGGCTCACGGGCCCAGCTGCTCCGCGGCATGTGGGATCCTCCCGGACCGGGGCACGAACCCGCGTCCCCTGCATCGGCAGGCGGACTCTCAACCACTGCGCCACCGGGGAAGCCCTCAACAGATGTTTATTACAACTTCCGCCCCAATCAGCTCCCATCTCCTGACCTTAGTACTGCCGTCTGGATAGAAGACATCTTGGACAAGTTGATTTCCCCATCCACAAGATAAGCTGTAAGGGAAAACCCCACTCCTTTTTCAAACAAAACCTAGGGCCTCTAGGATATAAGTCTGGAAAGGCTCTCTTAGCGGGATGAGAAGTGAGCAGCTCTGACCTTGTGCCCCCGCCCCCCGCCCAGAGTCTCCTTCCCTTGGGGGACCCTCACTTCGAGGCCTGCTGATTCCATTATATTAGTCCACAGTGTTGTCCCCTCTTCATTTTACATGCGAGTCCCCTGCATGGACACACTCTTCCCCCACTTGGCTCCTCTATGCTCAGCGGAGATCTCTAAATACAAGGGAGGACAAAAAGGGAAATTGACAGGGAATAGACAAAACATGGCAGCCTGGGTTACAAAGTGGGGGCCCCACCCAGCCTCACGGAGCCTGCCCTTCCCAGCACAGTCCTAAGCCACAAGGGCTGGGGTGGTTGCCAGGCTCTTTCCCTCTGCCTTCTCCAGTCTTTCTGTCTGAAAATCCTGTTATTCCTCACATGTTCGACTTCCCAGACTGATTCTTAATATCTCTTATCTTTTCTCTTATATTTTCTGTCTCTTTCATCGTGCTTTATATCCTGGAAGAGGCTCTTGCTTTTTTTTCTTTCAGGCCTTCGACTGATTTCTTTCATTCTGTCCCCGTATTTTCAGTTTCCAAGTTCTCTTACTTTCGGTGGTCGTTAGTATCGCTTTCTTGTTTTATGGATGCCACCGATTCTCGCATCTCTCTGAGGGTAAAGCTTTCTCCTCCTCCTCTAAGTCTTCCTTCTTCTTCTCCTCTGTTGACTAAATGATCTCGCTTTCCTCCAGGATCCATTTTTCTGTTGTTCTTTTCCACCGTTCTCTTGGATGGTGCGGGTCTTCTTTAGATGAACTACCAGGGAGGGCGTCTCTTCCTGCATAGTGAGTGGAGGCACGTGGACCATCAGTGTCGTTTGCGTGGTGGGTGAGCTCCCTTTTAGGCGAGCAGGGGGGAGCTGAGGTCTCCCAAATGCTGAATCGCGGAGTGCGGGCTTTACTTCCAAGGCACTAATATCCACACAAGCTGCTCCGGTTCTCCTCAGAAAATGTGTTCCATCTCTTCAGAAGACACTTTCCCCCCTTTTGTTGTTCTGGTTGTTAAGAAATGCAGGCATGAAGCCAGTGTCAACTCTTAAGAAACCAAGAAGTGTGCCCTTGCCTCTTCTACCCACAGAGGCGGGGAGAGTGGCGGTCGGGGGCAGTTGTCCGGCTGCAGACCCTCAATCAATCCCATTTCCAGCCACATGTTCCCCTCCTGTCCTGAGGGACCCCCACCCCCACCCCAGTCTCAGCCTGGAGCCTTTTCCTTGGGCCTCCTTGCCTGGGAGGGTTCCAGCTGTGGCCCCTCTGCTCTGCGTCACCTGTCACCACCCTGCCTTCTGCTCTCTGTCTTTCAGAAATGTGTTGAAATCCCTCATCTGCTGACACCCTGCCCCCCTTCCTTATTGTGGGTTTATACCTTTTTTTGTTCCTTCACCATCATATGAAAGGGAGCTTGGGAGGAAGGGGAGATAAGTACACGTGCTCGAAGTATGTAAAACAGATAATCTACACAAAGCATTCTGCCTAGTATCTGCTCAACAAATGTCAGCTCCTCTTAAAATGATCACCTGCTGATGTCACATCTTGGGGTGTGTGGGGAGAGGTTTGGGGGTCAGTGGACAGTGATGGGGCGTGGGAGAGTTTGTCCGTGGTCTTTCTCAGTGAATCTTCTAATTGTGGTTTTTCCTCTTAAACATTTTCTTATTTTTTAAAAAAATTTATTTATCTTTGACTGCATTGGGTCTTCATTGCTGTGCGTGGACTTTCCCTAGTTGCGGCGAGCGGGGGCTACACTTCGTTGCGGTGCGCGGACTTCTCATTGCGGTGGCTTCTCTTGCTGCGGAGCACGGGCTCTAGGCTCGAGGGCTTCAGTAGGTGTGGCTCACGGGCTCAGTAGCTGTGGCTCACGGGCTCTAGAGTGCAAGCTCAGTAGTTGTGGCACACGGGCTTAGTTGCTCCGCGGCATGTGGGATCTTCCCGGACCGGGGCACGAACCCGTGTCCCCTGCATTGGCAGGCGGATTCTCAACCACTGCGCCACCAGGGAAGCCCCCGAATTTTCTTATTTAAAATTGATTATTAATTGCATTAATAATAAATGAATACATCCCTTTGTAAAAAACCTAAAACCTGAAACAACTTCATGTCGCTTCCCATCAGCTGCCTCTTTCTGTCTCAGCTTGGGTCCTGGAAGCAGGCCCTGACACAGGGAAGTGGGGGCCAGTCCTTTATTTGGGAGGTGGTCCCAGGAAGCCCCAGGAGAGGGGTGCAGAGATGAGCCAAGGAAGGGAAGGGAAGAAAACCAATAAAGGGATAGTTATCAAGCAAGTTATTCCTGTGGGCGGCTGGGGCTTAATCACACTGGGGACCTCTGGGAGTCAGTGGAGAGTGACCCTCCCAAGGAGCCAGGGTGTTGGGGGATTTCACTACCATGCTTGCTTCCCGGCTGGGCTCTGAGACAGGGAACTTTGCCATGGCTCCCAGGACTGTGGTCCTGTGTATGTTTCACTTCACCCCTGGACATTCCTCTTGGAGGCGAGAGGGTGCCGGTCACTTCCACTCCTGGAGCACGTATCCTCCTGTCTCCTCCACACTCTTGGGGATGAGAGTGGGGAGGTTCTTTAAGTCTTTTTCCTTATAGTCTCCTCTACCTCCTCCCCTTGAAAAGCCTCATCCCGTCCATCAAGCAGTGTGTACTGGAACTGGTTCGTCCTGGTTTGAGTTGGCAGACTGTGCTCATCTCTTTCTAACTCTGAATTCAGGGATATCGCATTGGTGGCTTGAAATCGGCCATAGTGGAAGTATTTACACCACGGATATTGGCCAATGCCCCAGATCCCAGCTTTTCCCCCAGAGAGCCAGGTGTTAAACGTTTGCCACCGCACCAGTGTGTAACTTCCAATTGAGAGGAAATACAGGGGATAGAGAAACAAGCTAGTGACATCACAAGGAAGCCACTTGATAAATCTAGAAGGTGGGACATTTTTCAGAACAGCATTGCAGTGTTGGGCCTGGACTGGATATTGGTTTGTAAAGACATTTTTGAGCCCATTGAAGGAATCTGAATACGTTCTGGGTATTGGTTGAGATGAATATTTACTGAAATGGAAAGGTGGAGATCTTTGACTGGAAAAAGTAGGCTGCTTATTGTATCTACAATACGAATATGTCTTCTTTTTAAAAAATTAATTAGTTATTAATTAATTTATTTTTTGGCTGAGTTGGGTCTTTGTTGTTGTGTGTGGGCTTTCTCTAGTTGCGGCGGGTCGGGGGGGGCTACTCTTCGTTGTGGTGTGTGGGCTTCTCACTGTGGTGGCTTCTCTTGTTGCAGAGCACGGGCTCTAGGCACGCAGGCTCAGTAGTTGTGGTGCACGGGCCTAGTCGCTCCATGGCATGCGGGATCTTCCCGGACCAGGGCTGAAACCCGTGTCCCCTGCATAGGCAGGAGGATTCTTAACCACTGCACCACCAGGGAAGCCCCAAATATGTCTTTATAAATATTTGTACAGAGAATGATCCAGAAAGATATTGTGGTAGGCAGAGTTCTAAACACATGGTCCCTCAAGGTTTCATGCCTTAATCTTGGAACCTGTGAATCACATCACATGTGATGAGATTTCACTCATGTGATTGTGTCATGTTACCTGGCACAGTTGACCATAAAGTAGGGAGATTAGCTGGGTGGACCTAATCTAATCACACAAGCTCTTTAAGAGCAGAGTGTTTTCCCTGACTGATGGCAAAAGAGACAGGCAGGTGAAGTCAGAGAGATTTGAACCACGAGAAGGGTTAGATGTGCTGTTCCTGGCTTGAAGATGTACAGGAACCAGAGAACAGCCCGCGAGGAAACGGGGACCTCAGTCCTACAACCACAAGGACTTAGATTCTTGTAATAACCTGAATGAGCTTGGAAGTGGATTCTCCCCCAGACCTTCCAGATAAAAGCCCAGCCTGACTGACACCTTGACTTTAGCTTTGGGAGACCCAGAGCAGAGAACCAAGTCCACCTGGACTTCTGAGCTGCAGAAGTGGTGGGTGATAAATGGAGTGCTTTAAGCTGCTAAATTTGTGGTGATATGCTGCATAGCAGTAGAAAACCAAGATAGATACGCACTTACGTGTTAATGGTGGTGATATCTGGAAGGTGAGAGTGTGAGATTTTTAACATTTTTGGTGGTCTGTATTTTCCAATGTTCTACAGCGTGCCTGTTCCGTCCATTGTATTAAGAGGATATTTAGGGCTTCCCTGGTGGCGCAGTGGTTTAGAGTCCACCTGCCGATGCAGGGGACATGGGTTCGTGCCCCGGTCCGGGAAGATCCCACATGCCGTGGAGCGGCTGGGCCCATGAGCCGTGGCCACTGAGCCTGCGCGTCCGGAGCCTGTGCTCCGCAACGGGAGAGGCCACAACAGTGAGAGGCCCGCATACCACAAAAAAAAAAAAAAAAGAGGATATTTAACAAAAACCCTTTCGGATTGCTGGGGTGGGGGAAAGCCCTTCCCTTCATTTCCTCTCCATCTGAGACAACCTACCACGGCATTATTCTGTATCTCTTCCATGATATTCACAGTATTTTGTACCACTTATGTTATTATTAACATAATATTTTAAATTTAAATCATCCTTTTTCTCTTTTTTAAAAAAAACACCGTAAATGTTTTAGCCTTCTCCTGAGCAATAATATTCATGAAGCCATGGGCTGGCTGTACCAGTTTTCTTTTTCCCAGCACATCAAAATACATAACCATAATTGTTTAAAAAAATACGGGTCTGTGTACCTCTAGCGGTATACAAAACAGGCTCTGGGAACAGCTGATCCCATATAATCCTTCCACAGCTTTGGCTTCAGTTGAAAACAAAAGCCTGGGAGGGGGTTGGACCCTGGGTGCCTGGCAACTTCAGCCGTGGCTCTGCCCACAAAAGCCCGAAGGCTGGGGACGCCAAGGCCTGGCTACTGTCTGGGCCATGGAGGGGAAAGAAATCTACCCCAGGAGTAGGTAAATCCCGGATTTGTGCTTGTGGAAAATACCCTGCCCATGGGTGGGTGTCAGAGCCTGGGCTCAGCCCAGCCCATGCAACTCTTCGACCCAGACTGATGCTACGTTGCTTCCTAAAGAAAAGACCAGAAGCTTGAGAAGTCCCAGAAAGGATCAGACATCAACCCAAAGACCAGCAGATGACATAGGGCTTTTTTTTTTTTTTTTTTTTTTTTTTTGCGGTATGCGGGCCTCTCACTGTTGTGGCCTCTCCCGTTGCGGAGCACAGTCTCCAGACGCGCAGGCCCAGCGGCCATGGTTCACGGGCCTAGCTGCTCCGCGGCATGTGGGATCTTCCCGGACCAGGGCACAAACCCGTGTCCCCTGCATCGGCAGGCGGACTCTCAACCACTGCGCCACCAGGGAAGCCCGACATACGGCTTTTTGTCCACTTTTCATTTTACCCAAAGGGAGGATGGAGTGGCAGAAAGAAGGAGTTCGATAAATTTGAGTGTTAACATGGCTAGGCCTCATGGGAGCTCTGTATCAGGTGGTTCCTGGTCAAAGAGCTTACCAACTGGGTAACCTGAATAAGTTACTTAACTTCTTTATCTTTGAAGTGGGAATACGAACAAGGTGGGTTTTGCAGAATGTTGTTGATGAGGTTGAAATCAATTCCTACTGAAATAATATTGACTGCATCTGTGGTCCTCAGTATTTGGATATGGAGAATCACTGATTGTGTAGTATTTTCCCTGGTGTGCCCCCTTCTGCCCTCACATGTCTACAGTCTGCTCTGAAAACAATAACCAAGAGGAATCCTCTAAAACCTCAGTCAGACCTTGTCCCTTTTGGCACAGAATCCTCCAGAGCCTTCCTACGGTACCAAGAGGAAAGCCGAGGGTGCCAGGAAGGCCTTGCTTGGTATGGTAACCGCCCGCCTCATTTCTCTGAGCTCCTGGCCTGTTGCTTCCCCCTTCTCCACTCCAGCCACTCTGGCCTCTTTGCAGGTTCTGGAATACACCAAGCCACTGCCACCTCAGGGCCTTTGCATCAGCTGTTCCCACGGTCTGCTCTTTCGCCATTGTCCACAGTGCTCCCTCCTGTCCCTCCCCAAAGGTCTTTGTAGAAGGGTCCACTTCTCAGCATGTACTCTTTTGAAACCTGCAACCTTCCCCCTGCCCCTGGCCCTAGGTTCCCCATTCCCTTCCCTGCCCAATTTTTCTCCTTCCCACCATAAAATACACTGCCTGTTTTGCTTATTTATTTGTTTTCTACCTTTCTCCCCCACAAGAATGTAAGCTCCATGACTACAGGGATTTTTAAAAAATTTGTTGTGTTCACAACAGTTTCCCAGGGCCTAGAACAGCGAGTGACATATGGCGAGTGCTTAGTGATTATTTGTTGCATAATGAACGAATGAGCGAGCGAATGACAGGTTGGGAGGATTAAGTGGGACCACGAGTGTGAGCCCCAGAGTGGGTGCACGGGGACCTGACTTGCAGAGGGTATCACCTCAGGCTCATGCCGGCCTTGGCCTGGGGAGCCTGTTTCTTTCCCAGGACCCCTTGCGGTTTGAAGGCCAGTGGCCGGGCTGTCGGCTTTTCAGCAGCCATCCGGAGCAGTCCTGGGCTGGCTACGCTTTTGCTGGATTTTCAATATGTGGCTTCCCCCCGAGGACAGAGCGAGATTCATCGAAAATCATTCACGAGAAACTCGCGGCTGTGCGTTCTGCAGGCGGCTTTGCCGGCCACCAGCGCCTGGTAGGGAAGGTGCAAAACAGAGAGGGCAGAACATTCTGCCTGCTTGCCCATCGCCTCTCCCCTCCCAGTGTTTCCTGAGGCCTGGGACAGAAGAGCTGCCGTTCGGGGCAGGAAAAGCTGCTTGGGTGAAGGCTGAGGCCCGGCCACGCTTAGATGGGAAGCACGCTGCCGCCCCTCCCCATGGCCCGCCCTGCTTCCCAGGCTCGGAAGCTGCTTCCCCAAGGCTCAGCCTGGAGCCTGGGGCCTGCCCCGGTTCCTGGCCGAGGCCACAGTCCGGGCTCCTCTTTTGCCCAGTGGCAGGGGTAG
This sequence comes from Grampus griseus, assembly GCF_964374135.1. NCBI lineage: Eukaryota > Metazoa > Chordata > Mammalia > Artiodactyla > Delphinidae > Grampus > Grampus griseus. Next base: position 34,978,327 of record NC_138999.1, on the reverse strand, counting down.
ATGTGTCCCCATTCTGCCCTCCAGTGGCCCCTCCATGGGGATCCTGTGTTCTGCCCTCACGGGCTCCCTTTGTTCTGTTTCGAATGGTGACGGGTGGCCCCTGGGGTTCATCTATGTAGTCCGAGTGCCTCGCAGCCCTTTACTAGTGGCTAAACCGGGGGGGTTGGAATTCTGTCACTGGGCAGCTCGGCTACTCCCACTGGCTCGCCTTGGTCTGTCCCGCGTGGCAGCCACTTTCAGGGCCCCACGTACCCACCTGCCTGCAGCCTCACCTCGAAGCTCAGAAGACTGCTTACTGCCAACACCTCTGACTCTGCCCGAGGGACTTTTTTGGTTTTTTTTTTTTTCAGCCCTGCTGCCTGGCCTGCGGGATCTTAGTTCCCCGACCAGGGATCGAACCCGTGCCCCCTGCAGTGGAAGCGCGGAGTCCTAACCACAGGACCACCAGAGAAGTCCCTGAGGGAGGCTTTTTTTAAAAAAAATATTTATTTATTTATTTGGTTGCACCGGGTCTCAGTTGCAGCTCGTGGGCTCGTTAGTTGCGGCATGCATGTTGGCTCTAGTTCCCTGACCAGGGATCGAACCTGGGCCCCCTGCATTGGGAATGCAGAGTCTTAACCACTGCGTCACCAGGGAAGTCCCGGGAAACTTTGAGGCTTCTCCTACGCTGTCCCCCAAGGTCCTCAGTGGGATTGAATCCCCGCCCCCCGCCCCATCCCCCCCGTTGCCCACAGTAACAGCTGCTGTGATAACATAAACATTATGGCTTCTTTCCCTTCCGGCTCGCTGCCTCATTTCCCTTCCCGTTGTCATCACTCAGATTGTGGGAGGGTTAAAGATGGCTGCGAAGCTCTTGTCATTCCCCCTATCAAGAGGTGGGGTATTGTTACAGATTGAACTGTGAACCTCTCCCTACCCCGCACCAGAGACCTGTTAAAGTCCCAACCCCCAATACCTATGAATGCGACCTTGTTTGGAAGCAGGGTGCTTGCAGATGTAATCAAGTTAAGATGAGGACAGAATTCCCTGGCGGTCCGGTGGTTAGGACTTGGGACTTTCACTGCTGTGGCCCGAGTTCAATCCGTGGTCGGGGAGCTAAGATCCCACAAGCTGCGTGGCGTGGCCAAAAAAAAGAAATGAGGCCACACTGGATTAGGGTGGGCCCCAGATCCAATGACAAGTGTCCTTTTAAGAAGAGGGAATGAAGACACAGAGACAGACAGACAGACATGCCATGTCACAGCAGAGGTAGCGATCAGGAGGATGTAGCGCATGACAAAGAACACCAAGGATTGCCGCAACCCCCAGAAGCCAGGAGAGGGGCCTGGTACAGATTTTTCCCTCTGCGCCTCCAAGAAGGAACGAACTCTGCCGAGACATTGATTTTGGACTTGTGGGCTTCAGGGCTGTGAGATGATGAATTTCTGAGCTGGCAGACAGCGGGCTGTATCAACCTGCCGGCTCTTCAGGAAATGGGTCTCCCAGCTGATCCTCAGATGACAAGACTGTGAGCAAATAAATGATTGTTATTTATTTTAAGCAACCGAATATGGAGGTGGTTCGTTGCCCAGCAGTAGATACCTGAAACACACATGAACCTCTGGCCCTGGGAGGCTTGTCTTAAAAATCTACCTGTGGGGGACCCACCCAAACAACCATCTTCTATTTTTCCTTCTGGCAGACTGAGCCCCACTTCAAACACAATTTGGTCTTTTTTTTTTTTTTTTTTTTTTTTGGCCGCGCTGTGCAGCTTGTGTGATCTTAGTTCTCCGACCAGGGATCGAACCCTGGCCCTTGGCAGTGAAAGCATGGGGTCCTAACTACTGGCCCGCCAGGGAAGTCCCTCAATCTGGTTCTTATCATCCACTTTTCCAGGCCCTCTGGAGAGTGCTCCTGCACTCAACTGCCCGAATACTGACACCTGGCTCCCTTGCTTGCTACTAGGTGTCCCCTGCAGGTCTTTCCCAAAGGTAGGGCTAGGACCCGGTTACCCTTGCCCCCTTCCCCAACATGTACACCATCCTTAGCCCTCCCGGCTGCCCTGGGGAGCCAGCCTCCGTGGACTGGTCAGGGTGCCCCTGGGGGAAGTCGGTCTCTGCCCTTTCTGGTTTATAGCCCTTCTCAGCATGCTTCCCATCCCCACAGCCCAGCATCCTCCTGGGGTGGCCATTCTGGGTCCCTGTTCTTTGTCACATGTAGCCCTGTCACCTCTGCTGCAAACCTCAAGACATCAATTTTGTGTTTCTTGGCTGGTATCCATAATGAGGGCCTGCCCCTCTGGGCTGGCGGCGGCTACGGTGGCCGATCCCCGCTCTCTGTCACTCCACTGGGTGGTCAGTCTATTTCCCTGGCTAGGGATTGGGTCAGGAACGGACTTGTGGCTCAGTCCTGACCAATGAGGTCTGAAGGGATGTCTGCTGGGGGCTTCTGGGGAATATTGACTTACTCCTAAGAAAGGTACTCAGAGTGTAGCCTGCTTTTTTCTTCCTCCGGACTTAGTGTCTGCCTAGATGTGTCATCCGGGACAGCCAGGAGCTCCTTACGACCCCCAGAGAAAGTAGTCTTAGCGTGCGGCTGACATGAGGCCAGCTGAGTGTCCCTGACCTGGAGCCAGCCCTACCTCCGCACTCCCTGTTACTGACATCACCAGTTCCCATAGTGTTTAAGCCAGTATTTTTCCAACTGTGGATCAGGACCCCTTAGTGGGTCACAATCAATAATGAAAAAGATGAGTTCCAGTAGGGAAGAACAGAATCGAAACTATCAGAGTGCATCCCATGCTGTAGTGCTTTGTGAAACTTTGTCTGGTGACACGGACGTGTGTGAACAGGGCCAAGATGGAAAGGGTATTTTCTTACTGTGGACCGTGGTCAAAGAGCTCTAAAGCCACTGGCTGAAGCCAGTTTGAGTTGAGGTTTTCTGTAACTTGTAGTCAGAAGTATCCATGCCACCCTCTTTTTCCATCCCCCACTTGACACAAACTCTTTCCTTTTTTTAAAATATTTTATCTTTTTATTGAAGTATCGTTGCTTACAGTGTTGTGTTAGTTTCAGGTGTACAGCAAAGTGATTCAGTTTTATATATATATCCTTTTTTATATTCTCACAAACTCTTTTCCCTCTGTCCTTCCCAACAAGCACGTGGTACTCATTTCTGCCCTAAGTCTTCATTCACATTCTTGCCCCTGCCTGCAAAGCCCTTTCCCTCTCTCCCACTCCCCCCACCTGCCCGATCAGATCCTTCGAGTCCAGTCCAACTGAGTCCCTTCCTTCTGTGAAGCCCCTGGCAAGTTATTATCTGCAGTGGGTAGGAGTGTGGGCTCTGCAGCCCCACTCCCTGGGTTTGAGTTCTCATTCTGCCACCTCCTTGCTCTGTGACCTTGGACAAGTTAATGAACCTCTCGGAGCCTCACTTGCCTCACCAGTAAAATGGGGATCATTACAGTTTCTGTCTCATGGGGTGGTTATGAGGATTAAATGAAGTCATGGTTGTAAACTGTTGGAACAGTGCCCGGCATAGCCAAAATGCTTTATAAGTGTCTGTGAAATAAATAACTGAAAGTTGTCATCGGGTAGGGTATTAGCTATTGCATGTGTCTGCTCGTGAGCCCATGCCAGGGCACCAGCCTCTCCCCAGGACTGGCCTTGGATCTCACTCTTCCCAGATCTTGAACTTTCCTCTAGGTTCCTGGCTGGCCTTGTCCTCAGCCTGCCTCCCCGACCCGCTTCCAACCGGCTGCTCTCCCACCAGGTAGCCATGCCCACCCCCTGATTGCTCACTGCTCAAAGCTGCCCCTTCTACCCTCAGCCTCCGCCCAGGGGCCTTTCCCGCCCATCTGGGTGGGAACCCCAGAGGTGGCTTTCACAAGCTGATTTAGTGTAGAACTCATCTTTTCAGTCACAAGGGGAGAAAAAGGGCTGCAAGAGCCCTTGAGCACCGTTTCATTGCTGGGCAGGTGGCATGAGGGATCCTTCTGGCTGCCTGAGGTTTGAGAAGGATGGTGATAATACTAGTGATAGTAAGAAGATGATAATGGTACCTTCGAGCAGGCCCTGAGTATGGCATGTGTAGCGCTGACCTGCCGGCCCTGGCCAGAGACTCTGTACAGAGCTACGTCACCAAAGCCACTCGAGCCCCCTGCAGAGTAGGGACCATTATCCCTGCTTTAAAGATGATGGAAGCGAGGCACAGAGGGGGCATGGGAAGTTGGAGGAAGCTCAGGTTTGACTTTTCCCAAAGCCCACTGTCTTTCCTCCCCCTCCTGTAGAGACCTTCCTTGTCCACTGGTCCGAATCCTCCTGAAAGTGGGGAGCCCACCGTGGCACCCCGGCACCCCCTCACTGGTTCCAAGCCTGGCCTGGGCCGTCCCTTCCCAGGCCAGCTGGGTTTTGCTCAAGAAAATGTGATTAAAGTTGGTCTCTCCAGAGAGGGTCTGTTTTAAAGAATCAAAGCCTTGAAGCGAGAGGAATGTTCATAATTTTCATGGCGGTCTTTGCTGCCGGGTTTATTTCCAACTGGCCCTGTGCTTGGGCAGCCGTGGAAATATTAGACCTCCCGGCAAAACCTGCAGGGTTGTCAATTCAGAAATGGAGAGGAGAAAAATGAGAATAAAAACAAAAGCCCATCTCCAGCAAATGTTAGAATTCTGATGGCAACTAGCTACCTGGAATCCTTACCATGTGAATTCAGAATGAGAAAAAATCCATATCTGGGAAAGCAGGAGCGACTCCAGCCCACTTTTAATTGCACCTGGAAAGGGGCTTAATATCTCAGCCAATTTCTCCATCATCTTTTGCAAATCTTGGGCTGCTTAGGTCCCCAGGGGGTTTGTGTAATAAAACGGGATGGTTAAAGGGCATGTTTCTGTATTAACGAATCTTTCTGCACTGGCTGGGCCCGAGCATTATGTAAATGTTTACTGTAATTAAGAGATGAAGTTGTCACGGTGCAGGATTTTGGTTGCTGGTGTGGAGTTCCTGCCGTGCCCCAGCCGTGAATAGCCACCCGAGAAGGAAGAAGCAGAAAGGGGAAAAGGTGGAAATGCATGCCTTATACGTGGCTAACCCCGGGAATAACCGTCTTGTTATAACGTGCCCCTCAGCTTACAATAAAAGCAGGTGCTGGAGCCATGTCTCGGGAAGGCAGGTCTGGGCTCAGACATGTCGATTTGCTCTCCTGCCTCTGCTGTGGCGTGGTGGCCACGCTTCTGTCACACTGCCTTGGGCTTAAAGTAGGATTTCTCTTGCTTGATCCCAAAGATGAGAGGATACGTAGAATTCCAAGAACCCATATTTGTTGTATGAGTTTTTTTTTTTTTTCTTTTTGGGGGGAGGAGGGAGTGGTGGTGAATTCCAGCATTAAAAAAAAAAAATCTTGAAGTACGATTTTCATGCAGTAAAACACACATCTTTTTAAAAATACAGCTTTATCGAGGTATAATTGACATACAATAAACTGCACTTATTTAAATTATACAATTTGATACGTTTTGACTTATGCATCCACCCGCGAAACCGTCACCATAATCAAGATGGTGAATATATCCGTCGCTCCTCAAGGCTTCCCTCATTCTCCCCCCACCTCTCGTCATCCCTCCTGGCTGCCTCTCCCTGGCCCCCATCCCCTGGCAACCACTGATTTGCTTCCTGTCACTGTAGAATGGTTTTTGTTTTCTACAGTTTAATATAAATGGAATCGTGCCATAAGTACTCTCTGGCTTCTTTCGGCATGATTATTTTGAGATTCATCCATGTTGCGTGTATCGGGGTCTGTTCCTTTTACTGATGAGTCGTCTTCTACTGCGTGGAGGCGCCACAATTTGTTTATCCGTTCACCTGCTGGTGGATAATTGGGTTGTTTCCAGTTTGGGGCTATGACAGATAAAGCTGTGATGAACTTTCACGTACATATACTTTCATTTCTCTTGGGTAAATACCAGGCTAGGTCATGTGGCAGGTATCTGTTTAACTTTATAAGAGACTGCCAAATCATTTTCCCAAGTGGTTGTACCATTTTCCGCTCCTATCAGAGATGGATGGGAATTCCCATTGTTCTACCTCCTTGCCAACATTTGGTATTGTCATTCTTTTTAATTTTAGCTATTCCAGCTAGTGTGTGTGTTTTAATTAAAATTTCTTTTCTACGCTCCTTAAAATTTTATAAGGCACATGAATGCATACATATGTAAAAATTCAAGTTGTACACTTAAGATTTCTGCATTTTCCTGGATATAAATTATTTCTCAATAAAATACTATAAAAAACTTTATAGGGAGAAGATTCCCTGGAAGTTAAATCATCTTCTATTTACATTCCTCTAAGTGGCTTTCCCAACCGAGTCAGGGACCCAGCTCTGGTAACTAACCGCTCCTTTAAGAATGCCTGCTAGTTGCTGGCGGTGAGGTGAGGTTTAGGGCCTAGTAACCGTGGTTCAGGTCAAGGAACCCCAGGTCCGTGCCAACACAGGTGAGTCATCCGGTTTCCTGGAGCCTGGAAAACTGTGCCCGGGGCTTTTTGGTGAGGCAGTTCTTTGATGTCGAAAAGATGAAAGCTTTACAAGCAGTGGACCCTCCTGCCGCAGCTGGAGGTGGCAGCCCACTCCCAGCAGAGGAGGGTTGAGAAGGGCAGCACAGGCCGATGCCCTGGGGTGGGGGTGGGGTATGGGCGGGGGCAGGTTATTCCTTTGGCTCACTCTGTGGAAGCCAGTCCCAGGCTCTGGTGCCTTCCCAAACGCCCCAGTGTGAGTGCGGCCCGGCTCTGCTGGCCTGGCCTGGCGCCTGCGTCATTTCTGAGTTTCCTTTGCCCCTCTGCACCCGCCTCACGTCGGTGGCCCCGTGCAACTGGACTGGGGGTTCCCAGCCCTGGGGCTGAGCCACCCAGCCCCCTGGCGGGGGGCGGGTTTGGAAATGGGTCCTCGCGTTTTGTTGTTGTTTTTTTTTTTTAAACTAACATTATATTGTATGTCAACTATGCGTCAATTTTTTAAAAAAATAAATTATTTACTTATTTATTTGTGGCTGCGTTGGGTCTTCGTTGCTGCGCGCGGGCTTTCTCTAGTTGCGGTGAGCGGGGGCTTCTCTTCGTTGCGGCATGCGGGCTTCTCACTGCGGTGGCTTCTCCTGTTGTGGAGCACGGGCTCTAGGCTCGAGGGCTTCAGTAGTTGTGGCGCGCGGGCTCAGTTGCTCCGCGGCATGTGGGATCTTCCCGGACCAGGGCTCGAACCCGTGTCCCCTGCATTGGCAGGCGGATCCTTAACCACTGCGCCACCAGGGAAGTCCAGTCCATGTGTTTTTGATGGTCACAACTGTAGGGGGCTGCATGGGGTGAATGGGCAGGGACAGTGTGTGGGACAGCTCTGTGCAATGAAGGACTGTCCCACCGCAAAAGCTAACAGAGTGCCCCAGGTTGAGAAATGAGTTGGTTCTGGTAGTTAAAAATTAGTCAATTGCTTAAGCTCTAGATTTCTTGTTCATTCAATACCCTGAATTCACCTTGGGGTGTCCATCGGATCCTCCAGATTTTGTTGGTTGCGTCAATACTGTAATGCTGCTGCTGATTAAGAAATACATCTGGGGCTTCCCCGGTGGCGCAGTGGTTGAGAGTCCGCCTGCCGATGCAGGGGACGTGGGTTCGTGCCCCGGTCTGGGAGGATTCCACATGTCGTGGAGCGGCTGGGCCCGTGAGCCATGGCCGCTGAGCCTGCGCGTCCGGAGCCTGTGCTCCGCAACGGGAGAGGCCACAACAGTGAGAGGCCCACGTACCACAAAAAAAAAAAAAAAAAAAAAAAAAAAGAAATACATCTGGACTCTCAACAACGCACAAAATACTCTGCAGAGGCCCACTCTTCCCTATCTTTTTTTTTTTCACCATGCTGTACGGCCTGTGGGATTTTTAGTTCCCCGACCAGGGATGGAACCCGGGCCCCTGGCAGTGAAAGCACGGAGTCCTAACCACTGGACCGCCAGGGAATTCCTCCACTCTTCCTTATCGTAAAGGTTACGCTTCTGCCTTACCCTATTTTTAAACTTCCTGGCATCTGAGCACAGAGTATTAGAGACGTTTAAGGAACACGGTTGATTTCAAAGCAATAACATCCTTTCTGAGTCTTATTTTTATTTTTAAAATCTTTATTTTATTTATTTATTTTTGGCCGAGTCGGGTCTTAGTTGCAGCGTGTGGGATCTTTCGTTGAGGTGTGCGGGCTTCTCTCTAGTTGTGGCATGCGGGTTTTCTCTCTCTAGTTGTGGCGCGCGTGGGTTCTGTCGTTTGCGGCACGCGGACTTTCTCGTTGAGGTGCACGGGCTTAGTTGCCACGCACCATGTGGGATCTTAGTTCCCCAATCCAGGGATCGAACCTCGTCCCCTGCATCGGAAGGCGGATTCTTTACCGCTGGATCACCAGGGAAGTCCCTCTAAGTCTTACTTAATTTTAATTTTCTGCTTTTAGGATTCACTGGGCATCCGGTATTTTAAGCAAACCTAAACCTCTCTGTGGATTTCACACGCAGCTAGAGGGGTGCCGAGATGGAAAAGTTCTGGTTGGCGTGACCCGTGCTGGTCTGGTGATGATGAAGAGAAGGGAGCTGCAGTTTTCTGACATTAAATATTAACACTGGGTATTAATAATGAAGGCTGACAGTTCTTTTCGCAGTGCTGTTTCTGAGCGTGTCTCTCCCCAGCGTGCAAGGCCAGCAGGCCCGGGCCCTTCCCCTGCCCGAGCAATGTGGCTGGAGCCCCCTGCTCTCTGAGGTCAGGAGAGGTAAGGTAAACAACCCTGTGTTGTCACCCACAGAGGCAGGATTGCCTTCCTGGGCTGCTGTGCACAGCTCCGGGCTCCGTGTCCTCCCTTGCGACAGGAAAGCAGCTGGTGGCGAAAGGAAAAGCAGGAGGTGGATGCGGGAAGTGGAACGGACCTGGGGTGGGGGCACCCCCGGGGAGGAGGAGGAAACTGCCTTCCTGCTCAGAGGTCCCGGATGGACCTGTCACCCCGGGGGAGCGCTCAGATCCATCCCCACACCTCCCCAGCGTGGTCTCCACTCCCACCGCCTGAGGGCTTTGTTAGAAGCTGAGCAGTGACTCCCTCTTCTGGGTCAGGAGGCCTCAGACTAGTTAAAGGGGTGGCAACGTGGGTGCCACACAGACCCAGGCCACACAGGCTCTGACGATGCAGATCTTGGCCAGAAAGAACCTGGCCAGGTAGACCTGGGCTACGCAAACCCGGGCCACGCAGAACCCCGTCTTGCAGACACCGGCCGCGTAAACTTGCCGGGCTACCCCAGCTTTCCCCGCCTGCTCCAGGGGCTCAGACGCGCTAGCCTCCGGGCTGGCTTAGCTCTGGTGACCTGTGTGCAAAGGCACGGATGCCAAGGCAGCCTTGAACTTACGTCCAGGGAGCCCATGCTTGGATCTGGAAAATGAAACACCCAGTGAGCTCTTATGCCATAAAATGTACAAGGAATCAAATGTGAAATAGCCCCTATTTGCCACCATCCATTTATAGATGATTGCACGTTCACTTTGCTTTAATAAGACCACGTCCTCCTGTATGTACATTCTCTCCTTTTCCTCCCCGCCCTGCGTCTGATTGTGGTGAGTTTAAATACGGTCCTTGGAGTGGTTGGTCTTTGCAGACATTCTTGGGGGATCCAAGTCCACTTTAAAGCAGAGGCCAGAGTTTGAGAAGTGTCTCAGCTTGGCACTAGTACCTCACTCTGAGGGAAAAGGCATATAATCTGAGGAAGACTCATACTAGAGCCATTTTCTCTGAGGAAAATGGTGAGATCCAGAAAACCTTCAGTGACTCTGATTGATCATGGCGCCCTGCCATGGGGAGCCGAGGCCCTGGCCAGGATCTCTGGCTCGCCCGCTGGCTTTTCACCCCCCCCACCCCACCTCAGTCAGAGCTTGCCTGCCTTTGCCCTGAGATAGGGCCAGGCAGCTGAAAGAAAAGAGGGGGTGGGGCCAGAAGCCTCCACCAATGGTGGTAATTCATTGGGCTTGTGGTCGCCTTACACCTCTCATTTGAGGCTGTACAGGTGCTCCACAGACATGAATTAATTAGACCTCCCGCGCCTCCTGTGGGGTTTGGACAGATGTTCGATTCCAGAGGCCCTGCCTTCCGCATCTTCAGGGCAGAGCATGAGGAGTTTGGTTGGACGGTGACAAAAGCACCGTGCCACCTGACCCGTCCCTGCCAGGGAAGGCTGGGCAGGTGGGAATTCACTGGAAACACAGTTGTTCGGCATTCTCAAGCTAAAACTTCATTCCCAGAGTCCTCTGTGGAGTGCTACAATTAGGCCTCATCCAGTGATCGCCTGCTGGCTTTGGCATCCGAACGGAGGCTACTACCTTCCCAGTCACCGACTCACCAATGCAGTGCAAACATGGAGGCTAGAGTCCTTCTTTGGGTGGCAAGCCATGCAGGAGAAGGAAAAGGTTCTTTTCCCAAGCAAAAAAGTTAATGAGTAATGGTTTCTGGAATTTCTCCTCAGAGAATATAACCTCGTCAGCTCTAGTCTTCTGGCTTCTGAATAATTGTTCTCAGTAATAATACAGAGCCCCTTCATAATAATACATCTTTCTCTGCATTCAAGAAAGTAGCAATTTATTCCAGGCAAGACTGGGAAAAAAAAAAAAAGAGGTTGCTTTTATTCATCTTGATACCTGCCCACCTCAGAGATCAAGCAGCAGCGAGGAGGCCGGTTAATCAGCTTAGGCCTTTTGGAGGTCTTTAATGAGCACCTATGGCGTGCCCAGAAGTGGGGGTAGGTGCCATGAGGGAGACAATAAAAAGAAGCTGTAAGAGCTGAGAATATTTTCTGGGAAGATAAGCCCTAAATACATGCTGATCTGGCTTTCCTTAAGTGCGCTTTTGAGAAAGATGCGGTGAATTGATGTGCGGCATCCATTTCAACCTCTGTTAGAGAGCTAAATAGGACATTTCCCAGACTCCCTTGCAGCTAGGGTTCCAGGTATGTTGAGGTTCAGCCAATCAGACATTCATGTGTGAAACTTGGCTTTGGATCTCAGTGCAAGAGGGAGAGAGGCAGGCCTTTTGCCGATGTGGATCATGGCTGACGCCACATTGTCCTCAAACTGGCAGTGGTGGCTTCTGATTATGTAATGGCTTCCTGATCATGACAGCTCAGTTCTGTGGTGTGGCTTTGGGGGACTTTCCTGAAAACGCAGCATTGAGTGGGTCTCTTCAGCCCTCCAAATAAGCTTGTTAGCCTCTTAATACCCTACAAGGAATCCTTCTGTTGCAACTAGCTGGAGGGGATCCTATTCTCTGCAGCTGACCCCTGACTCACTCAGGCTTCCACTGTCACTGCCTTCCAGTTCCTCCCCCACGCCTCCCCCACCATCCCAGTCCATCTCATCTTTCTTATGCAGGTAACTCCTACTCATTCTTCAAGGCTCAATTTAGATGTCACCTCCTCCACGAAGCTTTCCTTGATATGTATGTCACCTCTACATCCTTCTTGCCCCATAGCACCCCCAATGCTTCCCTTCACAGCCTCTTTTTCTTTGCCTTCCTCCCCCACTGGACTGTGAGCCATTTGAAGCTAAGGACTGTCTTTTTCTTGAGGTACCTGGTGCCTAGCACAGGTCCTTGCATGTAGTAGGTGCTCAAGAAAACTTTATTTGTTGAATTAGAAAACAACATACTGGACCTAGGGGTCATCATACTAAGTGAAGGAAGCCAGACAGAGAAAGGCAAATATCGTATGATGTCACTTATATGTGGAATCTAAAAAAAATGCTACAAATGAACTCATTTACAAAACAGAAACAGACTCATAGACATAGGAAACAAACTTATGGTTACCAAAGGGGAAGGGAGGAGGGGAAGGATAAATTAGGAGCTTGGGATTAACAGATACACACTACTATATATAAAATAGATAAACAACAACGTCCTATTGTATAGCACGGGGAACTATACTTAATATCTTTTTTTTTTCTTTTTGGCCATGTGGGATCTTAGTTCCCCGACCAGGGATCGAACCTGTGCCCTCTGTAGTGGAAGTGGGGAGTCTTAACCACTGGACCGCCAGGGAAGTCCCCAATACTTAATATCCTGTAATAACCTATAATGGAAAAGAATCCAAAAAAGAATAGATTTAGATAAATATGTATGTATAACTGAATCACTTTGCTGTACAGCTGAAACTAACACAACATTGTGAATCAGCTATACTTCAAAAAAAGAAAGAAAGAAAGAAAGAAAGGAAGGAAGGAAGGAAGAAAACAACATACAGCACGTAGTCATATGTGAAGTTGTGTGGTTCAGACTTCAATTCAGCAAAGGGAGAGACCACCATTGCCTAGAGGAAGAGGGAATATCACCGAGGGGAAGAAATTGTGACCCAGAAGCCAGGAGATCCTCCTTTCTGGGTCTGGTTTCCTCATCTATAAAGTGAGGGGTGAGAGTTCATTAGTGTTTCCTGCTGTGCATTCCTCTGAACGTGACTTCCTTAAGGTGTTACCTGGGAGACAAGGGTTCCATGAGCAAATGAGTTTGGGAAATGTTGGGTTCAGCAAAATTAAACAGGTTTCGCTACTACAGAATTTCCCAGGGCCTTTAATATGCTAGAGTGCGTTGTGACTCTGGGAAATTCTAGTATGCAGTGTTGTATCAGTTTTCTTTTTTTTTTTTTTAACATCTTTATTGGAGTATGATTGCTTTACAACGGTGTGTTAGTTTCTGCTTTATAACAAAGTGAATCAGCTATACGTATACATATATCCCCATATCTCAGTTTTCTTTTGCTTCAACAATGCTACAAGGGGTTTCTCTGGTGGTGCAGTGGTTACGAGTCCGCCTACCAATGCAGGGGACACAGGTTCGAGCCCTGGTCCGGGAAGATCCCACATGCCGCGGAGCAACTAAGCCTGTGCGCCGCAACTACTGAGCCTGCGCTCTAGAGCCCACGAACCACAACTGCTGAGCCCACATGCTGCAACTACTGAAGCCCGTGCGCCTAGAGCCCGTGCTCTGCAACAAGAGAAGTCACCACGATGAGAAGCGCGTGCACCACAACGAAGAGTAGCCCCCGCTCACCGCAACTAAAGAAAGCCCACGCGCAGCAACAAAAATCCAACACAGCCAAAAATAAATAAAGAAAGAAACAAAACAAAACAATGCTACAAAACCTCAACGGCCTACAGTGATACATATTTCTTGCTCAAGTGTCTTGAATCAGCTGGGGATTGGCTGGGCACCCTCACGTGTCCCGTGGGGGCTGGCTGGAGGGCCATCTGAGCTGGTCCTGGTTGGGATGACTCTTGGCTTTTGGGGGTGGTGGTAGGTGGGCTCGAGTTCCCTTTGGGGCAGGTCTGCCCTGTCCCACCAGTATCTCATCCTCCAGCAGCTTACCTGTGCATGTTCTCGTGGTGGTTGCAGAGGCTCGAGGGAGCAAAGTCCCAGCTCACTGCAAGCCTCTGCTTCCCTCAGGTCTGCTCGCATCCTATTGGCCAGATGACCGAGGGCCGAGCAGGTCACCTGCCTGCCATGGGGGGACACTGTGAAGCTCCATGGCAAAGGGTGTGGATTTCAGGAGAGGTCAAGAATTGGGGTCACTGAGGCCCTCTACCACACGGTGTTTCCCAAAGTCACCTGACCAAGGAACTCCTTTGTACATCCCACTGGCTTTCACAACACACACTTTGGGAAATACCTGAGTAGCAATGCTTAAAATCTTGCGATTCTGATGCCCTGATTCTGCACTCTAGCTTCAGGAAGGAGTTGATAGCAAATCTGGATCATGCCCAGTAGATGGGATTTGACCAGAAGCAGCAGAAGGCGTGGCTAGAGGCGGGTACCTGGGAACCACACTCCAGGGGGGAAGTCTCAATCAGAAGGGATCCCTACCAGCTGTTCCCATGATGCCCTTCTGCTTCACCTTCACCTCCTCTCCCCAGCCAGTCTTTTGTCCAGCCCTTGCTGGGGATGAGCAGAACCCTCCCGGAGGCATTACTTCCTGAGAGGCGTAGTTTTAGGAACAGTATGGCCGGGCCGGGAAATTCATTTTTCCTGTGTTCCGTTGCTCCAGGAAGACACTGCCCGGAGGCTTGAGCGAGGGACAGCCTTCCTGGGCATGGGCATGCGGCCTCTGGCCTTTCCCTGTGGCTCTAGGCTGGAGGCCAGGTTCCTGCCATCGAAGAGTCAGGGTTTTGAGAGCTGGGGCCACTCTCCTCCCCAAAGTATCTGGATGCCCGCGCTACCCACTTACAAACTCCCTGGGCTGGGGCTGGGGTGTCTGCCTGTCCCCTCTCTGCTGAGCCCTGAGCATCATAACCGCCCTGGACTTCACCCAACTGCCAAGTCCAAGTAGCAACTTAGCAACGACAACCAGAACTCTGCAGGGTGACAGCGCTACAGCTGAGGTGACCCTGAGCGCTCACCAGTGCGTCTTTTATTTTTCAGACTTGAATCCATCCAGCAGCCCCGCCTGCCTTCCAGTAGGCGCGGTGGAAATGCTTCCTGTTTATGACTCCCTGTCTTGTGTCCCCAGAGCTCAGAGAGGTGGAGTTTCCGACCTGACACCAGGGACTGCTGCAGTTTTATCAAAGCTCACCCGACTCCCTTGTAAATGCCCTGTGGCTTTTGGGGGTGGTGGCAGGTGGGCTCGGGCTCCCTTTGGGGCACATAAATTTGGCCTTGTTAAGGAAAGCTGCAGGGATGCGGGGATGAAGGTGATCAGGTTACAAAAGCACACCAGGCCCGCGATGGCTTCACGGGAGGCCTGGGGCACACAAAAGGCCCTGGGGCCTGGGGTGGGTTAGATGGGGGAGGAGCTGAGGCCGAGCCAGCCTCCTCGATAGGCCCTAAAAGGGCCCGCCCACCCAGAGGACACCCTTCATCTTAAGCAGATCGGAAGGGCAGGGGCCCAGGTAGAATCCCACCAGAAACACCCAGTTTCCCTCTCTGGGTGGAGAGCATCTGGAAGTGTGGTGAGCTTGTGATTTTATCAGAAATAAATGCAGCGAAATTTATGCATAGGAAAAAATACCGAAAGAAAACACAGGGCTATGTTACCACTGGAAAATCCTTAGCTTGCAATTATAGGTAATTTACATTTCTTTTTTATACTTTTTTTGGTAATTTCCAAATTTTCTACAGTGACTACAAGTTATTGTTAAATCCGAACAAAAAATGACGGAAAAAAGAATAGAGGGAATGGTATATTCAAGTTTTTTGAGAAATAATTGTTCTATATACAATATTTCTTTGTACTGTATATTCAATAGAATCCCAGTTTAGTAAAACAGAAAAGTATAAGCGGTGGAAAGGAAAGACAGAAACCTTTTATCAGTGCTTATCTCTAGAAATACGACTGATTTAATTTTAACATCTTCTAAAAGAATGTATTATGTTTTAAAATTAGGAAAAAGTAATTGAAAATGAACATATTTTTATTTCCACCTTTATTCCCTCAATAAATATGTATTGGGCACCTACCAGGTAGGTGGTAGTGAATGGCACTGGGCCTACACAGATGAAGCAAACAGACCCTGTCCCTGGGTTCCTGGAACTGAAAACCTAAGGGAGACACAGTCACCAGGTGACCTATGAGTGTACAAGGTTGCCATCTGCCATGCGACCATGACATTGGGATGTCTGAGAGGGTATAACTGCCCTGACTTGGTCTGAGGCATCCAAGAAGTCTGTCCTGCAGAAGCCACATTTGAATTGAAATTGAAAGAGTAAGAAGGGGTTAACTAGACGAGCCCTGTGGGAATGGATTTCCAGGCTGGAGGGATCCTGCAAAGGCCCTGTGGCCGGATGGAGGGGCCTGGAGTGGGGTAGAGCCTATCCTGCCAGGGTCTCAGGGCCCTTTTCAGGACAACAGTTTGGAAAAGGAAGACAGAAAGCAGAGAGACCTGTTAGGAGGCCTCTGAGGCCTGGAGCAGGGTTGGGAGGGAAGGCAGTGGTGTGCGGGGTCTGGAGACCCGGCTGCATCTCCACGTGCAAAGGGGCTTCCGAGTGGTTGGTGGATGTGTGCCCAGGGATGTTTCGCTGACGACGTGGTGACCGGTGACCTGGTTCTCTCTTGGCGGCTCAATGGCCGGGCCCAACTCAGCTCTAGCTGATCTGAGCAGAAGAAGCACCCTGCAGCATGGAAGCTCGTCTGAGCTGTCGGCCCCGAGAACGTGTGCGTGCGCGCGCGCGCGTGCTGGGGAGGTGTGGAGGATGGGGTGAGGACAGAGCACCTTTAAGAAGGGGACGTTGATTAATCAAGAGACTATAAAATGTATCACGCGACAGCCTCATTACCTGGTTTTGGACCTTTTTGGACAGATTAAGTGTAATCTCACACCTCCCCCAAGAGGGCTTTTGGAGGCCATTTTCTCCAACCTGAGCCCTGGCTGCAGTGTTGGCTTCTCTCTGATGGCTACTCTGTCTTTCTCAGCTATTACCCCGTGAGACTTCTCCCTCCCTCAGCTCCTGGAATTCTGTGGCATCTGACTTCTGTTACTTAATACCTAGGCTGTCTGGTTATAGAACTGTGTCCTCCAGTCCATATCTGGGCCAGGTGGTCTGCATACGTAGACTTGGACAAATATTCTCTCTTACACGTGGTAATACTATTTTCCAAATGTCTACAGTGCTGCTGTGATGAGGAAAATACCGCATTACCAAGCTTTACAGAATTCCTGGTTGCTTTATGTCATTATGTGCTGTGTTTGAGAGATACTGAAAGTGCAGCAAAAGGAGAACTTTTGGGACCTTTTCAAAAGTGGGCCTGGTGTATGAGAAGTTGGGGGAGCATGGTTCTGAGAGCTGACCCCTTTTGCACGGGGACTGAACCACTTTTGTGAGCCTGCGTGTCAGGTCAGCCAACAGCTGTGGTCTGGGAGGGTGTTCAGAGATGCCAGTTGGTTCTTTGTGGCCAGGGCCACTTCTGCTACAGTCCAACACCTTCGAATGTCCCCAGCTCTTGGCTGGTAGATTTTGAATGCTCTCCTGGCATGCTGGGACGGGGTTTCACAGCTCCCCTTGTAGGATCTGGAGTCTCTGCTCGTGACCCCAGCCTCGAAGGGGAGGAGGGGGTGGAATCAGATTCAAGGACGCTCACACTTGTCTCTGCAACTCTCCAGTCTAACCAGGGGTGGGAAAATGCTGGTGTAGGGTTTAGAGCAATCACAGCAACTCAAGTGGGTGGGGATACACATAAGATCCCATGCTTTGTCCGAAACGTTTTCTTCCACAAAGTGAACTTGGGAAAACATTTATTAAATACTCTCTCTCTTTTTTTTTTTTAAACTGGGCTCTGCTTGAAGTTTTGGCCTATCTGAAATGGCAGACACGGCGGACTGGCTATACACTGCCTTCTCCCTTATTTTCCTCTACTTTAGAGGCTGGAAAGCACGATTCTGTGATCTCCCAGACTTCCTTGTAGCTGGTGGTACCCATGTGACCCAGATCCGGCCAATGGCCGTAAGAGGAAGTTTTTGGCAAAGGGCCGTTTCAGCTGGCATGGCCCTTTAGCCCTTTGTCCTCCTCCCCACTTCCTGTCTGGAATGCAGGCTCATGCCTGGAGGTGCAGAAGCCATATTGTGGTCATGAGGACCACATGCTGAGCATGCTAGAGAAGGCAGAAGAGATTTGGTCTTCAGGGATATTTTGGGGCTGCCATACTAGTCCTACATAGCCATTCTCTTCATTTCTTTCCATGTGAAGCAAACACATCTGTAACTTGTTCAAGTCATGGTTTTTTGGGTTTTCTGTAACTTACCAAATGGGAATCTAAATGACAGATGATTTTATCTTCAGAATAATCCAATGGGATAGAATTGACATCTCTGTTTTACAGATGAGCACACCAAAGCTCGGAAGGTCAACTAATCAAGGTCAGACAGCTAGTTAGTTGCAGAGTTAGGGTCTGAACGCAGGACTGTGTGACTCCAAACCTTTTCTATACTACCTCCTTCCATGTGGTAGAGAACTCGCCACATCAACCCCATGGTAGAAACCCACCTCAGGTCTGGAGTGGGATGCAGAAGTTTGGTATGAGGTTCATGAGTAGAATTTTCCCTATTATTATCGTGAGTGTTTTTGCCACGGTCACAAACATGTTCTCTGTTATGGGTTGAATTGTGTCCCCCCTTCCCCCCCACCCTCATGCATATGTTGAAGTCCTAACCCCCAGGACCTCAGAATGTAATCTTATTTGGAGATAGGATCCTTACAAAGGTTATAAAGTTACAGTGAGGTCATTAGGGTGGGCCCTAATTCACTATGACTAGTGTTTTTATAAGAAGAGAAAGTTTGGACACAGATACTCATAGAGGGAAGATGATGTGAAGAGACAAAGGGAGAAGATGGCCATCTATAAACCCAGGAAAGAGGCCTGGACAGATCTTCCCTCACAGCCCTCAGAAGGAACCAACCCTGCTGACACTTTGATCTTGGACTTCCAGGCTCCAGAACAGAAGTTCTCCTGTTCTCGATCCTCCTCTTGCCTCATGTATCAGTCAGCTATTGTAATCATGCTGTGTAACAAGCCACCCCAGAATCTGTGGTGTATAACCACAAGCCTTTGTTTATACTCATGCATCTGCTGGTCAGCTGAGTTTGGCTGCAGGTTGCAGGTTGGATTCAGGTCTGCTCCGTGTATTTCTCATCCTCATTGGACCATCGGGCTACCTGGGGCACTTTCTTCTCACGGTGATGGCAGAAGCACAAGAGGCCAAAGTCAGCCACAGCAACACATTCCTAACCTTCGCTCACATTAGAGTCTGCTAACATGTTTTGACTAAACTAGGTCATGTGGTCCAGCACAACCTCAATGTTGGGAGGCGGGCAGCATTATATTCTGGCCCATAGAGGTGGGGGAAGGGGATGGATATTTACTAAACTATAATTCTAATGATCACCCTTCTTAGAGGAGCTCTGGCTTTGGAATGAACTCACATATTTTCTTTCCTATTTGCCTTGACCCAAGGCTTCTCATTTCTTCCTGCCCTGTGTATGCTCTTAGAGCATTCCTTCTACCTCTTCAAGGTCCATTCCTTCCTAGCCTTCTGTACCAATTAGAATGATTTCAACTTCATGTAACAGAAAATCCGGCTCAGTAAGCTTAAACAGTAAAGGGATGTAATGGCTTAAGTAACTGGAAAATCCAGCAGCTGTGTGAGCTTCAGGAATGGTATGATCAGGGCTCCACAGCCATTTATCTGCCAACCTCTCGGCTCTTTTCTGCTGTGTATGTCACCTTGCTCCTCAAGAAAGCTTCCCTCGTGATCAATATATGATGACAGCACTACTTGTAAAACAAACAAACACAGGAACTTGAAAACTACACAAGTGGCTACTAGCAGTAGAATGGATCAATACATTGTGGCATATTCATACAACAGGATTGTAGACAGCAATGAAAAAGAGCAAACTCTGCACCACGCAACAACATGGAAACTTTCAGAAACATGATGTTGAGCAAAAGAAACCCCAGACAAAAGAACACATATTGTAGATTTCAGTGATTATAAAGCTCAAAGCCAGGCAGAACTAGTTTATGCCGTTGAAAGCCAGGAAAATAGCCTTGGGGGCTCAGGGTAGCCACCGGAAGTGTCCCCAGGGGGCTTCTGGAGTGTTGGTCATGCTCTTTGACTTCTTTTTTTAAAAAAATAAATTTATTTATTATTTATTTATTTTGTTGGCTGCGTTGGGTCTTCGTTGCTGTGCGCGGGCTTTCTCTGGTTGCGACGAGCGGGGGCTACTCTTCGTTGTGGTGCGCGGGCTTCTCACTGCAGTGGCTTCTCTTGTTGGGGAGCACGGGCTCTAGGTGCGCGGGCTTCAGTAGTTGTGGCACACGGGCTCAGTAGCTGTGGCACGCGAGCTCTAGAGCGCAGGCTCAGTAGTTGCGGCTCACGGGCTTAGTTGCTCCGTGGCATGTAGGATCTTCCCGGACCAGGGCTCGAACCCATGTCCCCTGTATTGGCAGGCGGATTCTTAACCACTGTGCCACCAGGGAAGCCCCTCTTTGACTTCTTGATCTGTATGCTGGTGACATGGGTATAAGTTCATTTAGTGAAATGTCACCAAACTGTACACTTATGACATGTGTGTTGTTCTTTACATATATTTTGCTTGAATTATAATTTATTTACAAAAATCCCTCAGGGTGCTGTGTGGAGAATTGGACAATGGGTGAGGGTAGAGGTAGGCAGACTTGTGAGGAGGCTGATGCCACAGGCCAGGTGAGCAACAAAGCAGGACGATGAAGGTAGAAGCCACCACCTGGGCTACAAGGTGAGAAAAGAGAAAGGGAAGAGGGAGAGAGGGGAGGCAGGAAGGTGAGGAAAAGGCAGACCGCTTAGCCCCACTGATGGGCTGGCGGGGGTGTTCAGAGGTTCCAAGGGCAGTGGGAGAGGCCCCGTGAACACTAGGAAGGAGCCGTGGATGGCAGCCTGCCCCTCACAGACAGTGTCTTCTGGGGACATTGTGAGAGAAACGACAATGGACTATCTATCTGACCGTGAATAGCATTCCTTTCTTAGAGACTGTATGCCCCCATCAGCAGTGGATGAAAGTTCCAGTTCCTCCACATCCTGTCAACACGATATGGTTGAAGGATCTTTTTAAAGCATAAATCAGGTCATGTCGTTGTCCTGCTCAGAAGCCTCCAATGGTTTCCTGTAACACTTAGAATAAAATCCTCCCTCTTCACAAGGTCTATAACAAGGTCCTACCTCTTTCACAAGAGGCCGAGCTTGGTCTTGCCTCAGGACATTTGCACTTGCTGTGCTCGTCACACGCAGCTCTTTGCGTGTCTGTCTTTTCTCATCATTCAAGATTCAGTGTGCTTTGGTTACTGTTGCTGCATAACAAACCACTGTAAAACTTAAGGACATAAAACAAGGATTTTATTGTGCTCATGGATTCTGGGAGTCAAGAGTTCAGACAGGGCACAGCAGATGGCTTGCTTCTGCTGCACCACGAGTGAGAAGCAGAAAGACTGGGGGTGACCAGCAACTAGGCACTGGATTTCTCTGGAGACTCCTGGCACCTGTGTTGGGAAGGCTCAAACCCTCAGTTCATCTGGGACAGCTGACCAGAGCCTTGTAGGTAGCCTTTCATTCCTGCTCCCCTCATTAAGCCGCAGACACGCCTTCTGTTCTGGCTGTAGCAAAGGTCCAGGCGGCCCAGGTCTGGAAACTGACTTGCGTCCCAGGTCTCCTGGGGATGGATTAGGCTGAAGTTCATCTGAAGTTTCACTGAAGTAGATAGGGAAGGCTGCTGAGCGAGTTCCTACCCCTTGACAGTAATCCTTGACATTATTAACAAAACCCAGTATTGTGGGAACGAAGCGTGGGTGTCTGGGGTTTGCTTCAAAGCATCCTGGGGTTGGGATGAACAGGGCAGGACCGACCCTGGGTTGCAGGTTGTTGAAGCTGGCCATGGGTCCCAGCAGTTCCTCACAAGATTCCCTCGACTTTTGCATACTTTTGAGATTCTTCATAATAAAAAGTATAAAAAGACATCACATCCACTCCAATAAAATCATATTCTCCCCTCTTCCCTTTCAAAAAACCCATTGTCTTTGGTACATTCTATCCAAATAACTAAAAGCAATATCTCTTGACCATAATGTCAGGATAACAGCAAGATTATTAGCAACTCACAGAGCATGTGAAAGCAGTAATCTTGTGTCTCCACTTATTGTAGTGACTTAATGGTCATATATTTTATCCTGAAGCGTGGAAAATGAATATTGAAAGTGTATACTCCAACACAAAAGCTATTATTTTTAACGTTCAACTTTACGTAGAGTACAAAAGTGTCGACTTTCATAAGGCAACCAGGGAGACTAAACTTTATTGGTTCAGAGGATTTAGGAACAGACTCTAGATCTGAAGGTGGTGTCTTTCATACCCAGATGAGTACGCCTAGGCTCCCTGAGACTGAAAGTTTGGGGTTGTGAGGGCAGAGAATGGCAGCACCATTTCGACAAAGAGCTCAGTCCACAGTGATGAGATTTCAATGCCTGTTTTTGGATGTACCCTTTCCAACAGGGCCACTAGTTCTAACATGGCTGCCAGGTCCAACATGGCCACCAGTTCCCACATGGCTGCCATTAGTGCCGTTGAGTGCCCACCAGGGACTGCTGTCATTCTCAGAGTTCTGAGGGGAAATCGCTATCTCAGGCTGTGAGAAGCTACTCTTCTAAAGGAGCTGTCCAGTAGGTCTGTGTACGTGGGCACAGAGATACACAGTCTTGTGGATGCCCAAAAAGACTGGGGAGAAGAGGTTAGGCCAAAGTTCTAGAAGGAAACACAGCCAGCCAAGGTTGTAAGGTTGACTGCCCCGGCTCTGGGGGTTCCATTGCCAGTGGGAAGTTTGTAGAAGCCACAACTTCCCAGAGGCAGGCCACCTTAGGAGGGAGGGGTGACAGGTGTCTTCGTTGAGTCCCACGAATGGTGACGTGTGGGTGGAGGGGGAAAGAGGACGGCTCCGGGCGTAAGGCCAGGCCGTGGGTGGTACACTGAAGTTACCCCAGTCTGCAGACTGCCCCTCTGACAGACCAGTTGGGAGCCTGGGGACCCTGGTGGCCCGTGTGAGTGCAGGCCTCAGTGTAAGAGGGTCATGGTTCCCACCCCCTCAAGTGGACACCAAGGATGAACAGTAAAGACCCCTGCTCAAGGATTCTGGGGAGGGGGCTCATAAACACTTCGTGCTGTGGAATTGTGAACGTGGGACTCAGGGGCTGTTCATGGGTCGTTAGGGTCCTACCGTGTGCTAGCCAATACCAGTGTACCCGGCTGCAGTCGCGGCAAAGGCCTGAGGTTTCCCTTGGCCCTGTCCCCGCCCCACCTGCTCTCAGGGAAGCCACCCATCTCCCAGTGCATAAGGGCCTCAGGGGCAGTGGTTCCCACAGGGATGCAGCTCACCACTGCAGCGTTCCAGTCTTCAGATGACCCAGCTCCCTTCCTTGGTCACTGCCCTGAGTCAGATCACGTCATGCTCTAGCTCAAAGCCCTCCCGTGGCTCCCCATTTCCCCCAGATAAAAGCTCAAGTTCTTACTCTAATAGTCAAGGCCTCCCTGGTCTGGCCCTTCCACCCTACCTCCCCGACCTCAGGTCCTGCTACCCATGCCCCCTCCCCCACCCCGCTCCAGCCACACTGGCCTCGTTGTCATTTCTGGAACACACCAGCACACTCCTACCTCAGGGCCTTTGCACTGACTATTCCCTCTGCCTGGCGTGCACTTCCTTCAGACATTCGCCCCCGGCTTGCTTCCTCACCTCCTCAGGTCTCCTTTCCAGACAGGCCTTCCCCAACCACCCTACTGAAATCACAATGACCCCTCCCCACAATCCTGTTTCCTGCACGACCACTGCCCCTCACCTCATACCCATTACCATTCTGTGCAGTGTGACATCTTCGACGTGTTTTTGTTTATTGTCTATCTCCCTTTGTTCAAATAGAAACTCTAAGCAGGCAGGGACTTTTCACTTCTTCCATTCACTGTTCCACCCCTGGAGCTCAAAACAGTGCTTGGCACATAGAGGCATGTGGTAAATACTTGTTGAGTGAATGAATGAATGAATGAACGCACTCACCCTGGCAACTTTGGGCCCTTGCTCTCCGTTGGGCCCTTTCCCACATGCACAGATCTACCTTGTCCCAGAGCAAGCCTCCCCTTGCCTTCCCTCCCCGTCTCTCTCCGCCAGACTGCGTGTCGCCAGCCCTCTGGGCTTGCTGCCCCCACATGGTGACTTTCATCGTGCCCCTGACGCTGCCTCCTCTTGGCTCCGACGGCCCACGTGTCCCGTCCGCTGCTCTCCCACCTCATTCCCTTGACTCCTGCCCGCTGCTCAGACCCTCCAGCCCTTGCGGCCCTTCTCCATGCTCTCGTGTGTGCCCTCCTCACTTCTCTTCACACTCCCTCCTTGGGCCCAAAGGTGCTCTCTGCCTCCTACTCTTGCCTCTGGGTGCTCGCTTCTTTTAGAGGTCTCCTCCATCCATCTCCTCAATCCAAAATCAACGAGGGAAAGCCCAAGGGCCAAGTGCATGGATTAGTTAAAGAAAAAAAGCAATCAAAAAGGAGAAAAAGCATAAAGAAAAATCCAGCTCATCGGCTCCTTTGCAGTTCAGCTTCTCCCCTGCTCTTCCCAGCTCTGTTGGTGGCCCAGCCACTCCCTTGGATGTTCAAGCTAAGCTAAGCATCATCTTTGGTGCCCACGTCCCACGCTTCTGTGAGGTCCTGCTGTGTCACCTCTTCTGGGGCTCTTTCAGTGTCTTCCCTTGTCTATCCTCATGCCACTTCCCTGCTTCAGGCCTCCCTCACATTTCCCCTGGGAGGTTGCAGAAGCTGTGAATCGGGTCCTCTGCAGCCAACGTGAACCTTCTGAAGCCAAATGGGATACAATTACCCTGTATCAGTGAGGGTCTAGCCAAGAAAACAGAAACCTCTCTAGGTATTGAAACATAAGGTATTTAATCCAGGAAACTGACTTCATGGGCTCTGGAGGAGCCAAAAAGCCAAACAGGGCACAGGGAGGTAATGCAGAGGTTAGCAACCCAGAGAGTAGTAACAGTAGGGAGCTGCTGGCATCCCTCGGGCTGGAGGGACAAAGGAAGAGGGAGTATTATAGGAACCTGGGAGCCAGAGTCAGCTAACAGGAACTCGAACCATGGAGGAGATGCGGGAGAAGCAACTGATGCTGGAGATGCTGCCCAAGGAGAAAAGAGTGGGGAGAAATACCCTGGCTTCTCCCTCTTTCTGCCCACCTATCTCCCTCTGGTATCTCCCATTGGCTGAATCTTGAGGCCAGTTGCAAAGTAGCCTGGGAAATGTAGTTTCCTGCTACACTGCAAGGAAGAGAATGGATCTGAGACAGAAAAATGACTATACACACTCCCTGGCAAAGAGCTCACCGAATAAACTCCAAGTCCCTCAGTCTTTCTACGTGCTTCGGGTCCTCTTCCGTCCATTTGCTGGCCTTCTCTGCCATTGTCCCTGCACACTCACACCGAATGTGGCTGATGCGGGGACCCCTGCTTCCACGCCTGCCACCTCTGTACCCTTCCTCACTCAGTATCCTTGGCCCAGAAGGCTTTCCTTTCCAGCCATGCTGGTGTAACCTCACCCAGACTTTAGTGCCCAGGTGGAAGCCACCTCCTTCATGAAGACTTCCTGGCCATCACTTCTAGCCTCCAGCACACACAAACAAACGTTCTTTTTTTTTTCTTCCCCGGTGCTTCCTGCATCTCTGCCTCGCCTCGTTTCTCCCTGTATCATAGTTATTAATGGGCTTGTCTCAGCTCCCCCATTAGACTGCAGGCTTCCTTAAAGGCTTGTTGAAAATGAAGGCTCCACAGCCCCCGACACGCAGTACCCCGCGCCTAGGAAGGGCGCATTGCCTTTTAGTTTAATGAATGAACAAATAAGTAGCAAGCAACACAACAGCAGGTAGCAATACCTAGTCAGTGCAGGTGAATTAATTTGGGCTCTTTAGCAATCCATGCCTTGGGGGGGAGGGGTGTGACAGGCCCAGGAAGAAGCAAACTGGGGAGTCGTTCCGGGCGGGGAGCAGATGTCCACATTCTACCTTGTTATTACCTCAGCTTATTGTTTCAGGTTTTTTCTTTTCAAGAGAAAAGAATCCGCCCATGTTTTCATGTTGTTCTCATTGAAATACACCCACAGGTTCTGAAACGAACCACTGGTGAAGTGCAAGCAGGGAGGGGGCGGCGGGTTTTTTTTTCTTCCCCACGGTTTGGTGCTGCGGCTCGCGGCCCGGGCTCCCTGGGGCTCCGTCTCGGGAAGCAGACTCGGAGAACGGGTGGTGAGCACCGCCTTGGGTAAATGCTCTAGGTTGGGGGAGGCTTGGGCGCTGGAGCATTGAAGATGTGTCTGTGAATTCATGTTTGTACGAAGCATTTGTCAAGGGTTTACCTTTTCCGGGATGAAAGGTCCTCAGGGAAAGGATGCAGGTGTGAAGTTGGACCCAGGGCAGAGATGGCTCAGGCTTGGGGCCCCTGTTGTAGGCTGTTTATTCATGAATTCATTTGTTCTCTCCTACATAGAATGAAGGTGTGAATTTAGGAGACACCAGGATGGTGAGACCTTTGGAGCTAGTCTAAGTTCCGTATTTGGCAAATGAAGGTTTGGAAAGGTTAAGTGACTTGCTCAGGGTTACACAGCCAGTTCTGAGCAGTAGAAGATTTGAACCTTAGTCTTTTGTCTCCCAGCCGGGAGCTCCCAGGGTTTGCGAGGGCTGCCGAGAGGAGTCCAGCCCGCCCCTGCCATCAGACATGGTCCAGTCCTGCGGATATAGGGCCTGAAGGTCACATTTGGAGTCATTTTCAAGGATGGTGACTGCCTCTTGCGGCTGATTCGGCACTGGGAGAGTCACTTGCATCCAGCCAGGGGTCCTTCTGGCTGGGGTGGGGGAGAGATGCGTCTCCCTCTGAGCAGAACTGGTCAGTCCCCTCCCACCCGAACCCCGCCCTGTGTGCAGCGCGTATCTCTGGCTATCTCTGGACCGGTTACTTCAGAGACCGCATCCCCTGCTCCGTGTTTATAAAGCCGCGTCAGCTTGGGGTGTGGACAGGAATGACCTGAGCTGTCTAAACAAACCGCGAGCTTCTGGCGGCCCGCCTGCCAGGGTGTGTGTGACATCCTCTGGCCCGAGAGGTGCGCCGGGTTAGGATTCCGGCTTTGCTCATTTTGAGAGCTGGGCAGAGAAAATGCAGGTTTGCGTCCTCTGGTTCCCCAGAGTGAGCAGAGATGCAAAAGGTGAGTGGAGGCCCCAGCACATCACTGCCAGCTCCCTCCACCTCCCCCAAACTGTTCCTTTCTTTTTTTTTTTTTCCCTCCCCGTTTCTCTTAATCACCAAGGGACAAAGAGGAGATCTGGCCGCTAAAAACATCCCACGCAGATATTACCTACGGAAACCACAGGAACGGGCACATTTTAGTAAAATGAAGGCCTATTCGCTTTTTCTGCGAGACTATGCCCCTAAATAATGCAACTTCAGTTTCTCATTCTAGATGTCTGTTTGAAAAAATCAGGCTTAGGTCTGTCATTTTAAACAGCTTTTCAAATGACACAGAAATTATACTATTTTTAGGTCAAACACCCTGCAGAACTTGACATTTGAAGGTTCGGCTCTGTGTGAAAACATCCAAAGGGAAGTGTGTGATTTCTCTCTCTCTCTCTCTCTCTCTCTCTCTTTTTCCCTAGAAACAATAAACAGGAGTGGCTTTCGTTTGTGTGCGTTCCTATCCCTCTTGTATTTGCATCTCTGGGGTTTATTGGTGTAATTCTTCAGGCGCAGACTCAACATGGCAGATGTCACCTGAAGAACGCCCTTTGGAGATGCGGTCCCTACAAATAAAAGCAGGTCGTTAGACTAGAGCTGTCTTTGTTCCCTTAACTACGGTGGTTTCTCCCTCTGCACAGAGCACGCTCTATATAAAGCCATAACCATTCAGAGTCACACGTAGACTCTATAAAGGGCTGCTGAGAGATGAAAGATGTTTTTAACCCCTTCCTCTCGGGCATCGGTGGAGGCCGCAACTGCTCAGTTCCAGAACGTGCAAAGTTCTGTTCTGGACTGACCTGCGGCTGGGAGCAGAGGAGGAGGGGTGCGGGGTGTGAGTGAAGCAGCCAGGTGGGAGAAATCCCCCGCCTCAACCCTCCCCTTCCATGTTCCTGCCTCAGTTTCAAGCTGCTGGGAATCCCGGCGTGGATGGGGGTGACAAAGAGAAAGGAGCTGTGATGACATTGGGCAGGACTCAGGCCGTGGGAGCCGGGGTGGGGGGGCAGCCCGCTGGTGGGAGCTTTCGCCTGTGATTTTAGATGGGGGTCCCTGTACTCTGCCGTCTCTGCAGGGGTGCTGGGGTACTTGAAACTGTGGAGTCAGGATGGAAGCGTTTCCTGGAGGATCAACTGTATTTGATTTTAAGTGACTGTCAATGTTGCTTTTATATTAAAACAAGCACAGTGCTGTCTAATGGAATCCAATGCAGATGGCCAGGAACGGGATGGGGAAAGCCCAGCTTGCTGAGCTGCCACTTTGAACTCTAACTTGAGACCCCCCAGAAGGCTGTTTGGGCCCTTTGGTGACAGAGTTTAAGAAGCCCTGCCCTAGACGCTAAACGCGATGTAGAAATGGTTTAGTGCGAGGGACAAGGCCGGGGTTCAAGACCTGGCTCTGCTGGTTACTAGCTGTGTGATTTAGGGCGAGTGGCTCAACATCTCTGAGCCTCAGTCTCTTACTCTGTAAAATGAGACTGATAGCAGCTCCTTCCTTACAGGACCAGGCCTGCCACTCGTGTGCTCCCACTGCAAGCTAACATCCCGGGGGGCTGCCCCTGGCAGAGAAACTACTCAGTGTTTTCAGCCTCTGACGGGACCCATTGTGGCCACAGGGCAGTTTAACAGTGTTTATCCTGTGAAAGCAACTGTGGGCGCTGAAAGCATGGAGGCCGCTCAGATGTAAGTGCAGAAATGCGGTCACAACGTGCCCTGGGCTGTTAGACAGCTGAGGCACGGTCGTACCAATGCCTCAGGCTCCCCACCCCGGGCCAGCGCTCACACCCAGTAACCCTCTGCTCTCCCCAGTTCCTCTGCGTGACCTGTGTGGCCACTTCTGAGACAAAAGCCATGTCTGCTTCTGAAACTCGCTTTCATGTGACTCCTCCCTGCACAGTGAGAGAGGGGTCGGGAGCCCAACTGGACAGGTGTGAGGAGGGGAGGAAACAGCTGGTGGAAACTCCACCCTAGATTGGACACCGTGGTGCTTTGCAAGATATGTCCACCCATTTGCTGACACTCTTTCCCTCCGGAGGGAGGCCGGCTGCTGTGTGGTGAGGACCCGGTGGGGTGGATTGTGGAGAGCCCTGTGCGGTGAGAGGGCTGAGGCCTCCTGCCCACAGCCATGTGAGTGAGCCATCTGGGGAGCAGAGCTTCCGGCCCCGGTCGAACATTTGGATGACTACAACCCCAGGAGGGACCCTGGGTCAGAAACAGTGAGCCTAGATGCTCCCAAACTCCTGACCCACAGAAACTCTGACACAATAAACGTGTGTTGTTTTAAGCTGCTAAGTTTTGAGGTAACTTGTTATATAGCAATAGATAACTTGTACAGACCCCTCTCCTTGTCCTTCGAAGTGTCATTTGAAAGAATTCATGATGCCTTTCCTTTTTTTCCTGGCTTATAAGGATGTTGGAAACTGGAAAAGAAGAATGTGTAGTTTGGGAGAAGGGCAGTGATGCTGTGGGCATACATGCTGAGAACTTTCCATTGGTTATGTCAATCTAATCATCTCATCCATCCTGTGGGAAAGAATTCCTAGTCCCATTTTCTAGATAAGAATACTGAGGCTCACATATGTTAAGACCCTTGCTCAAGATGACACAAGAAGCCTGGTCATTGGGGCAGTAAATCTGTGTTTCTTCAGCAGGCTGTCTCTGCTTAGGAATACGGCATCTAAGTCAAGGGCCTGGCCTTGTTTCTGACTAATTGCATAGGCTCTCGCAAGTGACTACCCGGTGGGGGCCTTTTTTCTTTGTGAAAGGGCCCCTGTACCCTTCCTTGTAGCCTGGGGGGCTGTCGATCATGGTGGCGCACTCTCTGGGACACCGGGAATGGAGCCTGGCCTGGTCAGTGAGAGAGCTCCATTCCCCTGACCACAGCGATTTGTTAAGGAATGGGCATGCAATTCCATCCAGGCTGATCAAAATATTCCACAGAGCATCTCTGCCACAGCCCACGGAGAGGATGGCTCTTTCTTTCTTCTGGGGTCGCTGAGCTGGGAGGCTGTGGATCTGGTGCCTTTGGGACTGGCAGGCCTGCCTGTCTACAGAGTCAGGTCGAGCCAAGCCATGAAGGGAGGCAGAACTCTGGACCCACTTGAGCCCCTGGATCCAGCTATGCCTGAAGCCATTCTTCTCCCTGGACTGTCCAGTTCCAAGAGTCAGTAAATTCCCTTTTTTTTTTGTCTCAGCTAATTTGAATTGGGTCTGTGTTGCCTGCAGTGCAGTGGGCAAACTTGCGAGCTGCATTTAGCATCTCAGAGCAGTAGAGCATAGCTCCTCTATATGGTGACTAAATGTAGCAGTTGCTGGTGATGTCCTGCTGGCTTATGCTGGAGGTCATGACAGACTGTTTGCTTACAGGCCAGTGGCCTCCTGCATCTCTCTGTCTGAGGTTCTCTGGCCTCAGGACCATGCTTGGCCTGTGTGTGTGTGTGCGTGTATGTGTGTATGGTGTACACACGGGGAGAGGGAGACAGTTCTAAAATGTCAGGGAATTAATGCCTCAGGAGTAACCCTCTTCCAGTGAGAGCATACCTGGGCTCCCTTGCTCCTTGAGAGGACAATCTGGAGGTGTCTTCTACACAGTTTCTTTGAGGGTGCCCAGCAGAACTGCACCCCAGTAGCCCAGAGTGGGAACCCTCTCAATAAAGGACCCTTAATCAGCTTCCCTCTGTGCCCTGACTCTTTCCCCACTCTCTCTCTCACTCATGATTCTTGGGGTCACCTCCCAGATAAACTACCTGTCCCCAAATCCTTATCTCAGGGGCTGCTTTGCAGGAAAAATCTAAAACTAGGGCATCAATAGATGGCATTTTGATCTTCTGGAGTTGACAGATCTGCAGATACTTATCATAATGGGAAAGACTGAAACTGCAAGGTTCTCAGCCTTAGCAATTTTGTGAGTTCAATATTCCCCACACGGCGCATGTGAGGACCACAGGAGAACTGGGCAGGTGGGGTGAAGACAGCAGGGCGGGTGTGGCAGGGGTCCGAGACCCCACGGAGGTGAAACAGCCATTTTGAAATGGAAATTGATGGGACAAATGGGGTTGGAGCATTTGGGCAATCTGGGGTTGCCTCGGTGTGGCACGTGGGGAGGTACTGGCGTTGGCCCTCCGCGCCCAGGGTCCAGAGTGTCTGTGGATAGACAGGAGCCGGGAGCCCTTCAGATTACAGTGAGAGCTGGGCTTGGTTTCCCAGCTGTTGGTCTTGTTTGCCTTTCCCCTCTGCCTTTCTTCTCTCTCCTTTTGCCCTTCCCGTTTATTTATGTTTAAACACGTCCTGTGTCGCTGCCTCAGCTGAGTGGCTGGAGAGTCAACGAGGGCATGGTTTCTGCCTCGTCTTCCCCTGCAAGGCCTGGCCTCCAGGAAGAAGATGCAACTGTGGATGTAGGAATATTTGACTGATACGGCTGGGCCACATGTCTGCTTTCTCTTCTCCCCACAGCTCCCGACTCCCTCCAGATCCCCCGCTGTTCCTCCTGGTCACTTCCGCAGTGGCATCTGGGACACAGACATCGTTTTTTGTTTTTGTTTTTTCCTAATTGCATTTTAGCCGAGGGGAGCCACGCTCAGAGAGGGGACCACAGGAGAGTGGCCTGGCAGAGCTTGGCAAAGCGGCTGCAGCTTCCCCATAGGACTTTGATAAAAAGGTTCATTTTGCGTACCAATACTCCCTACCCCTCAGAGTGGATCCCTCTCCTTTTTGTATTTTTTTCTTCTTCCTGGAAGTATAAAATAGATATGGTAAAGAGCGTCTAGTGCGCTGTGTGTGGCTTGATGGATTTTTACGTATGTCTACACCGTGCCACTACCAAGATATGGATACACTTGAAACGAACACAACATTGTAAATTAACGGTACTTCCATTTTTAAAAAATCCGAAAAGAGAAAAAGAAAAAAAAAAGATATAGAACTTCCCCATGGCTCCAGAAGTTTCCGTAATGCCCCTCCCAGTTAGTACCCCCTCTCACAGAGGCAACCTCTATCCTGACCTTTATCACTGGAAATTGATCGCCTACTTTTTATCTGTAAAAGGGGAGGAACCGGCATTGTCCCCTTCGGTGTCTGGCTTCTTCTTTTACCTAATACGTGGATGCGCGTGAGCCATGCTGTGTGTAGCGATGGTTCCCCTCCTGTTTGTTGGGACCCTGCAGGGGTGTAAAGCCAGCAGCTTGAAGATCCCGTTTTGCTCCCTTCTGCAGCCTGGGAGGTAGCACTCCCAGTGGGCACCTTCGCTTCCAACTGCGGGCCAGTGCAGCCTCAGGCATCGGGTTCCCTGTTTATTCCAGGCTACTGGGCCAGTAACCTCGCCTCGGCTTGGAAACCTCCTAGGGATGCAGGAGGAAGCTGGAGCAGCCCCAGATGTGGGGTGGTGCTTGGAAATAAGAAGTTGCGATTTGCAAACATGCCGACGGCAGCAGAAGAGAAACGTCACTGAGGTCTGGTGTCTTCTAGCGCAGCACAGCGCAGCCTTTTCTTCTCCTTCCTGGATTTGTGTGGTGGCCCCTGACTGGCCGCCCCGGTGCACGGTGGCCCTCTGATTTATCAGCTCACAGCCGTCAGGGCCTGGGCTTATCCTGCCACTCCTCTGCTCACAGACCTTCAGTGGCTCCCCACTGCCTGCTCAAGTCGGCACTCCTCTCCTGACATTTAATTAAGAAGCTCCCCTGACTGAACCAGCTGACTCCTCCTTCCTAGTCTGCCACAGCTCCTGGGCAGATGCTGCCTCCCTTTTTGAGTAGCTGGGACTCCTAACTGGGGCTGTGCCAGCTGGTGTGATGTAGTTCTCTCTCTGCCCTATCGATTTTAGGAGACACTGTTTTCTAGCCTACCTCCCCAAGGAGGTTCCCAGCTAGCCCAGCCTACCGTGTGGAGCCTTGGTTGCCAAAGTCATTTCATGGACCAAGATGCCTGCTTCAGCTCCAGCCATCATGACTGCATTCCAGCTAGTAAAAAGGAGGAAAGGGAAGGAGAAGGGCATGCCACCTCTCTTTAGGGTTAGTAATAATAATAATAACTAACAGTAAAAGCAGTAAACACTTAGGCATCATTTACCACGTGCCAAACACTGTTCCAAGTGCATTTATTTTTCATATAACTCTATGAGGTAAGAACTATTAGTAGCTTCCTTTTACAAATGAGGAAATGGAGACACAGAGAGGTTAAGTAACTTGTGCAAGGTCACACAGCTAGGAAGTGACTGAAGCAAGATTTGGACTCAGGCGGGCTCATTCAGCTTCTCCTAAGCCCTCTGTTTTTGGGCTCCCCACTTCCTGGTCTCTGTACACCCTCCCTCCTCTTACAACCCATTGGCCAGAATTTAAGCACGTGATTATACCTACCTGCAAGGGAGGCTGGGAAATATAGTCTTTGCTCCAGGCAGTAAAAATTGGAAAGTTTGATTGCTGAGGAAGAGGGGCGAACAGATCTTGGGGGTCTGCAAGGAGCCCCAGCAGTTATTACTGTTCACTTCACGGTCCTGTTATTTGACTTGTTAATTCGATTAGACCATGGGCTTCTTGAGAGTGGGGACTTGGTTCCCCAGAAAGCTTCTCATGGGGCCCTGAGTGGGAAACGGTCTCCTTGTTTTGCTGGTGACTTTAAATGCAGAGCAGCTCTTTCTAGGATCCAGAATGACCTTATGTGAAGATTATTCCATAATAAGTTGACTGATATTATTTTGCGTTTCTACTTGAAGGTCCTGCACGCGGAATGTCGGTAGGATGCCTATGGCTTGGCTTCCCCTGCAGGAGGATTTTCCCCAGGCTCTGTGGGGTCCCTTCTCATTCCCTTTTCCCGGGTCTCCTCCTCGGCCGCCCTCCATGTGTCGGCTGCCTCAGGGCTCAGTCCTCGGACTCTCCGCGTCTCCCCCGGCCCCCTCTCCCTTGATGATCTCATTTCCTCTCATGGCTTTTAAAATACCGTCCATGTACTGATAACTTGAGACCAGACCTCTTTCCAGATCTCCAGACATCCAAGCCTGCCTGCGGCTGGCGTCCCAAGTGGCAGTTTCATTGGTACCTTAAACCCAGTGCGTCCAAAGCAGAATGCCTGATCTCTGCCCCTCACCTCCCCAGCCCAAACCTTCTGCTCCTTCAGCATTTCCCACCTTAGTCAATGGCTCCCCCAATGGCTCTTTCCAGAAGCCTGGGAGCCATCCTTGATACCTCACACCCCACCTCCAACTCAACTCCTGGCCCTGACCACCTTACCTCCAGCAAGTCTTCCAAGGCATCATGCCCATGGCCACGGCCCTCCCTCATCTGACCCCCCTCCCCTGTCTCCTGGACCGCTGAGATGCCTCCTACCCAGTCTCCCACATTCAACCCCCTGCAGTCCATTCTGACAGATCTGATCACCCACTCTCCCGCTCATGGCCCTTCAGTAAGCGCACACGCACAACATTCCCAACCCTTGATGTGGCCCATAATCTAGAGGCGCTGGTCCCTTCTGCCCTTTCGATCTCACCTCCAGCCTGTCTCCAGTCACTATAGCTTTAGAGCCAACCACTCCAAACTTAGGGGCATAAAACAACAACCATTTTTTATGCTCCCAGATTCTGTGGGTTAGGAATTTGAAAGGGGCACAGAAGGGATGGTTAGTCACTGCTCCACGATGTCTGGGGGCTCAGCTGGAAGCCTGGAAGGCTGGAGGGGTGGACCGGCTGAAGGCCTGTGCAACACATGTTGGGCACTTGGGAAGACTTGAAGACCTAGGGCTGCTGGCTGCAGCACCTACCCTGGTCTCTCCATATGGCTTGGGCTTCCTCACAGCACGGTGGCTTCAGGGGAGTTAAATTTCCTCTGTGGCAGCTCCGGGACCTGTGTTGTAATGAACGAGGCGCGAGCTGATTCCCCTTTTCTGACCCAGCCTCCAAAGTCACGTGGTGTCACTTCTGCCACATTCTTTGATTACGAGCCAGTCGGAAGTCCACCAGATTCAAGGGAAGGGGACGTAGACCCCATCTCTCCATGGTAAGGATGCCAAAGTCATATTGTAGGAGAGCGGACTTTGGAACATGGTCTCTGCCAGGTGGCCTTCCTCTGGCTTGCTTTGCCGCGGTATCTTCAGAGCAGAGCCTGGGGACGGGCACACAGAGAAGAAGCCTTTAGCATTTTCAGGCCTGTTTCAAAGAACAACTGTCTACAGGCTAGAAATGGTTGTGAGGATCTGTCAGCAGTGGCCTATCTCAGAGGAGATGGAGAATTTTGGCGGGGGCTGGTGGTGGGAAGGAAGAGCTGACAAGGAGATGTCCACAAGAGAGGCAATTTCTGGTTCCTCCCTTGGGATGGTCCTGCCAACGTCAGCCGCTTGCCTTGTCCCTTGGCCCCCTCCCTGGCACACCATGCCTTTGCAGCTGTCAGATCTCCTGAGAGCCACACCCCTCCAGATCATCTTTTCCAGAACCTTCCCTGACCTCCCAAGGCTACAGGAGGCCGCCCTGCTCCTTCCTTCCCTAACTCTTCCTGCACATCCTCAACACAGAGTGGATACCACTGTTACTTTACCATCAGTGTCCTTGTCGTGTCCCCTCCCCCCCGACAGCCTGAGGGTTTCTTGAGGGTAAGGCCTGGGTCCATGGGCCCCCATAAATGGTGGGTGACAGGCCACACTGCCTGGTGGCACTCAGGCTAAGCACCTCATGCTCTGGGGTGTGTGGAACCTGCTGACCCTGGCTGGGCTAGGTGGGGAGTCGGGGGTGCGTGAGGGTCTGGAAGCCAAGCTATTCCTCCATTTGGGCTGCCTCGGCGGGGGGCCAGGCCTTATTAGAATGCCTTCTTCATCCTGACTCCAGCCGGAAGTTCCCCGTTCCTGTGTAATTACATTAAGCTTTTACGATGGGGATCTGGGCGGCCAGCGGCATTATTTCGCAGGGGCGGACTGCATTCCTGGTGTCTGGGTTTACCTTGCCTCTCTGTCTGTGCCCTGGAATGCCGGTCTGGGGACAGGTCTTCTGTGGAGCCCTGGTCTATCTGTGCGGTCCCCAGGCAGCACGCTGGGGGCAGGGTGAGCCGCCAGAACTATGTCCACAATTTCCTAAATCCTGAGGGTCAGAAAACCCGTCCTACCCTGCAGGGCAGAAGGTAGAAGCCTGCGCCCCCTTTGCCGGGGCTGCTGCAGGGGCCTGGGGGCCCAGCTCTGTCTTGGGGGCCACAGGCTTCTTGGCCTGGACGTCCAACCCAGGGGCCCCCTGCACTTTGCTCTCTGGTTGTCTGCTTCACACACATAGCTGGTGTGTGTGTGTGTGTGTGTGTGTGTGTGTGTGTGTGTGTGTGTGTGTGATGTCTCCGTGTAGAGCCTTTCTTTTTAAGTAGCTTCTTAAAAATTATTTATAAGCAATATTATCATAAGACTAGGACCTAATCTCACACCCTATACAAAAAGAAATACCAGGTGGATTAAAAATCCAAATGTTTCAAAGAACTATAAAAACCTGATGAAATCTCATTGTGGACTGTTTACTAATTGTAGGGTAGGAAGACCTCTCCCAATACAAATAACCAACAACAACCTGTGAGAATATGCTTATATTATACTCACTTATAATTAAAGAAATGCAAATCAGAGCTCCAGCGGGATGCTGGAGGGGACTTCAACTGGGACAGGCCCTTTGGAGAATAATTTGGTTGTTATCTACGCACATTCAAGTGTGGTCATAGCCTTTGGCCCAGAATTTCTCCTTTTAAGTCTCATTTTTTCAAACCTACATGAGCAGGCCAACCTATATCCTGGGATATTCACAGCATCGTCATTTTATGGCAAAAATTTGAGAATAACCTTAATGTCCAACGGGAGGGGCTGGTTAAATAAATAAGGAGCATCTATGCCATGAAATACAGTATTTGGTTAAATAAATAAGGAGCATCTATGCCATGAAATACAGTATATCATTTAAAAAGACCAGTGTGTACTGATACAGAATGTTCTCCAAGAAATATGAAATGAGAAGTAAATTGCAAATCCAGCATGAGTTCCTTTATACACAACAACCCGTGCGTGTATTTATCAATGCAGAGAGAAAGGCCTTGAGCTATCTGGCCAGACTGGGGCTGCTGGGTCCCTCTGGGGCAGAAAGCAGTATCAGGAAGGATGGTGAGAGGAGAGGTTCACTTTTTTTTCCTGGGAATTGTTTGAAATCTTATAAGCACGTGTTACTTTTTGAATTCAAACTATGTATACACACACACACGTGTATATACATATATATATATTTTTAATACATATATTTTAAAAATGAAATTTAAAAAGCAACAATGTGGGCCAAGGAAATAAGGTTCAAAGATTTTAATAGTTGTATTTCTTGAATCTGTGACTACATATGCCTGACACCGCTCTCAGATGTTGATATGGATAACCTCATGGACACTTCACAACAGTACACTGAGACATGGATTATTGTGACCCCATTTTACAGATGAGGAAACTGAGCACAGATAACTTTCCCTAAATCACACAGCTAGTCAAGGGGAGCTGGGATATGTTAAGGTCTTCTTTGAGAATTTCCTAACTGTGTTACGTGTGTGTGTGTGTGTGTGTGTGTGTGTGTGTGTGTGTGTGTGTGCCTGCGCATGCGTGCATATGAGAGGGCCTTCAATTCCACATACGTGATGAAATCTCGTGCCCTGACAATCTCCTTCATCCTTTCCCTCTTCCTTCTTTTGGCTCTAATTTGGGACTTTTTCTCTACTTTTGTGGGGGAGGCGTTTCTAGGATACATCTGGAGAGTCCCCTCTGTCCAGGTCATGAAACCAAAGAGAAGGCCTCTGCCTGCCAGGTCTTTTCTGTGGAAGCAGAAGAAAATCCGGAAGACCACCTGGTAGCAGCGTCTTTGGAGGGAAGGGACTCCCAGAGGTGATACTCGCTCTGCCCATGGGGAGCAGGTAGGCTGGCAGGCCGTGGGACTCAGCGGGCGATAGGGCCAAAGACTCTACGCTGGTTTCCCAAATGCCCGCAGGAGCTGAGTCTGTGTCTGGTTAGGCTGATTTTGAAAAAGGGCTGTGAAGTGTGTAATAGAGAAAATGTTCTGGATACAGAAGCCAGCTTGGAGGAGGGCTGACCAGGAGTCAGGGTTCAGCAGGGTGCTGGTCTGAGGCTCTCAGAGCAGCCAAGCCCTGGTCCTGACCCCATCCCACCCTGCCCCATGCCTGGCCCCAGGCCCCTTCCACCTTCCAAGGCTGTACCCTCCTCATTGTGCAGGAACAAAGGCAGTTCAGATTTGTGAACAAGAAGGAGAAAAAATAAACTCAGCTGAATTCCTCTTGCTTGTGAATGAGCTATTGGCTCTGGCCCCTGAATGGGAGAGTCCTGCTGGGTGTGTGGCAGTGGGGGACCCCTGGGGACAGATTGGCTGGAAGGGTGGTGGGAGGGAGGGAGGTGCAGCAAGACGCGAAGAGTTGGTGATTTATGGCACCAGTAAGCACAACGGTGCAGTCTTGCGGTTCCCCTCGAGATGTGTCTGAGCGTGGCGCCCTTGGAGGATCACCTGTGTGTGCTATGGCTACAGCCACGGCCTGTCTGGGCTCGGGAGCCCAGATCATCTGTGCCCGGCTGATGAATGCTCCTCCCTCCCTGCTGGGGGCCCAGGGAGAGGCACCTCCCGGCTCCCTGATCTAAAGGACAGTGGGAAATGTACCAGCAAGAACTAGAAGGTGCAGCAAGATGAGCTGGTGAGCAGTGGGGCTGGCTTCTTCTTTGGGACAGAGTGTGAGATGCATAGACTCAGAAGGCCTTTTGGAAAATCAGCCCGTGAGTGGGATTCACTTTGGCAGCCGTCTTGTTCCTTTGAGCTTTAGCAAGCCTGCCCTAGGCTGTGCTAGGTTACAATTCTGGGAAGCCAGAAGTACTAACATCTCTTGAGGGCCTACTATGTACTAGGTACTGGGCTAAATTTCGAAATCTCATTTACATTCTTTAAGCTTCACGATGCTACCCTGACATTAATATCGTTACTAGCTTCATTTGGCAGAAAAGGAAAGGTGAAACTCAAGGGCTCAAATAACTTCCCAAAGACCACAGCCAGTAGGTGGAAGAACTAGGATACAAGCCTATCTTCAGAACCAAGGAAACGGAGTGTACCTCAATGCTTAAAGGATGGGCTTGCTGAGGGGCAGGCCCGGGGGTACCCCAAGAGGGACACGGAAGCCAAATCCCCAGAAGCCCTCCAGAGTGAACCTAGACCACTTTAGAATAGCAGACTGCTTCTGAAGTCTGGGGTCCACTATGGCCTCCGGATCTTTTGCTGTTAGGCAATCTGCGTATGTACCTTGAAGACTGAGAAGTTTTTCTTTCTGAAACTTTGACTTCTGGACTAACTCTATCTGGCTGGTTGGCCTCGAGTACTATTGCCAACGACAGAGGGAGAGAGAGCGACATTGACCTGGGTGTTGAAGTTCTGGCTCCCCACCATGGACTTTGGCCTTGGCCACCCTCAGCTGTCGGGGTCACTCAGAAGCTCAGCTTTTTTTGGCCATTTGTTGGGCTGACAGTGAATAGGCAGATGGTTCTCCTGGCCATGGGTGGCCATTCTGCCCTCCACTCCCACCGGTTGCCCTCCCTCTGAAAGCAGGCACCTAACAGAAACGTTTCCCCTTCCTGTAGGAGCTCAGGTGCTGGAAACCGCACAACTTTAGCTTGAGGGAAACACAAAACCAGCCCAAATTGAAATGTAGTCTCAAATTCCAATGCCCTTTACTTCCCTTCTGCTAGTGCTGTGGGCTCACTGGGACAGGCCGAGAGAGTATCCTGCCAGTGCTGGCAGGCTGGCGGAGACCTGGCACCGCTGGCAGGCTGTCTGGCTGCCCAAGAAGGCTATTCCCCGGCCACGTGGATCCCTCAGCAGAGTATCAGCGTTCTCTCCCGTGGACCCAGCAAAGTCCTCTGAGTGTGTGAGGGTGCGGGGTGCAGGCAGGGGCTCCTGACTGGGCATCTCCTTTTGCCCATTTACCTGGTCCACGTGGAGTGGAACATTGGCAGGATGGCATGGGGGTGGACCGTGGGGAGGCCGAGGATTGCCCAGCTACATACAGGAGCTTCTGAAGAAGGCCTGGCTGAGCACAAGTTGCCGGATACCCTGCAGTTTAGTTCATTCCTCCTTGGGGAGTTCTGAGTTTTCTTCCAGGACTTCTGGAATGTTCTTGAGCCGGGCTAGAGGGGGAAAGGAAACGCAGCCCGGAGTCCCTTCTGCCCGCCCGCGCATGCTCCCAACGCACCCAGGTTGATTTCCTATCAGAGCTCAGTGGTTCCCAAATGGTCAGCGGCCAGCAGGCTGCTGGGAGTGAGGGGGCGAGAGCCGTGGAAGAGGCCGCCCGCCTTCCAGGTGATGGCTGCAAGGAGGAGCAACCCCAGGGCTTGGCCACCACCGAGCGCACAGGCCCAGAACACAGATTTGTTTTTCCGTCTGTGTGACTGAGGGGTTTTCAGGCTCCTCTGGCAGGAAGATTTCCCTGGCACTTGGTGAACCGGCGCTCTGGGGTGTGACAGACGGAGGCAGCTGGCATCCGCGAGGCCGGGGCTACACAGAGCCACCTGGAGGCCCAGGGGCAGGCGGGCCGGCAGGCTGGTCGATGGCAGGAGTTTTG
Organism: Grampus griseus; assembly: GCF_964374135.1. NCBI lineage: Eukaryota > Metazoa > Chordata > Mammalia > Artiodactyla > Delphinidae > Grampus > Grampus griseus. Next base: position 34,937,969 of record NC_138999.1, on the reverse strand, counting down.
GAGTCAGATAGAACTAACTGGGTTCAAATCCCGACTCCATGATGGGAACTCGGGTGAGTGATTTTCCTTCCCCGAGCCCTAGTTTCCTGGTCTATAAAATGGGGACACTAATATATTCCTTCGAGGTAACTGTGAGAGTTCAATCAAATAACGCTCGTAAGAGCCGGGCGTGATGCCGGTCGCGTAGCAGCTGCGCATCGGAACATCGCCTCCCTTGTCCTCGGCAAGCATCCTTTTTCCTCGGGGGCCCACCCTCTTTCTTCAGGCACTACGTGTTCTCAGGCAGTCAAAGGGGCCTTGACAAGAAGTTATGTGATAAACTCCCCTACCTGGCGACGGGACCTGGCGGTGTTAGCATCAGGAATATTTGCATTTTAACCAGGCTCAGCCTCGTGGGGTGAATTGGTTCATTCAATAAGCATTTTCTGAGATCCTATCCTATCCTCTACTGAACAGTTATTATCGCTGTGCACCCACCACGTACCAGGCACCTTTGTTATCCAGCTTCATCTTTGTACCAGCACTATGAGGAAGCTATTAGGGGGAGTTCCCTGATGGCCTAGTGGTTAAGATTCAGTGCTTTCACTGTGGTGGCCCCGGTTCAATCCCTGATCGGCGAACTGAAATCTCACAAGCTGTGTGGCATGGCCCCAAAAGAAAAAACGTTAGTATCATTCCCATTGTACAGATGAGGAAACAGGTTCTGAGGGATTAAGGCACTTGCCCAAGCCGTGCCCTGGTTTAACTGGCTCGAGCATCTTTTTCTAAGGTGCAGGCACTGTGCTGGGCCCTGGGGCTGTAGAGAGGAATAAAATTCATCCTCAGCTGCAGGGAGCACCCTGTCCAGGGGTGGAGACAGACAAAGAAATCAGCTCAGCAACATGCAGTGATGGCAGTAGGCATGGGGTAATGTGGGGCACAGACTAGGGGCAGCTGGGGGCATTGGGGAGCACAGGGCTGGCAATGTTAACGCACTTTTTTTGTTTTATTTTATTGGCCGCGCTGCAGTCTTGTGGGATCTTAGTTCCCCTATCAAGGATCCAACCTGAGGTTCCTGCAGTGGAAGTGCCGAGTCCCAAACACTGGACCACCAGGAAATTCCCAGTGTTAACACACGTTAATGCTTTCCTGTGTGGATCTGAAGAGCATAAAGTTTATTCCCCCACCTCCCGAGGGCCCAACCCACCTGCTTGGAATCAGCCCCACCCCAGCCTGGGAGAGCAGTCTCTTTAAAATGTCAAATGACTTCAAGGGCGTACATTGGAATCAAAAGATGTTCCCCCCGTGTGGCCCCTGACTTTTTTTTTGTTGTTTTTTTTAAAATCAATTTATTTATTTTTGGCCGGGTTGGGTCTTCGTTGCTGTGCACGGGCTTTCTCTAGTTGCGGCGAGCAGGGTCTACTCTTCCTTGCGGTGCGCGGGCTTCTCATTGCGGTGGCTTCTCTTGTTGCAGAGCACAGGCTCTAGGTGCGGGGGCTTCAGTAGTTGCAGCATTTGGGCTCAGTAGTTGTAGCTTGCGGGCTCTAGAGCGCAGGCTCAGTAGTTGTGGCGCAGGGGCTTAGTTGCTCTGTGGCATGTGGGATCTTCCCGGGCCAGGGCTCGAACCTGTGTCCCCTGCACTGGCAGGCAGATTCTTAACCACTGTGCCACTAGGGAAGTCCCTCCTGACTTCTTAGTATCCTTCCAGAGATAGTCGGGGCATATTGGAATATGTATATGATTGTGTCTAAATGTAACCTTTTCAAATACTGCAAATGACAGCACGCTATAAGCAAACAGTTCAATAGGGTATCTGTATCTATATCATTTATATCTATATATAAAAGCGAGTCACCCTCCTGGCTCTATTCCCCTTCCTGAAGGCCATTCCTGCTACCAGCTTCTAATACAGGGTTAATATTCTTTTTAAAAAGACCAATGACTGGGCTTCCCTGGTGGCGCAGTGGTTGAGAGTCCGCCTGCCGATGCAGGGGACACGGGTTCGTGCCCCGGTCCGGGAAGATCCCACATGCCGTGGAGCGGCTGGGCCCGTGAGCCATGGCCGCTGAGCCTGCACGTCCGGAGCCTGTGCTCTGCAACGGGAGAGGCCACAGCAGTGAGAGGCCCGCGTACCGCAAAAAAAAAAAAAAAAAAAAAAAAAAAAAAGACCAATGACGGCATACTGTAAACATATGATAAAGTTCTGTACATCCTGTTTTTTCACTTGACACTGTGTCTCACAGAGCATTCTGCACCAGTACCTTGAGCTCTACTGCATTCTTTCTAATGGCAGCATAACATTCTCTTATGAGGATGTGCCACACTTTGTTTAACCAGTCTCCTGTTAATGGATATTCATTCAGGTCATTTCTGGTCCTTTGCAGCTACAAATAACCTGGCTATGACTATCCCTTTACATAGGTTTTTACTCACATGTGGTAGATCTGTATATCTTGGCTGGAAAAAAGGATATGCATTTTAACATGAAAAACCTTTAAGGCATATCTAACTATGTAAAATCCATGCTTAAATCTCATCCAAAGAAATGAATCACTAAGGGTGGAATTCTGACCATCAGCAAGGGAGACCGGTTCCCTGAGTAAAGTCGGCCTGCTCACCCTGAGAGTGGCCCTCCCCTCTCTCCAGCTCCCAAGCCCAAATGCCAGCGAGCAGAGGCAGCTGGGGTACCCTGGCTCCTGAACTCCTTGGGGGAGCAGCCCAGTGGCGTTCTCTGTGGACACAAGTTCCCTCTCTAATCAGTTTTCCCACTGCATTTCACTGGTGGCCAAGAGAGACTTTCATAACTCTTGCTATCTTTACAATATGTCGTTCAAATTTAAAACATGCTAAAAGGGAGAAAATATTTATAGAATTTTTCTCTAGAAGGAAAAAAAACCCCTACTTTTAAGCCTAGCCAATGACATTTCTGGAAACCACAGAGAGAAAACAGCAACAACTCGCAGAAGATAAAATGGACTAATTACACAACAGATCTCTAATTTAAGAAACTAGCTGCATTCTTCTGTGTTTTTTTTTCTTCTCTTTTAAAGATGACAGAGAATAAAAATACTGGTTTACCAGCTTATTAAAAACATAATCCAGCAACTCCTGACCTTCTCTTCTGCAAGGCGACGTGTGTTTGTGCATGTGTACACATGGCGGGCCTGCTGGCTTCGGCGAGAGCTGGAGAGAGGGGTCTCTTCCGTGGGGTTTCTTGGCCTGTGAACCAGTTTCCCATGGGAAGGAGCAGGGATCCTGCTGCCTGAGTTATTTAAATCTTGGAGTCTTCCTCCCTTTTCCAAAGCTCTGGGAGTGTCTCCATGGCCACAGCTGTTGTGGACACTCAGCTCAGTGGCCTGGCTTTGCGGTGGCTGAGATCGGCCTGTGTGAACCTGTGATTTGCTGTCTCCGGAACCCCCAAATACCCAGGTTTCTAGAAGAATCCCTCAGCTGTAGGGTGGTCAGCATAGGGACAGGGGAGCCCCTCCCCTTCCCTTGTTTCTGTGACTCCGAATCAGAGGGCTTCCAAACGGGCCACAAAGGGAATCTTTCCTCAGCTAGAATTTCCAGAAGCCAAAAGTGACTGCAGCCAAAACCTCCCCGTGAACCTTGTTTCTGTTTGGATTTTCATGGAAACTGTTTCTCCCAGACACACATCCTGTGGGACTGCGCTCCTTCTTCCCCTTCCCTTATTTTTATGTATGAATGGATTATGTCGGCTGTTTAATGGGTTTGCAGCAAACGCAGGCCACCGAGCGGTGTTTAATGAAGTCTCGGACTGGCCGGCCCATGGCTTTCGGAGGTCTTGCAAGACCGGAGAGAGGGTTCCCTGGTGCCTGGCCAGGATTTGCTCTCTGCTTCCTGCTTGGGAATCGGGGCTGCCGCAGCACTGCTGTGATTTGCTGGGGGATTTGGGGAAAAGGTCTCTAATCTCCCAGGCCTGCAGTGTACACCAGAACACCGGGGCCTTCGCAGAACCGGGATGAGGAATCCTGGTGGGGGAACAGGGAATAATAGTGATCCGGGAGGGAGGGGGACCTGAGCGGGGAGGTGTTGGTGGGAGGAGTGGTTCTGCCGAGGGCGGGGCTAGATGGGGACTCTCAGCATTGAGTCCAGCTGGGTGGCTAGGCCTGGGCTTACCTGATTTGCCTTCTCCTACCCAGCAGGCTGCAGTATGTTGATGGGGAACGTAGCACACGTCTTCTCACCTCGCAGAACCTGGAGGTGGGATGGGGTGAGGGGGTGCACCCCCAGGGTGCTCTGGACCACCCTTCTTCCCTTTTAGGGGACCAAGGTTGGAATCAGGGTGCACCCTCCCTCTCCAGTGACCCACTTCTGCCACTAACTAACCCTCCTCCCCCATGGCCCCGGGATTGTTTTCTGGGCCGGCGGAGGCAGAGTTGAGAACTGGACACCTTCCCGCCTCAGCTCCCCGCCGCCTGCCTGGCCTGGGGACTACTTGGCACCAGTATTCCCAAGGGGCCCGCTGTCAACAGCTGCTGGGGGGCTACTGCATGACGTTCCTGGCCAGCGGGTTGCCCCGCTTCTCTGCCAGGGTCCCTTCCACGATGTCTCTCCCAGGGCTCCCAGGTTGACAGTGGCTACGTGGGGAAGGCGAGAGAGATTCCTGACCCACTGGATTCCATGGGGAGGAGGGGGACGTGGGAAAGCCACCGATTCCGTCAGAGGATCTCACCTCCCCTGCCCGCCCCCATCCCCAGGCTTCTGGTCTGCCTGCTCCATCCTTTTCAAGTCTTCTCTCTGCAGAACTGCCTGAACGATCTCTTTAAAATGCACATTGGACTCTGTTATTCCCTCCTGAAAACGCTTTGTGGGGTTTCCAGCGCTTGGAGATGAAGGGCCAAGTTTCTTTCAATGGTTTATCACCCGCTCTCGCATCCACCTCTCCAGCCTCGATTCTCCTCGCCCTCTGACTCAAATTTGGCGTCTCGGCAGCCCCAAGCTACTGTCCCCGGGACTTTGTTTTCCCTCTTTCTAGAACAATTCTCTCCAGCCCCTCCTGGATTACCCTGTCAGGAGGCAGCTCAGGTGTCACCTCCTGAGTCTGGCTATAAATTGTTAAGCCATGAATTCATTCATTTCATTGTTTTTTAGTCAATCAGAGACATATGTAACTGGCAAGTACTGCGGATCACCCTGTCTTAGCGCTCATGCCTCGCCCGGAGCCAGGCAATTGCAAAACTGGAAAGGGGTCCTTCGTGCCAGGGGCCCTGCCCATCCCTCCCAGCCCTGCTTTTCGCACACCAGCAGATTCCTTGCCCCCGACCCCGGGCATAAGGAGTCTTGTTTGCCAAGAGCGAGGGCTGTGCCTTGTTTTCCAACAGCGCTGAAGAGGGCACGTCACCTTGAGCAGAGGTGAACTTGTCTGCTCCTTTAGGCCTGGTCTCCTGGTCCTTGAGGTCTGGCCACCGTCGGGGTTCCTTGAGTGAGGCTGAGAGGTTTCCAGTTGGGACCTTCGCTGGGACCTTCTCAAAGCCTGTGGTCACCTGCTACAGTGTGGCTTGTAGCCCGGTCTTTCTCAGGCCCTTGGAGCGTTCCTCCCCTCCCCTCCCTTCCCCTCTCCTCACCCCTCCCCTCCCCTCCTTGTTTAGTCTCCAGGCTCTAAATGCCCCTGTATGCTGAAGACTCCCTAATGTCTAACTCCAGCCTGGACCTCTCCCCTGAACCCCTGACTCCTACATCCAACTGCCTCCCAGCCTCTCTCCCACCCTGGGGCAGCCTCCACTCTCCACTTTGTCACATCTGAATTACCGCAGCACCCTCCCCCTCCCCCGCACTGGTCCCCCTGCTTCCCCTTTCGGCGCTTCTTCATTCCACTCTCAACACAGCAGCCAGGCGATCTTGTTAAAACCGAAGTGAGGTCACGGTGCTCCTTGCTCAGAACCCTTGGGGGCTTGGCATCGCCTTCAAGGTGGCTTCCAGTCCTCCCCGTGGCCTGCAACTATCTACAGAATGGTCCCTGTCACCTCTCTGACCTCATCATCTGTCACTTCTCCCTCACTCCCTCCGCCCCAACCAACTGGCTTCCTTGCCATCCCTCCCACTCCCTGGACACACCCAGCCTCAGGTCCTTTGCACTTGCTGTTCCCTCCGCCTAGAAAGCTTGTCCCCCAGTCATCGGCAGGGCTGCCTCCCTCCCTTCCTTCACGTCTCCTCAGTGACGCCTTCTCCCAGCACCCCGTCCCTGCTTTATTTTCCTCCCTAGCACTTACCGTCTGAGAGATTACGCATCTTTCTTTCTCATTGATCTTGATTATTGTCTATTCCTCTCCTGTCGGAACGTAAGCCTTCACTAGAGCAGAGATTTCATTTGTCTGGTTCACTGCTGTATCCTCAGCGCCTAGAACAACGCCTGGCACATAGCAGGCCCTTATTCAATATTTGCTGGATAAAAGACGAATGGATGGATGGATGGATGGACGGATGGCAGTTAGATAAATGTCCCACTGATTTCCGTCGTACGAGCAACGTCTGCAGACCAAGGATGTTGGCTGGCCCCTGGAGGAAGCCTGCCCACCATTCCTAGGTCTGGGAGTGAACAGACTCCAAAAACTCAGTGGTCATCTGTCCTGGGATTCGATTTCTTCCTCCTCAGCCGAATTCTGATGCTCTTGATGTGGACAGAGGGGGGACCATCTGCCACTTCCTTTTCGGCAGAGGCTGCGAGGGAGTGTTTGTGGCTTTTCCTTGCTCTGCTGTAGCTCATAACCGGCAGCAGTTCTACATGACTTACTGCTGGGATGTTGCTTTTGGAACATTCTAGAAACCTCATGGGCCCTGGAGAGAGAGGCATGAGTTTTCACTGCATGGTGGGTACCAGTAGCCCTTGGTGCCCCTTAGAGATGAAAACGAGAGAGCCCCACTTTCCCATCAGCCCTTTCAAGTTCCCTCGGAGGAAACTTGTCTCACCGAGCGAGCGTTCCAATTTCAAGAAGAAGTATGTAATTTACCTGAAGGTGTGATCTTAGGTGACATTCACTGGGCCAGGGAGCTCACTTTATGCATCCATAAAATGGGGCCAGTGATACTGACCTCACACAGTTGTGAGAAGAATAAATTGGGAAATCCACAAAAGCGTCTGGTTTTATTGTTATCAGTGGGGCAGACTCTCTAGGGAGAGCCTGCTACTCTGTAGGGTGGGGGGACTCTGTGGGACCCTGGAAGAATTTGGTGAGTTTTGGCAAGATCCTGCAGCTCATGAACCACTTCTGCTCACATCCGGGGCTTGGGCTTGGCTTGAGGTGCAGCCTTCTGTGACTGGAGCGTCGCCTCTCTTTTGAGCTGGGCTCCTAGGGTCTCTATCTCGCTGCTTTGGAGGTGGAAATGGCATGTGTTGGGAAGGAGATGACCTCTGACCTTTCTTAGATTTTTCTGTGTGCATTTTCTGGTGAGCTGAGAGTTTATTAGCCAGCAAAGGGACTGGCAAACCCAAGTCTGCCCTTGCTGAGTGAGAAGGAAAGCTACGTGAGGAAGCAGCCGCTTGGCGTGGGGAGAGAGCTGGCCTGGGCGTCTGGACGTGAGCAGTCTCCTCATTTCTCTCCTCCACTTTGTCCACTTCGGGCCTGTCAGGTTATCTTGCTGGGCCCCAGCTGTCTGTCTGTGCAAGGAGCTTCAAGTAGCCAGTCCAGTTCTGAGCCGTATGTATTTATTTATTTACTGGCCGCGCCACGCTGCTTGCGGGATCTCAGTTCCCCAACCAGGGATTGAACCTGGGCCACGGCAGTGAAAGCCTGGACTCCTAACCACTGGATCACCAGGGAACTCCTCTGGCGTCAATTTATACTTGCAACTTTTCCACGAGAATTGTTTCAAACCTGGAAATCAAAATCCTGTTGACGTTCTCTTCCCTTTTCAAGGTGATGGCTCTGAATTTCTGAGGCATCTCCTCTGCAGACCATTCCTGGGTCCATCCAAGGCCTCCTGTGGCTCTGCCTAAGAGGGTTCTCCACTCGTGGGAGAGTGCTCGGTCTGAGAATGCCGACAGGGGGAAACGTCTCCAGGGGAGAACTCTTAACCGACACGGAATCCATTTGGATTCCAAGCATCAGTGCCCTGCCTCCCTCATCCTTTGGTGGGACAGCTCTGTGGCGTGCTCTATGCTCTCCCCCAGAGGTCCTCTGAGGACCTGGGCCCCAGTTGCCCACAACAAAACCCTGCTCATCAACACATCCTCCCTTTCCATTTCACTTTCCGCCCCTCACCACGCTTCCTGGGTCACCTCCTGTCATAGGCCCAATCGTATGTTGCAGCCCTAAACCTCGGTACCTCAGAATGTGACTGCATTTGGAGATAGGGCATGTCAAAAGGCGAAGGGGAAGCAAGAGGGTGACCATTTGCAAGCTAAGGCACGGGTCCGTGGCCTGTTAGGAATGGGGCCGCACAGCAGGAGGTGAGCAGAGAGCGAGCAAAGCTTCATCTGGGGTTCCCCAGTGCTTGCATTACCGCCTGAACCCTCCCCCACCCCAACCCCTGCCACGGGGGGTTTGTCTTCCACAAAACCGGTCCCTGGTGCCAAAGAGGTTGGGGACCGCTGAGCTAAGGAGAGAAGCTCCGGTGGAATCCATCCCTGCCAGCACCTTGATATTGGACTTCCAGCCTCCAGAACCACGGGAAAGAAGTCTGTTGCTTAATCTGCCCGGCCTGTGGTATTTTGTGACAGCAGCCCAAGCAGATGAATATACCTCCCCAAGAAACTACCTGCCCTCACATCCCTGGCTCAGAGTCTGCTTTTCTGGGGGAAAAAAATTTAGGGCATCGTCATCCAGGCACAGAAGGTCGGTGTTCCGTGAAGGTGTATGCTCTTGTTTGAATGCTACAGCCCAGTCACCAAGGTGGAGTCTGAGAGCAGTTTGTAGAGATGCTGGCTCGTCCCCATTGGGCAGAGAAGGAGACAAAGATCCAGAGACCCGGAATAAGTCAAAAACATCTTCATTGTCACCTTCTCACATTCGAACGTGGGGCTGGATCACTGCAAAGAGCTGGAGTCGTGTGGAGAAGTATACAGCGGGAGCGGGGCTGCGATAATTCACGCAGCACATGAATGCAAATGGTTTTATTCACGTGAAATTGCTTCTGAATGAAGGGCTGCTCTAAAAGTGACCCCCAAATGGAGCATTTTGTATTACAAAATAAAATTGCATCCTTTCGGCTCTGAGAAAAATGCATACTGCCCTCATCTGAAATGTGGTGATAATTATATGCCACATTATTCATCCTGTGTCATTTCTGGTCACATTCAGCATTTGGCGCAGTGGCAATTGAGGGTGTGCTTGAAACAAAGGCTTTCCTGCAAAAGGCACCGGGCGTATTCCAGGCGGTCAAGGTAACTGGTACAGTGCGTGGAACCTGCAGGCTTGCTTGCTCCTGGGTGACACACCTGCAATTTCAAGTGTTCTCCGTATAGGAGAATCGACTTTGTCATGCTTCTTAGGGAAAGGGGGAGAGAGAAAAATGGGAAAAGGAAAGCAAGTCAAATAATGCCAAGATATCAGAGGGTGTGTGTGTGTGTGTGTGTGTGTGTATCAGGCCAGGAAGGTCAGGGTCACATGCCCTGGCCTGAGAAGCCTTGTGGGGCAGGAGGTATTAGTTATTAGTGCAGGGGTATTGGACTTTTAGTTATGAGCCGTATTATTTATCTTTTGCTGTGTAACAAATGACCCCCAAACTTAGCAGCTTAAAGCAACAAGCATCTATTATCTCCCGTGGTTTCTGAGGGTCAGGACTCCAGAGTGGCTTAGCTGGGTGGTTCTAGCTCAGGGTCTCTGATGAAAGGCCGTCAAGATGTCAGCCGGGGCTACAGTTGCCTCCAGGCTTAACTGAGCTGGAGGTCCCGCTTCCAGAACGGCTCACGCACATGGCTGTTGGCAGGTGGCCTCAGAAGATCCACCTCTGAGCTCGCTCACGTGGTGCCGTCAGGCCTGGGTTCCTCACCACGTGGGGCTTCCCATAGGCTGCCAGAGTGTTCCAGGACATGTCAGCCGGTGACCTGAGGGAGAGTGAGTGAGCCAGAGAGCCGGAGTTGGAAGTCACCGTCTTTCTGTAACCTAAACTCAGAAGTGACATCCTATCACCTCTGCTCTGTTCTATGTGTTAGAATCTTGACCCTGAGTCCAGCCCACGCTCAGAGGGTGTGAATACCAGGAGGTGGGGCTCCCTGGGGGCCTTCCTAGAGGCTGCCTGCCACAGGGGTCAGGCCCTTGGTCAGCCTCGCCACCCTCGAAGGTTCTTGGGCCCGAGAAAGTTCCCATCGGTACCAATAACTGTGGAGAAAAGAGCTTCAAACGTAAGACTCGAAGGATCTTTGTTCTTGCCCTGCCTCTGCTGTTTCCTGTCTGTGTCTCTCAGAGCAAAGACAAAAGTCTCTCAAAGAGTCAGTTTCCCCATCTGTAGCATAGGGACGGCAACACCGACCTCTCAATGGTAGGGCTGATTGAATGACGTAAGGAATTACATTGGTGGTCTTGAGAACATTCCCCAAGATCGGGGGACCTGGGACTTATGTGGGTGACAATTTCTACTGTGGTGGGCTATCCTGGCCACTCCAGGCTCTAGGGCCTTAAGGGCCAGAGTGACAAAAGCCTGCACAATCATTAAGTAACTGACTGCTTTCTGGTGACGCTCTGAGGACCTCAGGCCAAGGAGATGGCCGATGTTCACCGGCAAACCACACCCCCCCAAAGCGAACGCCTCGCCTGTCCCATCACCCTGGTCTCTGACGGTCTGTGCTACTCTTTGTTTATATCTCTCTCTGCCTACCTCTTCGCTGGCCAGAATGGGTAAGAAAATCTGTAAATAGTTTGGTGCTTTCCGAATGATATTCTGGTTTCTGGTCCTGCATATTTTCTATTTCCTCTATCCTGAAAGAAAGATTTGATATGTCCCTCTTGCATGAGGTTCTGGGGGTCAGAAGTCTTCAGGAGGGGAGAGAGAGGCCTGGCCCCATTGCACACGGTGGGAGTGGCAGGCTCTGAGAATGTTTCCTCCCTGCGGGGCCGGACTGCGCTGGGAAGCCTGGAGTCCTTTGGGGGACTGGCCTCTGGCTTCTGGGGCAGCTGCCTGCCACCTCCCTGGGGCTCCCGTCATGCTCTGGGGTGTGCTGCCCAGGGCCACACCGAGGGAATCAGCGGGTGACTTGGAAGGCAGAAGGATGTCAGTTCGCCCCCAGCTCCGTGACTTTGGGGCCAGACAGAAGTCCCCTCTGGACGGGGCTCTGCCTGACTTGTTCACTATCATATCTCCACTCCTGGCACAAGCCCTGCTTGCGATTCTTTTTAATTTAATTTTTAAATTAAAGCCTAATTTGCATACATTGAAATGCGCAGAAGGTGTACAGTTTGATGAGTTTTGGCAAATATATGCATCTGTGGAACCACCACCGCAGTCAAGATATAGAACATTTCCATCGTTCCCCAAAAGTCCCCTCGTCCCCTTCCCAGCGAATCCTGTGGGTCACCAAAGGCAGCTCCTGTTCTGATTTCTGTCCCTGTAGGTTAGTTTTGTCTCTCCTTGCATTTTATAGAAATAGATCATACAGCATGTGTTCTCTTGTGTTTGGCTTCTTTGGCTCGACATAGTCATCTGTGCGATTCATTCACGTTGTTGTGAGTGCTGCTACCACCTTCCTTTCTTTCTTTTTATTTTTAATTTTATTTATTTATTTATTTTGGGCTGCGTTGGGTCTTCGTCGCTGGGCGCGGGCTTTCTTTAGTTGCGGCGAGCAGGGGCTGCTCTTCGTTGCGGTGCGCGGGCTTCTCGTTGCAGTGGCTTTTCTTGTTGCGGAGCACGGGCTCTAGGGGTGCGGGCTTCAGTAGTTGTGGCTCGTGGGCTCAGTAGTTGTGGCTCGTGGGCTCTAGAGCGCAGGCTCGGTAGTTGTCGCTTAGTTGCTCCGTGGCATGTGGGCTCTTCCCGGACCAGGGCTCGAAACTGTGTCCCCTACATTGGCAGGCGGATTCTTTTTTTTTTTTTTTTTTTGCATACGCGGGCCTCTTACTGTTGTGGCCTCTCCCATTGCGGAGCACAGGCTCCGGACGCGCAGGCTCAGCGGCCATGGCTCACAGGCCTAGCCGCTCCGCGGCACGTGGGATCTTCCCGGACCGGGGCACGAACCCGTGTCCCCTGCATCGGCAGGCGGACTCTCAACCACTGCGCCACCAGGGAAGCCCAAGCAGGCGGATTCTTAACTACTGCACCACAGGGAGGCCCAGCACCTTCCTTTCTATTGCTGAGTCCCCCAGCTGCGGGAGGGGAGGCAAGCCTTCTCTGACAGGCTTCTCTCTGACTCGGCCAGTTTGAAACCTGCCTTAACTGTGTAGGACAGGGACGTGTACACGCTCCAGCTGCTTTTGATTTGTGGGTTGAGTTAAAGCCCCTGCAACTTTTTTTTTAAAAGAAATTTATTTATTTATATTTATTTATTTTTGGCTGCGTTGGGTCTTCGTTGCTGTGCACGGGCTTTCTCTTGTTGCGGTGAGCGAAGGCTACTCTTCATTGCGGCGCACGGGCGTCTCGTTGCGGTGGCTTCTCGTTGCAGAGCACGGGCTCCAGGCGCATGGGCTTCAGTAGCCGTGGCTCGCGGTTCAGTAGCTGTGGCGCACGGGGCTTAGTTGCTCCGTGGGGTGTGGGATCTTCCTGGACCAGGGCTCGAACCCGTGTCTCCTGCATTGGCAGGCGGATTCTTAACCACTGCGCCACCAGGGAAGTCCAAGGTCCCTGCATCTTTTGGGCTTCTTTACATTCTGGTCCAAACGGACTGTAATCCATCTGTAGGGAAACGCACTCCCAACACGAAATGATTTTTTGGGGGGTTCGGGGGGGGCATAAACTTTGAAGAGAAAACGAAGGAAAACAGGCTTTCTTGTTCATTTCGGTGCCTTTGGAAATGTTGCTGGGAAAGTTCGGAGCAAGAGAGGAAGTTGTTTGTGGATGTGTGACCACTGGCGTGGGAGCCCAGGGACGGGGTTAGGTGACAGTTGGCAAGGCGCTATCCCTCTGTGTCTCGGTTCCCTTCTCTGGAAGATGGGAGCTGATATCGGCTGTGTCTCTACTCGCTCCATTCTGGTCATGCTGGCGGCCTCTTCGAGGCTGAAGGGGATGGAAAAGACGCGCTAGGGCAGCGGGTGCCAGCCTGAGTCCCTCGTGCATTTGGGGGAGCTCCTTGCTGCAAGCAGAACTCCGGCAGGCGGGCTCTCAGGCGGCTCTGTAGGTATCATTACTCCTTGCAGGTTGCCTGGCTGGGGCTGTCTTAGAACAGAATCCCCTTCCCTGGCAGATCTCAGTAGCTCTCAGTTCGTGCTGCCATGGCTGACCGAGCACGGATCCTGGCCCTGCAAGGAGGGCAGGCAGCTAGCTGGGGTTTTGTCTGTGGGGTGCCAGCTCCCACATTTTTGCCAGATTTTTTTGGTCTTTTTTTAAGTTCAGGTGTAACTTACATACAGTGAAATGCACCGATCTTAAGTGCTAAGGTTTGAGGAGTTTCGGCAAAAGTTTTCCCTTGTGTAACCCATCCTTCTATCAAGATATAGCTCATTTCCATCATCCCCAGAGCGCTCTCTCATGCTCCTTCCTTTTTCTGATTTCTATCACCATAGGCTAATTTTGCCTGTTTTCGAATTTCACACGAATGGAATCATACAGTGTGCGCTCTTTCGTGTTTGGCTTTTTTTTTCTTGCCGCATAATGCATTTGAGATCACCCAAGTCGTTGTTATCTATCAAGAGCTTCCTCGTCGTGATTCCTGAGTAGTTTTCCGTTGGGTGGATATACCAGAGTTTGTATATTCATGCTCACTGGTGGACATTTGGGTTGTTTCCAGTTTGGGGCTGCTATGAGTAATGCTGCTATGAATATACAAGTTCAGATCTTTTCATGGACAAATACTTTCATCTCTTTTGCAATAGGTACTCCGTGGGGAGATAGCTGAGTCTTGTGGCAAAGGCATATATAATTTTATAAGAACTTGTCAAACCGTTTTCCAAAGGCAACTGCTCTGTGCCTGTGTGCTTGTAACTTGGCATTTGAAATAGCAGCAGAGAACAGCTGATTTGGAATTCCAAGGACCGCTACTTGCTGATTCTTCATTCAACACCAATGGCTTGTCTCTCAACGTTAACCCATGACACTAACGCATTTCGGCTCCCGCCTTATCAGCCCTTGTTTTGCATTAAGTCATGGAGGGAGAGTGAGGTTTGTACTCTGCTGGACGCTGGCACAACAACTCCTGGGGAGGAACATCTTACCAGGTAGGGGGACACTGCCCACACACCGTCGAGGAACTGTGCTAGGGCTGTCTCGGAGCACTGCTTGTCCTTCTCATAGGACCTTGCCCCAAGGGTCTGCACCAACACTGTTCACACACAGGAATAGGGGGAGGGCCTGGCCAGAGCTGCAGAGGTTCTTCATGTGACATCCATAAAGTGACTTCACAGATGCCCACAGGCCGTCGGAGCTGTATGCACAATTTTGCACGTACGTGATTTCTTTTATTCTGTGAAAGGGAAAGTTCATAGCCTTCATTGGGTGGTCAAAGACAAAGATTGGCAGTTGACCCCCAATATCTGTTTTTTTCTTTTTTCCCAATAATAGAGCCCCTGAATTCTTTTTCGGCACATAGGCCAGGTGAAATAAAGACTACATTTCCCAGCCTCCTTTGAGGCTAGAAGTGATTAATTGTCGGCCAAGAGGATATAAGTAGACATGTTACGTGTAAGTTCCAGGAAGTGTTCCTAAAGGGAAGGGGACCTTTTTTTTTCTTCCTGCTGGCTGGAGAGCAGAAGTGACGGCTAGAGCTTGAGCAGCTATCTTGGACTATAACGTGGCAAAAAAACAAGAGGGAAGGGGTCTGGAGCTCCCATGAAGATGGAATATTATACCAACTTTGGACTGCTCCCATGGACTTTATCTGTGAGAAAGGGAAATGCATTTTTCTCTTGTTTAAGCCACTATGTTCTTGGGTTTTGTGGTAGGCAGCCTCTAAGATCTACCTTAATGAGCCTGCCTCCTGGGCTTCCTACTTTGGCACAGTCCCCTCCCACATTGTTGCAGGGCTGGTTCGTGTGACCAATAGCATATGGCAGAAGTGATGGCATATCACTTCTGAGATTTGGTTATAAAAAGACTGCTGCTTGTGTCTCAGGTTCTCTCTCTCTCTCATGGATCACGGGCTCTGGGAAAGCTATGTCATGAGTAGCGCTATGAAGAGGCCCATGTAGCAAGGAACTGAGGCCTCCTGCCAACAGCCACGTGAGTGAGCTTGGAAGCGGATGCTCCTGCCCCAGTGAAGTCTTGAGAATCTGCAGCTTCAGACAACTTGGCTGTAGCCTGAGTCAGAATCACCCGGCCAGGCTGCTCCCAGATTCCTGACCCTCAGAAACTGTGCGAGATAATAAATGTTTGCTGTTTCAAGCCGCTAAGTTTTGGAGCAATTTGTTACCAAGTAATAGATAATGAATACAGACTTCCTGTCCCTGGAATAACCAAAGCCAATCCTGCAGATACGACCCACAGACTATTAAGAAGAAGTATTGGGCTAAGTAACATTTAGGCATCTCTGTCCCTGGGTTTTAGCCCCAAATCTCCAGAAACATGCTCCTTGGCATTGGACAAACCATGTCACCAATCTGGGCCTCGGTGTCCCCATCTGTAAAGTGAGATGGTTGGTCTAGCAGATGCTGGCCTTTTTCCAGCTGAAAGTGTCTCAAAATGTGGAGAGTAAGGAGGGCAGCAGAGGCTGGGATGGGCAGAGACCGGAGTGTTTTCCTCTGACTGGCGTCAAACTGTCACAACACTTCAATGAAACTTCTTGGGCCTTTCCCCAGTCCGGGTGGGTGGGTGAGACTAAGTGAAGCCGGAATTGCTCTGCCTAAGAGATTAGGAAGAATTTTGCGGGGAGTGGTCGGCAAGTGGGGAAGCAAAGGGGCAGGGAGGGAAGAGGTTACCAAAGGAGAGAAGCTTTTGAATGTGGCTGTGAATCGGGGCCAGGGAAAGATTCTTGAACGCCAGGAACCGCTGATGAATTTTTAAAATAGTGAAGTGTTTAAGTTGTTACTTGTATCATGCTGAAATCTATTTCTATGACTCCAGACTCACGCACACATGCACAGGCACACACAGCCACCAACTGTGCCTCATTACGCTGCCTGGGACCACAGCATAGGGTAGAATTTAAGGGCGTGGAAACTGCATCAGACTGAATCTGGGCTCTGCCTCTTACCAGCTGTGTGACGTCAAATCTATCCCCTCCCCTCTCTGACGAGCCTCCGTTTGACGTTACACAATAAAGCATCCTCCTTTGAAGTCACTGAGGAGGAACCCAGGTCCGCCCGCGAGGCCCTCGGCCAGGGCTGAGCTCCCTGCCAGAGCTCGGGGACCAGGGGCTTCTGCTGTGCGTTCTCATGGTCGTCGTTCTGCTTCTACCCGCTGCAGACCAGTCATGCTTCTGGAAAGGGTGAGCTGAAAGCTCCTCTTCTGCTGGGTGTCCAGCTGCCCAAGTCCTCCTCTCCCAGCCCTGTGTGACCCCATCGCTCAGTGATCCCTCCTCCCCCAGCCCGGGAGCCCAGGCCACCATGGGTGAGTGCGTGGATGGCTTCTGGGAGAAGCCCGAGGCCTAGGCCGGTGGCTCAGGGGGTGGGGTCCTGTCCCTCGTAGGCGGGGCTCCCAGCAGGGCTATTGCCTTCTTCTTGGGGCTCTGCTTGTTTTTCTGGCTGCAGGAAACCTTAAGCAGGTGATCTAAGTCCATTGGATGACAGTGAGGCAGGCTGACTGGGAATCAGCCTGGGAGAGGGCGGGACGGATGAGCTGGGCCTCGGGTGAGCATGGCTCTGAGAGGTGCCAGTGCTGGAAGTGACAGCAGTGACAGTCATCAGTGCTTTGGTGGTCACCTCTCGCACCCAGGAAACTCCAGCTCTCTCTGGACATTGCCTCTTGGAGGCCCTCGCTTTCCCTCGGGTTCGAGCGGCACCATCCCATTGCGGGGTAGGGGGAAACTGAGGCACAGAGCTGGGCGGGAAGCCATGGATGGTGCCAAGGGGACAGAAGCCATAGAGGAGCCCGCTGTGGCCCACGTGACAAACATCTGTCATCCCTGCCGATGCCTAGACACTCGGAATATTCCATTTCAGACCCACGTCCTTTGTCTGTCCCTTCAGCGTCTCTCCAACAGGCTCATGGGATCTTGGCCGAGGCCCAGCTGAAGCTGACTTCTCCTTCCCAGACCCAGGAATGTGGGTGAGGTGAGGACAGGTGGGCGCCGACTGACTGCCACATACCTTGGCTACGCCTGACAGGGCTCCCCAAGGGGCCTGGTTCAAGCCTCATCACGGCAGGATCGGAACTGGGTTCCCTATTCCTTTGCCCATTCTGTGAACTTAACTACGTTAATCACACTCTCAAAGCAGTGGAGCAGTAGACTCCTCACCAAATTCACTAAAGAGTGATAGATACCAAAATGCCTATGTGTTGATTACCTAGAGGAGCTTATATCAGGCCGCCAAACAAAATACCACCGACTGGGTGGCTCAAACAACAAACATGTATTTTCTCATAGTTCTGGAGGCTGGAAGTCCAAGGTCAAGGTGTCAGCGGGCTGGTTTCTCTTGAGGTCTCTGTCCTTGGCTTGTGGACGGCCACCTTCTCACTGTGTCCTTCCGTGGGTTTTCCTCTGTGCTCACGTCACTGGTGTCCCTCCATGTGTCCACATTTCCTCTTCTTATAAAGACACAAGTCATACTGGCTTAAGCCTACCCTAACAGCCCCATTTTAACTTAATCACCTCTGTCTCTAAATGCAGTCACATTCTGAGGTAATGGGGGTTAGGGCTTCAATATATGAATTTGTGGAGGCGGAGGACACAATGCAGCCCATAACAAGCTCAGTCTGGTGTGAGTCATGGGACTGACCCTGGGCACAGAGCTGCCTGGTAGGCAGTCAGACCTGCCCAGGAGCCCAGGCCTCGGGTCTGAAAGCCACTTGGCCCTGGCAGATCAAAGAGGGCCGTGGAAGTTTTGACACTTTTCCCATTGAGAGGTGGGGTCTGAGCTGGGCCCGGCAGCTGTGACTAATGAGGATGGCAGAAGTGATGCTGTGCCCGTGTCAGGCTTAGCCTTTATGAAGACCGGCAGCTTTTACCTTGGTCTCTTGGGGCCCTAAGCCTCCATGTCAGAAGCTGGATCATGCTGCTGGAGAGACCCCATGGAGAAGTCATGATGCCCCCTGGCCAGGGAGAGAGGCCCAGCTGAGCCAGCCTCCCAGGTTCCCCTGCCAAGGCACCAGGCACGGGAGTGAAGCTATCTTGGGTGCTCCAGACAGCACAGCCGCTAGATGAATGCCACCAAGTGACCCCAGTCAATGCCAGGTGCTGCTGAAAAATTGCCCAGCTGCGCCCCATCTGAATTCCTGACCCCAACATCATGAGAGATAATAAAATGATTGTTTTAAGCCACTAAGTTTTGGGGTCATTTGTTATGCAGCAGGAGATGACTGGACTATTTGGTGACTATAGAAACGGTGTAGTGGGAGTTGGATGATGTTGAGGGATGTTCTCCCCAGGCTGGGGGAGAAGGTCTGGTGGGTCACTCTCTCCTCCACAGGGGACAGTGGCTGAGCAGGCTGGACTCTGCTGCTATCCCTGGCCAGGGCTGAGAGGCCAGTCATCCTCTTCCCACCCAACCTCCCTTTCTGGAATCAAGAAAATCTCCGGGCTGGGCACTGCTGCTTTCATGAGGATCAGGGAAAAGCAGGGAAGAAGAACTGCCGTTTCTGGGCACCTCCAATGAGCTGGTGAGTCCTTCAGGGATGAGATTCCATTGACTCTACCCTGCTCGCCTGCCAGGAAGCCTGATGTCTTGGGTCACACCAACTTGAGCCTGTGTTTAGGCTGACATCCGTCAGACTCCCCAGCCAGTCCTCTCTCCCTGACCCCACGCTGTCTGGGGCAGGGTTGGGAGATGGGGAGTGATGGTTTCTGACAGGCCTCCTGGGATGTGCTGACACATGGAGATCCAGGAAGGCTGACAGCAGGCTGGAGGACAGGGCAGGCTCCAGCCCCCAGGCAGGCCCAGGGCAGTTGGAATTGGGGCCTGGGCACTGGCCCCAGTCCGCCCCACACATGGGGAGGCAGGCAGGGACTGGGGCATGCGTGTGGTGAAGACCAGGCCCGAGAAACAAAGTCTGGGGTGACTGAGTCCAAGGATGGGGCTGATGTTCCCAAAATGCCAAAATGGCATCGACTCTAGGGACTGGGCAGGCCCAAGACCTCAGATAAGTGTCAAGGGGAGGAGAGGGACTCAGAGATTGGATCTTACTGAACTGGCTCTGTGCCCTTGGGCAGGGTGTGTACGCCTCTGAGCCTCAGTTATCTCATCTGTAAAATGGGAGCATTAGACTAGGTGATCTCGGTAGCTCCAGCTTTAAAGAGTCTTTGCACTTCTGTTGTAAAGTCCCTCCCTCCGTCTCTTTCTCCCTCCCTTCCTCAGTCCTTCATTTCTTTTTTGCAAGCATTGTTTTTTAGCACCACGGAACACTCCCTGTCCTCCTGAATCATAGTCTAGTAGGGGAATATGACAGATTGTTCTTCCTAAAGATAGCTGCATCAATACACGCCATCCCATTACCAGATGCAAACTGGTATATATAGAATGGATAAACAACAAGGTCCTACTGTATAGCACAGGGAACTATATTCAATATCCCGTGATAAACCATAATGGAAAAGAATGTGTATATATATATATATATATATATATATATATATATGTTTAACTGAGTCACTTTGCTCTACAACAGTAATTAACACAACATTGTAATTCAACTGTACGTCAATAAAAAGTAAATTAAAATTTAAAAAGTACATGCTATCCCACATGCTTGTCTTCCAACTGGCCATTGACGCTCTTCTACTGAAATGTGGGGTCTGCATTCCCTCCCTGGGAATCAGAGAGCCTGTGAGCATGGCAGAAGTGATGCTGTGTGGCATCCAAGGTGAGGCCATAAACGGGACTAGGGCTTCTGTCTGGCCTTGGGGCGCTCCCTCTCGGAATCTACCACCATGCTGGGAGGGAGCCCGGTGGTCACATGTAGCAGCCATGTGTAGGGGCTATGGCCCCTGTCCCAGCTGAGATCCCAGCCAATGGCTAGTGTGAACCCCCAGACATGAGAGGGACCTTCAGATGAGCCAGCGCTAGCCTTCCATCTGCCCCAGCTGGCGCTGAGTGGAGCAGAGATGAGCTGTCTCCACTGCACCTGCTGAAACTGCAGATTGGTGAGCAAAATAAATGGCGCTGTTTTAAACCATGAAGTTGTGGGTAATTTGTTATGAAGCAATAGATAACTGGAACTGGGGGATAGAGAGGAAACCATGTAACATCGTGAGGTACTCTCTTCAACCAAGGTGTATACATGCCACAACCTGGGCATTAGGAGAGGAAGGAAGACTTTAGCCCGTGTGTGTGGCTGTGTGGGCGTGAGATGGCGAGGTTTCACGAGACACAGTGCCATGGAGGAGATGGGGCTGGAAATGGATATTTCCAGGCAGACAAAATGGGGTGGGGAAGGTTCTCAGCAAAGGAAGAGCCAGCGGAAAGTCACAGAGCTTCGAGGTCACAGAGCTGCCAGGTCGCAGAGCTGTGAGCTCACAGAGGTACAAGGTCACAGAGCTTCAAGGTCACAGAGGTGGGTGGTTGTCCAGGGCTGGAGGCCCCGGGGGGAGCCGCTGGTGCCCGCCCACAGCAGCACAGGTTCTAGTTCTTGTTTACACATGATTTTCCCCTAATTGCATCTGAGGCTGGTGGATGGCAGCCAGGGAGGACCCTAGATCACATCACCGAGGCATCTGCAAATCCCCGTGCAGGGGGTGGTGGCCTGAGGGCGGCTTTCCTGTTGGGCGGGGTGGGGGGGCCCCCGGGAGCTAATCCTAGGCAGGCTCTGTAGCTCGTCAATGAGGCAGGGTAGAGGCAGGTGTGCCTCCCCTCCCTTTCCCTCCTCCTCTCCCCCGCCGGAGCCTGTCCTCCCTAGACCTTGCCCTCAGATTCAGGTCTGTCATCTGAATGGCGGCTGACTGGGGGCCCCTGGTCCTTGAATGCTGGAGGCTGCTGAGTTTCGGCCTCTCCCGATGACAGGGGTGACCAATGCTGTTGTGTGATGGCTCAGGAGTCCATGGGGGTGACATTAAGCCAGGGTAGGTGGCTTGGGGGAGAGGCTCTGGGGACCTAACTATTTCTCAGGGGAGAAGCAAGCCCTGGCCCCCTTCATAAGCCATTCCTGAAGCCCTCATCCCTCCAGGGGCCCTGATGCCAGGCCCGCACAGTCCCTACCTGGCTCCTCCCCTGTTAAGGTCAAGTAGAATGAATTTACGTGAAAGCGCCTCGAGGCTCTTCCCATGCAAATCCAGCTGTCTGCTGGTGGTCCCAGTGCTGAGAGCTCCACGCCCCTCTGCTCTTCTACTCCTCCCGACAGCCCCCCGAGAAGGTGCTGTACTGTTGCTATCCCCATTTTACAGGTGAGAAAACTGAGGCTTCAAGAGGGCAAGGGGCTTGCCTAAGGCCACTAAGAGAGGCACAAGGGTCTACCTGACACAAGGCCCCGTGCTCTCTACCTCGCACAAATGCTGTCACAAAGACCAAAGAGATGACATTATTCCTTCGTCTCGGATGGTGGTTGAGGGCACAGACTCAGGGAGCCAGGCCACTTGGGACAAATCCCACTCTCCCTGTGTGACCTTGGGCAAGTTGCTCAACGTCTCTGGGCCTCAACTGCCTCATCTGTAAAATGGGGCATGAGCTAGCACCTGCCTAAGGGCTCTGGTGAGGAGGAAATGTGTTACTGCACGTCAGTGGCTTACAGCAGCGCTCCTCCCGTGTTACTAAGTATATATGCCATGTATCCTCCGTATCTGATCGCACCGTCGGTGGTCGTGACTATATCTGTCCCCCCCCACGTTAGATTGGAACTCCTGGAGGGCAGGGGCGAGAATAACTTACAGCTGCACGGTAGAGACCCTCACTTGCAGCCCACCTCTCTCGCCCACCATGCTCCCACCCTCCCACTTGGCCCATTTAGGAGGAGTTCTCTGTGTTTGCAGAAGGACCCAGAAAGGAATTAAAGGTGGCTTCTTCTGCCCCGGGGTCTTAGAGAGCCAGGGAAGACGGAGTCAGGCCCAGAGGACAGTGGGTGGGGAGCCGAGGACTCCGAGCCAGGGAGCCCTCCTGCCTCCGTATGCAGCCTGGGCCTGCCCTGGGCCCTGCGGCCTCCGCCGGTTCCCAGAACCCCGACAAGCATCTCCTTGTCTTCCTGGGACTCCTGGTTCTGGGCGCCTTGTCCTGCCCTGTTCCCCGCAGCTCTGCACACAGCTCTTGGCAAGAGTGGCCGGGCAGCGGAGAGAGGCTTGTGGAAGGAAGTGCTTTGCATTCTAACGAGGAAGCGGCCCCTCGCCCTGGCCCCTCCCCGCCCCCCACCCCAGTGGCCATTTGCTGTCTGCTCTCCCGGCTCCTGCGCTCATCGCCAGACTTGCAGAAAGGCTACAAGCTGAGCCTCCCTCCGCTGGGCGGTCTGAGCCCTGCCTGGGCCTCTCGGGATACTGGAGGTGGCCAGGACACCCCTCCCCCCAGCCGCACCACTGGGGGAGGGGAGGGATGCAAGGCTGCGCTGTGGGCAGGGGCGAAGAAAGGCTCTCAGGGGAATAAAGGGGTCTGGTGCCCACCCGGCTCTGTCCCAGGACCTCACCAGCATCTACCCAGTCCATCATCGCCCTGTTGTCCCAGTCTGTCTTCCTGCCCTGTCTGCCAGCCCCAGGCACTTTAGGGCCTGGCCACATGATGGGCCCAAGTGGGAATGGCTCTGGGTCAGGGCTGGCAGTGTGTGGCCCAGCCCGGCACTTGGGCAGGCCCTTTTTCTGCTGCTTACTCTGTTTGCCATCTCTCCTGATAGCTGCCGTGGAGGGGAGCTGACTGGCCAGCTCTTGCTCTTCTTTCTTCTCCATGTCCCACAGCTCTCCCTGTTTTCCCTGGAGACTTCTAGAACTTCCCGGTTGAAAGGGACCCGAGAGGTCATATTGTCCAACCCCCTGCCTCCAGCTGCCTTACTCAAATCTTTCCATTCTGCAGCCAAGGTAAGCGTTCAGAAACAAACCTGGATCTCTCTAAAACCTTCAATGGCTCCCTGTTGCCCTCAGGAAAAAGTTGGACCTCCTTAACTGAGCCCCTGGAGGCCTTCTGTATGAGGCCCTGAGGCTTTTCCAGCCCCATCCTGTGTTCCAGCTACACACAGCAGCAGGCAGCTCCCTGGTGGGCTAGACTGTGGCCCTATCTTCTCTCTTTTCACCTCCCTTCCCTCCCCTGCCTCCTCATTAATCTGGACCTCCTCCTCTATGAAGCCTTCCCTGATTACCCCTACACACACTTGCAGATCACCTGCTCCGTAGAGAGCTGAGCGGACCTCCACCGTTACACCTAGAACACTGGAGGTTGCCCTGGATTCTCCATCACGCTGCTTCTCCTACCGGGACAGAAGCTCCTGGAGGGCCGGGGCATGTCTTTACTGGTTTTGCTTCCCTAGAACCGAATGTGGTGGTATCTTAGATAAGAATTCTCTAGATGCAGAGCCTGAGACAGGCAATCATGTGCACGTGATTTTTTTAATTTTAAGTTTTATTATTTTTTTAATTAAAGTATCGTTGATTTGTAGTGTTGTGTTAGTTTCTGGTGTACAGCAAAGTGATTCTGTTATTTTATATATATAGGGTTGGCCAAAAAGTTCGTTCGGGTTTTCTATCACATCTATGTAACATTTTAAGGGAAAACCCGAACGAACTTTTTGGCCAACAGAATATATACTCTTTTTCATATTCTCTTCCATTATAGATTATTACAAGACATTGAATATAATTTCCTGTTCTATACAGTAGAACTTTGTTGTTTATCTATTTTGTATATAGTAGTGTGTATCTGTTAATCCCAAACTCCTAATTTATCCATCCCTTCTCCTCCTTTCCCCTTTGGTGACCATAAGTTTGTTTTCTATGTCTGTAAGTCTACTTCTGTTTTGTAAATAAGTTCATTTGTATCATATTTTAGATTCCACATATAGGTGATATCATATGATATTTGTCTTTGTCTGACTTAACTTCACTTAGTATGATAATCTCTAGGTCCATCCATGTTGCTGCAAATGGCATTATTCCATTCTTTTTTATGGCTGAGTAATATTCCATTGTATATATGAACCACATCTTCTTTATCCATTCATTTGTCGATGGACACTTAGGTTGCTTCCATGTCTTGGCTATTGTGAATAGAGCTGCCATGAACATTGGGGTGCATGTATCTTTTCCAGTTAGAGTTTTCTCCAGATACATGCCCAGGAGTGGGATTGCTGGATCATATGGTAACTCTCTTTTTAGTTTTTTGAGGAACCTCCATACTGTTTTCCATAGTGGCTACACAAATTTACATTCCCACCAACAGTGTGGGAGGGTTCCCTTTACTCCACACCCTCTCCAGCATTTGTTATTTGTAGAGTTTTTAATGATGGCCATTCTGACCAGTGTGAGGTGATACCTCACTGTAGTTTTTATTTATTTATTTGTTTTGCTGTACGCGGGCCTCTCACTGTTGTGGCCTCTCCCGTTGCGGAGCACAGGCTCCGGACGCGCAGGCTCAGCGGCCATGGCTCACGGGCCCAGCCGCTCCGCATCACGTGGGATCCTCCCGGACTGGGGCACGAACCCATGTCCCCTGCATCGGCAGGCGGACTCTCAACCACTGCGCCACCAGGGAAGCCCCCTCACTGTAGTTTTGATTTACATTTCTCTGATAATTAGCCATGTTGAGCTCCTTTTCATGTGATGTGCACGTGGTTTATGGGGAGTGTGTTCTCAGGAGAAACCAGTGAGGGAGTGAGGGAAGCAGGAGAGGTAGAGGAGCAGGCTAGGCAAGGATGCCATTTCACGGGAAGTGTGGCCTCAGCCAGATCCCGAGGGGGAGCTCTGGGGCATCCTTTGCAGCAGAGACCATGAGAGAATAAGAAAATGAGGGAGCAAGGAAGAGGAAGCCGGAGCCCACGTGGGTGAGGGACCGAGCAGGGCCATCCCGGAGGGGAGCTTCCCTGTGGCCCTCCTGTTCCCGAGGAGTAACCCACTCACTCCGGGCATTTCTCTCCAGGCATGGCTTCTCTAATCCCACGGCTCCTTGAAGAGGGGGCGGCCCTGTTAGTATTTCCATGTCACCCCGGAGGACTCTGAGGCCCGGGAGACCTGACAGGGCTTGGAGGTGAGTCAGTGAGGGAGAATTCACATCCCCGGAATCCCTCTCCTCTGCAAGGAGAGATGCAACTCGGGTGGGGCATCCACAGCCCAGTGCGCCCTCCAGATACGAACACCAGGGCCAGGAAGGGGGTGAGAGAGTGGTTTCCGTGTTCTCCGGGAACTTGGAAGCCTTGCCCAGCTCCCACTGGGGGCTGAGCCTTCTTTCCCACCTGCTTAGAATTGTCCAGAGGGGAGAGTGTGGGCACAGGGCATGGTGGTGGTGGAGAGGGACCAGACTCTGGGTGACCGGTCTAGTCCCGGCCCTGCCACCAAACAGCATGTGACCTTGAGCAAGACATTTAATTTCTGGGCACCTCCAGTTTCTAATCGGTAAAGGGGTAAGGCCTGCCTCAGCCACCACTGTACAAGCTCTTTGTGAGGCCCATTCAGATTGGACGGCCAGGTCACAGCCCATCTCATGGAAGCCGGTATTGATCTAGCATTGCTGCTGTAACAGATGACCGCAAACTCAGGGGCTAAGAACAACAGTAGTTTATTCTCTCACAGTTCTGCAGGCCGGAAGTCTGAAATCGGTTTCGCTGGGTGGTAATCAAGGTGTCAGCCGCATTCCCTCGGGAGAATTCAGGAAAGAATCAGTTCCTTGCCTCTGCCAGCTTCTGGTGGCGGCCGGCCTTCCTTGGCCTGTGGTTGCATCTCCAAACTTCAAGGCCAGCATCTTCAAACCTCTCTCTGCTCCATCCTTCTGTGATCTCCTCTTCCATTTTATTAATGCAGACACCAGGAGCAGGGAGGTTACACAGTAGCCCAAGGTCACAGCCAGCGAGAGAGCTGGAATTTGAACTCAGGTCTCAGAGACGCAAACTTGTAATCTCTGTTCCGTCTCACCCAGAACCTGCCTGAGCCAGGCCTGCCCTCCTGAGGCCTCTTTTGAGGAGCCCTCGAGCCAGCCTGGGGCCATTGCCAGCTCATCTCCAGTGAACATATCTGGGACTCGAGGACCGGGCTGTACTGTGGTGTCTCAGGATTAGAGCAGAGGTCAGGAGAGGAGACTGGCTGCAGCTGACCAGCCCGACAGGGTGGCCTTGGTGGCCCAGTGCTCAGCCAGGATGGGCAATCCGGGATCTTCAGGCCTGGGGTCAATGCCGACATAAAAACCAGCTGACTTGAGGAAGACCACCTACATATTTAAACAGATCTTTGAGAGCAAAGGGGCCATGTCATCACCTGGGGATAGAGAGAGAGGACGGGGCCTCAGGCTGGGGAATAGAACCTTCTTTGCTTTAAGGATTTTCCCCTGATGCCTGCCAGGGACTTTTCTGCCTTCTTCTTGTCCTGATGAGGGAAACTGCAGAGTCTGTCTTGTTTAGTGTTGAGTTCTGGGGAAAAGGTAAAACAAGCCTCTGTGTGTGTGTGTGTGTGTGTGTGTGTGTGTGTGTGTGTGTGTGTGTGTGTGTGTGTGTGTGTGTGTGTGTGTGTGTGTGTGTGTGTGTGTGTGTTGAGGGTGATGGGATAGAGGTATTTAATTAAAAAAAAAAAAAAAAGCCAGAACTCGACACAGAAAAAGAGCCAGAGCCAGAGATCTCAGAACATGGGGACACAGCTGTGGCTGAAGTCGTATCTGGGTTAAAAACCCCAGGAGTTCTCCTCTTTAATTTTTTGGTACAGCAAGATCAAGGAATCGATTCACTCTGGTTTTGCTTCCTACCATTGTTTCTGCGGGCCGTGTTTGATCTGTGTTTCACGTGCAGATCTGCTATCCATGCTCTGAAAGAAATAATATATTCTGCGTTGCACCAGGTCAGGCTCAACCATGAAAACCCTTTTTGTTATTTTTTTTGGATGATCTCAAAGCACCCCCCTCCCCAACACACACACAGGAAAGCACACACACACACTCTGTTTGTGTAAAGGATTAAAAAAGAATGAAAGGCCCAGTTCGAGAACATGAGCAAGGTTCCAGAACACGGATGGGGCTGCAGGAGTGCCTGAGGCCGGGGCCCTCGCCTGCTGACCTGGGCCAGCCGCGTCCCCTCTGAGTTGTGTGTGTGCCTGACCCCCGCGGGTAGGGGATGGCCGGCGGGCCCTTTGACGGCTGTGCCTGGTGAGGTTATTATCAGTAACAATGGTTTCCAGCGAAAGAGAGCAATTTTCACAATGGAGAAGTCTTCCTCTTCCTTCGGGTCACAAAGAGCTGAACGGAGATGAAAATGACATTAATCAGCGCAGGATCCTGAAACCATGAAATGCTGAACACCTCCCAGCTCTCCAGTGGACTGGGCGGTTACTGGCATTTTAAGGGCCGGAGGGAAGTTGTAGCCACTATGGGGGTAACACACCCGTGAAAAAATGTGTGGCCAGACAGGCAGGACAAATAAATAACGGACTGCTGGCAATAGGAGGTGTGCCTGGAGTTTTAGCGCAGGGTTGTAAAAGTTGACAGGAGCCGTTTGGACTGGAAAGGGCCGTGTGGGTATCGCTGCCAGGCTTTGCCAAGCGCCCGGCTGTTGAATCCTCCAAAACTGAATAGATAAAAAAGAAAACAACAGCCGCAAGAGACAAAAAAAAAATCGCAACACGAAACCACCCACGCAGCGTCCACCCACCCCTTCCCCTCTCGGAGCCTGTTGTGCGCCTGTGATAACATTGCGTGCTGCACTCTCTCCCTTTATTTAGATAAGGTGTCCGCGGCCGCTGCTCTTGGCTGCCGGCCAGCTTTCTGTCTCCAAACTTGGGGCTTCAGCGCCACACAGGAGACACGACTCTCTGATGCTGCCGGCCCGAGGGTCCCCGCGCCTTTGTGTTCCCAGAACGATGATTTGTTTGACAACGGGCCTTCCTTCCAGACTGTTCTTCCAGCCTGGCACAGCGCGTGGGTCCTCAGAGACACAGACAGGGCTGTGGAGAGCTGGAGAAGGCACCTCTGGCCACGGGGTCGGGCGGCTGCCTAATGACGACGGCCACATAAAGGAAATCCAGACACAATCGAAGGCCAGAAGGATCTTTGGTTTCATGGACTAACTGAAGCGTTTATGCTCATCAGGCTTGAAAAAGTTAAGTGCTGGGGGAGCAGGACGGACAAGACGGGACTCATTCTATGACACACAAAAGATTTTTAATAAGCTCGGAGAAAGGGCCGCCACCCCTCATGTCTTTCTCTCCCTGTCTCATTCCAAAGCTCCTGTGTTAGCCAGAGAGAGAGCTCGGAAAAGCTGCCCGGGAGGTCGGCGAGGAGGCTGTGGGAGAGCTATTCTGCCAGGCTGGCCTCCCGGGCAGGCGGGCGGGCGGCTCCCACGAGGTCAAGGACGGCTCCCACGAGGTCAAGGACGGCTCCCCTGGTGAGTGACGGGGCAGGCGGTGCCTGGGGAGCCCCTAGCAGCGGGAGGGGGGGGCGCTCAGGACAAGTGCGGTGGGGGTCACGATGGGGAACACCAGGCCGTCTCTGCCCCCATCTACTCGCAGGCTTTCTCTGAGGATTCGGAATCTTAAATTAGTCTGATGATTAGCCAGCGGGCTCCTGGAAGCTGGTGGGGAAGGCCGGCGGGACTTATTTTACAAGCGGCACTTGGAGTCGGTTTATAGGGGCCTTCTGGGAAGAACCGCAGAATTTGGGAAAATGAGCATTCCTCCCAGGTCAGTTCTCCTTCCTCACTCTCCCAAACCCTTTCCCCTTCGCACTTATCCAGGGGTGGGCCTGGGGGCAGCTGGGACAACCTGGCCCATCCACAGTGTAGGCCTACCATCTTGGGACGTCAAGGGAAGCTCTGGCCTAGCCCATCGTATCGGGACCTGTCTGCTAGATTGTGTCAAAAGCAGGGAACGGTCAGTACGGAGTCAAGAGGTCGAAAGCGACCAACCAACCATCAATCAGCAGCATTTACCCAGTGCCGCCCAGGCAGAGACACTGACCGTGGCTTCCAGCTCTCCTTCCCGCGACACACCTGCCAAACTCTGACTCGGTGTCCCAGGAACCTCAAAGGGGATGCTTCCGAGGTGGGCATGGGTTCTCCTGCCCCGGGAAAGGAATAGGCCCCGTGGCCAATGGCTGTGTCGGCATCCGACTTCTGCACAGATCTTTTCAGTGTGGCAGTTGAGAGTCAGGCCTGGCCGCCCCTGATCTTCTCCAGGTGCACCGACTCAATCCTGTTCCTGAGTCAGCTGTGGAATGTGGTGGTCTGCCGGCGTGCCCGGCACTGCCCCCGGTCCTGGGAGCTCACTCCCCTCTGCAATTTCCAGAGCCTTATTTGCACTTATTCTGGGGCAGTGCTGCCTCCTGCCTTGGTTTCTGACTGATGCCCGAGGCAGGTAGAGCTGTGGGTGGGGAAAAGGAGGAAGAGAAAGAGAGAAGGGGGGATGAAGGAGGCCTCGTCCTCATTTCACACTGGTCCTGGTCTGACAGCTGCCCTTTCCAATTTGGGAGTCTTGGCCCTTTGGGGGATGGTGTAATGGGGGAATCGAGAAGAGGAGAGAAATCAAAAGCTCTCATCAAGTCCCTGAATTGTAGCCTGTTTCTGGAATAATACAAAGCTGATGCTTTAAACCAAAGGAGACAAACTAAATACTGTGAACCATGACCCCTTCCTTATCCAGGAGTTACTTGCCTTAGCGACCTCAACTATCAGGATCAATCCAGAGGCGCCAGAATGGGTGAGAATGCCCTGCTCTGAAGTCCACTGACTGTTCACCACGGACGTGTTGGGAGCTTTTCTCATCAGAGCCTTTTGACACTTACTTCACAAACTTTTCCAACAAACCAGATGACTCTGAAATTCCTTCCAGCTCCTGCTTCCATTTTGGTATTTGTTTTGGTGGCGATGGTTGGGTGGGCAAATGGTGGGGCATCTAGTGGGGCAAATGGACGCAGAAGGTGGCTTCGTCTCTGAGCGTGACACCGTTGTCCATGTTCCCAGTGAGCGGGCCACCAAGACCACTTCAACTGTGTCTGTGCCGTCAAAGGAAAGAGGCAAATGTGTAATGCCGTTTACTTTTTTATTTTATTATTTTTTAATTGAAGCATAGTTGATTTACAGTGTTGTGTTAGATTCAGGTGTGCAGCACAGCGATTCATTTATATATATATATATATATATAAAATATATTCTTTTTCAGATTCTTTTCCCTTATAGGTTCTTTCAAAATATTGAGTAGAGTTCCCTGTGCTGTACAGTAGGTCCTTGTTGGTTATCTCTTTTATATATAGTAGTGTGTATCGGGTAATCCTAATTTATCCCTCCCCCTGTAATGCAGTTTAGATATGGTTTATTTAAAAATAGATGCACTCTTGTTTTGAAGTTTTAGGGTTTCCAGAAGGGAAGCTTTACTTAGCCTGCAAATTCATTTCTTGAAAACAACTCATTGTTTCCTGATGCTGGTGAAGTGAGGGGGTCAGTGTTTTCCTTACACGTTATGTCTGAAAGATGAAAAAATTTCTGCTGGCTGCCCAAGAAAATTCACTTTATCTCACTTGACGTAGGAAGCTTGGCATCCCTTTGTATGCAGAATGCGAGAAGCATGCCCATCAGAGCATCCTTTAGTTTGAAAACAATTGATCTGCAGCACTGTCCATGGCTTCCGGGAGGGACAATAATCCAATAGGGAGCAGGGTGCTTCCCCCTCCTTTGTTTCTGACCATGGAGAAGGGGACCCTTTGGCTGGGCAGAGCCCACCCCAGAGGCTTCATGGGTGCAGCAGGAGTAGCCCAAGAGCTCCCCGCTTGGCTACGGGGCCCCTGTAGGCCCGAAGCTGAGCTTAAGCCTTCACTGACGCTCATCGTTCTCCTCCTGGAGAGATGGAAGCCACTTTAGGAATAAAATTTCCGAGGCTGGAGTGATCAACACCAAATCGCCCCACCCCGCCTCCTTTCTGGACTCTCTGAGCAGAACCAGAAGATCACTGATCAGGGGCTTCAGGGTCCGGAGCCCGCACCCCAATTTCTGCCTCCACTCTGGCCCCTCTTGCGAGCCCACTCTTGTCAGGTCACCCCTCGTCACTCTGGGTGATTGTCTGTGGGACGTATATACACCCGCACTCAAGGACCACTGCTTTCGAGGGAAGGAAGCTCATTTATTGAACATCTAGTGCCCAGTAAGCGCTCAATGCGTATTTGTTGGAAGGAAAGAAAGGAAGAGAAAGAAAGATTGCTGCAGTGGGACAAAACACGGGTTCTCAACTTCGCCTGCGTATTGGAATCACCTACGGGGCTTTAAAAAGGACTGATGCCTGCATCCCCGTCCCCAAAATTCAGACTCATTTGGTCTGGAGTGTGGCCTGGGCGTGGGGGTTACTGAAAGCTCCCCAGGGACTCTAGTGTGAGGCCCCAGGTGAGGACCACTGACCTCAAGGGTCTGGCCTCAGCCCCAGAAAGAACAGAACTCCATTCAAACTCGGAGCCTCATGTGCTGTGTACCTTTAAGCAGATCACCGAAGTGGAGTCTCAGTTTCCCTATCTGTTGAGTGGGCGGTCGTGACATTCATGTCCCAGTGTCCTTGGGAGGGCCAGGTGAGCCCAGATCCATGAAGCTCACACAGCACAGAGCAGGTGCTCTGGGACGATGGGTGATGAGGCGTGATTACTGGCCTTCCTGCGCCAGAAAACACTGCATTGAAAGATCTAAAATGACTTCCCCATTTTCCAGGTCTGGAGGCTGCCTGTTTTCTTTCCTCTTCAGCCTTCTCAGCCCAACTCCATCACTTGCATGTGGTTGGGGCTCATTAAACATTTGCAGGTTGACAGAGAAGGAGCAAGGAGAACCCTGCAGTGTTCAACAGACCCCAGGAGTTTGGTTTTCCCTTTAAACCTTTTGGAGGAAAGATGGAGCAGAAACTCCAGATGCGGGTTTTATGCCCCGATTGAGCAGTGTGAACACAGCCGAGTGCTGGTGACTCCCGCTGCCCCCCGCCCTCTCCCCTCCCCGGCCATCCCGGGACAACACACAATGACAGGGCACCCCAGCTGAGCGCTCCGACTTCGGCCCCCACCCCCAGGCCTTTGATGAGAGACGCCTAGAGCCAGCGAGTGGCTCGCAGGGAAGGAGAACGCTCTTTCCTCAGCCCTGGGGACTTGTTCAGCTGTTCGGCATTTAGCAAAATCTGGCATGCATTCTGCACAGCCCTGCACCCCTTCCCTTCCAGCTCAAACTCAGCAGCATTTCAGAGCAAGCTTCAACCGCTGCGGACTGCAACCTTCAACCTTCAGGACGGGGGAGCAGGCGCTCTGGCTCTGCCCAGCCCGCTTTTGGTGACCACGTTCTGGTCTAGAGAAGGACAGTGAGTGAGCTGAGGGGAGCCGAGCTGGCAGGCGCACCAGGGGGGTCTCTGGATCTGGGTGAGGGGGGTGCCGTGCCTGGGCTGAGATGTTCCGGTGATGGTAATGAGTACCGTGCATCGTCTGTAATTATGCAGTCTCTAAGCCCCCGGGGCTGGGATGGTGTATTTGCCTGTGCTCTTTGGGGGTTGATCCTGCTGTCAGCACTTAGCAAGAATTAACAGTGACGCTCTGTGCACCACAGTCATAACACTAAATCTGATCTGCATGTCTATGATTCATTAAAAAAAAAAAAAGACCCACCGTTGCTGCAACCCCTCCAAGCCCATCATTGAAAGAAATTATGCTCAGTTGAAAGAGCGATTTGACGTCAAGGAGGACCTACGTGCCTTTTCATGAGCGGCTGGAATTAGAAGGCTGCGCTTCGGCAAGTGTGAACGGGACGCAGACTTGGAAACCTCTGTGCCGCCAGCAACCTGTTTTCCAGGTGTGGGTTGCTCACTTTCCAGATTGTCTGAAGCCGGGTATTTTTAAGATCCCTGGCAGGCCGCTGCCGGCACGCTTATCACGCCCTTCTGGGCCACACCAAGCTCCTTCCAGGCAGTGTAGTGTAGGTTCTGGGAAGGCCAGCCTTCCTCAACCCCCTTTTTCTTTTTCTTTTTTTCCTTTTTCTTTTTTTGCATTTTAGAAGAAGCCCAAACGTCAGTGGGAAGGACAGCCTGCTTCAACCACAAACCCCCCAGCATTCCCGAGTCAAGAAGAGATTAATGGTGGATGATGGGCTGTTGGTGGTTTTCTGCGGTACCCACTTACTTTATCGCTTGGTAATTGGGAGTTTCGTCGTTATTCTTTTACATGAGGTCAGAACCCATGAGGATAGCCTTTCCCTTTGAGGTCCTGGCAACTCTATCCTGTGGGAGAAGCCAGGGTCCAGGCAGCAGGACCCCTGGGTTCAAGCCTTCCATGATTCCATGGACTCTTGGGTATGTTGCGGTTCCATATCCACAAAGCTGGGTCATAAGAAATCCCACCTCAGCCTGATTCTTCGAGTCACATAAGGATGAGGAAAGAAAACCAGCAATGGGGGTTTTTGATGTCTTAGTGGGTATAGGAACTTAACAGATGAATAGTTTGGGTTCCAGTTACTACTGCCATGTAACAAACACCCCCAAATTTAGTGGCATAAAATAACAAGCATTTTATTATGCTCACAGATCTGGGGGTCAGAATTCAGACAGGGCTCAGCTGGGTGATTCTTCTGCTCTTTGTAGCATCTACTGAGACCACCCAGCGATGGGTAGGTTGGGTCTAGATGCTTCTCTCCCATGTCTGTTGCCTGGAGCATCTGCATATGCCCCCACCCCCCAGCAGGGCAGTTTTGGGGTGGTTGGACTTCTTACATGGAGACTGGCTTCCTCCACAATAAGTGTCACAAGAGACCCAGGTGGGAGCTACGTGTTTTTTTCTGACCCAGCCTGGGAAGTCACACGATGTTACACGTGCCATACTCTAGCCATTGAAGGAGTCACAGGCCCATTCAGATTCAATGGGAAGGGACATAGACCCCAAAATTCTTGATGCGAGGAGCATCTGGGGACTATGTTTTAAAATAGCTTGAGTTTCCAATCTTATACAACTCTTCACTTAGTGCCTTCCATTTTACGGTGTTATCACCTCCAGTGTTTCTTTTGACTTTTGCAACAACCTTCTGACCGGGGTCATGTTATTGTACCCATTACGCTGATAAGGAAACTGAGGCTCAGAGAGATGACCCGATTTGTCCGTGTCTATAGAGCAAGTAAACCATGAGACGAACATTTAAGCCACCTTCCTGGATAACAGATTTCAAAGATATGTGTCCTGCAGTACAGAAAGTTGTTGTTTTTTAGAAGCCATTATCTTCTATCGCTTCCAAAACACTGTTTTCAAGTATCTGGTGAGTTGTTTGGGAGACCTGTCCCTTACACTAAGACGCAAGACTCAACTGAACCCATTCTTCGTGGAGAATCTCTTGGGCTGCTACCTCGTGGTTTTCCCTATCTCACCTTTGAGTCCCAAACCAGTGGACCAACAATAAAATGCTAATTCACCTAATATAAACGTGGAGAACTGTAGAAGTCAAGCTCAGTCAGATTGGCAGCACACAGGGTAAATATTTGATCAGTGAGTAAAAATTCAAATTTGCACTATTTGCTGAAGGTGAAAAGTATATTAGGGAATGAATGTAATGGGGGTTAAGTAGGCCTATAGGAGGCCTCCTGCAGGATTCCACCCCCAGAAGCCCACAGCTTCCTGCCGACCCAAGTTACAAGCCAGAGTGGGCTGGGCACCTGCACCCGAGACCTCCCTCCTGGCGGGAGCATGGGGCTGTGGCGTGAGCCCGACAAAGCAGGCAGACTGGGAGAGCTTGGCTTAGCTGGTTCCGTCTCTGTACACACGTATGCTGGGCGTGCCACGGCCTCCCCCGATGCTCTCCCACCTCCTAGGAGGGCAGGGCTCCTGGCGTTCCTTTCCTACCACCGCGGAAGCCAGAAGCCGCTCCTGCCTCCACTTAGCCCCCAACAGTGTTCATTTTGTGCTATAACTTGTGTCATCCTGGCTGGGCTTCAGGGGCTGCAAGACAGGGAGGTTAGGACAGAAGTCAGGAAGGGAAACCGGGCCTGCATGTTGAGCTCCTTTCCCACACATCCCCAGACCTGTTCTCTTCCTCTGCGGGACCCTCCCCGTTAGTCCAGAGACAGAAATCGTGCTTCTGAACAGCCCAGGTAAATCAGGGAGCGGGCAGGTATCTGGAGAACGTGCCAGTTAGTTATTCCACTAATGAGGCTGAAAAGTGGAACTGGTGCTCCGGATCCTTCGGAGGTGAAGCTATGGGGCCGAGTAACAGCTGGTTACTGGCAAGCCACCGACGGAAAGGGGGCCTGAGCTGGAGCCTGTGCAGGACCACGTTTGCCGCAGCTGATGGGCCAAGCAGTGGACGTTTTGTGGTCCGGATTGGTTTGTCCTAGTTAAGCGAGACTGAGTTCATCTGAGGCTTGTCCTGGGCTGGCCAGTGCCCTGGTGGGTGGCACAATGAAGCTTAATGACCAGCACTGCAGAACCGAGGCTGAGCCCCAAACAAGCCGTAAGCGTTAGGCCCCCTGCAAGTCGCAAGCTGTGACGGCTGCTGGTTACCAGGACGCAGGACCTGAGTGTAGGAGGAAATCCTGATGGAGAAATAAGACCAGAATTCTCATCGGCGGGCCTGGGAGAATGCAGCAAACCAAAAGGCTGGCCTGGGCTAGGGTCAGACGGGGTTCCAGACACACAGCCTTGGAAGGAGCAGGAAGGGGGCGACCGGGCCCAGAGGAAAAGAGATAGATTTAGCTGTCCAGATGTGCCAGGAGCTTAGAAATGAAGGGAGGGCGAGGATGTGGCAGACACGGAGGGGCAGAGGCCCCTTCCAGGAAGGACCTGCTGCCCATTCAGGCCCGGCCTCAGCTGCTGAGAGCACCTCAGCCCTGTCCCCCTCTCCTGGGCGGCCCCTATCTGGTGGCTGAGTCTCTGTCAGGCCTGCATTTCAACTTGACTCCCCCCTCTGTCCATTCCTCTTCCCCCCCAACCCCTTCCTTTCAGAGTGATTGATCCCTCCCAAACATCCCTCCATCCCCCAACTCCATCTCAGCGTCCGCTTCCCAGGAACCCAGCCTGCGACAGAGGGTAACCTACGCCTCGGATCATGAATTCCATCCTAGGGACCGGTAGGGCTCCAGATGCCATTTTATTCTGGGGGTTTTATCCAGTTTCCTTTAAACTCTTCCTGAAGTTTCCTCCACTGATTTTATTTTATTTCCACTTGCTTTGAGAGATTATGGCAAGCGTAATAGACTCCTTCGTTAGGGCAACTCCCCACCAACCCTGGCCTTCAGCATGGATTCTGTTCCAGTCCCTTTCACCCTGCCCTCTGCCCTTCCTCCCCAAACATCCCCCAACCCGCGTCCAGCCCCTGCTCCTGCAAAGGACTCCTCTGCCCGCTCGCGTCTGCTCTCCTCTTGGGCTGATTCCTGAGGACTGTGGCTCTCCGCCAGGGTCAGTCGTGAGGTGTCCCTCTGCACACAAAACCCCATTCCCCTGCCAGACACAAGGCCTTTATTGTTGGCATGGGGACAAGGCAAATCCCTCGGCAAGCCTCACGCCGGCCCTCAGTCAGGGTCTCATCACTGTGGCCGTCGCTGCTGCTTCCGTCTCCCCTCTTGGGCTCTCAGTCCTCGCGGTATTTGCTGCCCTCTTCCCCTGGCACAGAGGGGGCCAGCCGGGGAACCCCAGATGTCACCTCTTGAGGGCCCCTGGGAGGCCCAGCTCACCAGCCAGCCGGGAACTTCTCTGACCTTCTTGGTAGCCATCTCCCCTAACACCAGATGCCTAATTAGCGGCTCAGGATCTCCTCCCCCTCCCCTTCCCCTCCCCCTTCTTCCTCCTCCTCTCCTCCACCGGGGAGGGGTGGGGCTCACCTTTACCCCCAGGCCACAGTCATTGAAACCTAAGGTGTATTTTTAGGCATTGCTTGGCAAGGGTGTGGGAGGAGATGCTTCCAGACTGTGCCCCCCCACCCCATCCCCCAGTTACAGCCAGTTGGATTAAATTCACCATCTATTTATTGTACACTGTGCGGTGGCAGTGAGTGGTGGCCACCAGCCTGCCCGGGGCCTGCCAGGGTGCGGTTGGCTAGCAGGAAGTGGTCCCGACCATTAGGGGAGAAGTGAGGGATGCGAGGGCATTGCCAAAGAACGGAGTGACCTGCTTCAAGGCTCGCTATTCACCCAGCTGCACAAGAGGGGCGACCTGAGGGCCAGGGGACAGGCTGGCCCCGGCAACCTACAGACCTCCGAGGGACCCAAGAGAATCTCTCCCCTCGCCCAGGCCTGAGACAGACTCCTGAATTCTTCTCTCGACCTCATTTACACAAATAATCAAAAAGCCAAGCCAGCCCAAATGAAATGCCCACATTTTATTGCTTGCAGTGTTTTAGTTCTAATTTGGCTTCATTTGGAAAAGAGGTTTTACTAAGTGGCATAAATTGAGCCTAACAAAATTTAAAACTAAAACAACACCACCCTAAATGCTTAAAACTGTAATTGGAGAGAGAGAAAAAGTGAGTCGTCCGGGAGGGCTGGTGAGAGAGGCAGAAGAAGGGGGAGGGGAAGAAATTCAATTTCCGTCCTACTTGGCAGAAGGTTAATTTCCTGCTCCTTTCCCCCCAGGCCCCAGCCCTGTCCCCTCCCCCTGTTAGAGAATGCACCCAGAAGGCTCCAGAACCGATGCCAGCATCATGCAGGATGTCTTGTACATAGGGGGTGCTTAGGAGAGACTGGGTGAGCTCATTCTTTTCTTTGATGTGTCTGTGGACAGAGGGACAACGTGGATTCCTTGCTGGGGACCCATTTACCCCCCATAGTAGGGGGTCTGCAAGTCCCCTCGGGGGTGGGGTGGGAGTTGGGGGGCCCCGGGGGTGGGAGGCTGTTCCAGCCTGCTGGTGGTCTCTCCCCTCCCACCCCCTAGCCTAGCCCACCCCACCTGAACGTTAGGATCCTGCGTGAGAGGAAAACTTCACACCTCCGGGCCGCTCTGCTCATCGCTGGGAGAGAGAAGGTAGGGATAGGAGGGGGCAGTGGCTGGCCACTGGGCTCAGGTGCCTCTTTTCCCCACTTCTGATGTGAAATCTGGTGACGGATGACGGGTGGGTGGGAAGAGTGGTCCCTGCGTGAAGTGCGTGGCCACCCGTGTCCCTGCAGAGATGGCGGTCCTCTGTGGGGCCGTGTGAGCAGCCCTGCAGGCCAGCATATCTCTTTGGGGGACCAGTACTCTGATTTTCCTTTAGAGAACCAGCCCTCCTCCCAGGCAGGGTGCCACACACATAATAAGCACGGGTGAGCGTGGGAAGTGTCCCTGAGTAACCCAGGTTGAGGGGTGGAGTGGAAGCCGGAGAGGTCCTCAGGGCCTGGCCACATCCCTGGCGATGCTAGCCTGTATCGATCGCCCTCTCCCGGGAACTGTCCCTAACCTAGAGCCTTAGCCCCATGGTTTAGCCTGTGCTTGTATAATGCCTGGAAGCAGCAAGGTGGTGTTGAGGGGAAGGCCCACGTGGCAGCAGACGCCTCCCCTCATGTCTGGACTCTGCCTTTTGTGGTCAGGGTGACCTTGGCCAAGCCCCCAGGTTCTCCCGCTATGAAATGAGACGTGATGGCAACCACGAAACTCTTTAAAGCAGAACTATGCCATACGAGATGAAAATGCTCTATTCTTTTTTTTCAGCTGATATGAAAACTCGTCTTAAAACACTCCTGATACCAAGAATAATAACACTACTTAAATTAGTTCAAGGAAATAGGAGGTTTAGTAACCAGATGCAAAGAAGGGCTCTTATAGAGCCCAACTACAGGAAAACTCTTGGGGACCAAGGAGATAGGAGCTGAGCCTGGAAGAGCTGGAAATGAGGTGGCAGTCTGTCTGTTTCTCCCTCAGGCTGGGGCCTGTGGCCGCTCCTCCCTGCCGGTCTCTAGGTGACGGCCGTGTTCTGTCTGCGCGCTGGCTCTTCCTCGCTTCATTTGTCTGATTGTACATGGTTCCATATGGCTACCCCAAATGGCAGCGCCGTCTCTGCAAAGTGATGTGATAGCTCCAGGGCCCACCGTTCTCTGACCGATTTTATGTCTCTGAGTTCAAAACCTCAAAAGAGAATCGAATTGGTTCTGCCCTAGATCGGGCATATTGCTCTGGCCAGTCAGCAGTGGTCAGGGAGGTTGGGCCATGAGGAATATATATGGTCCCCTTGCCCACTCCTTAGGCAGGGACTATGGGTAGATATATGTGGGGATTTAACCATAGCCATCTATAGAACATTCCTTATGTACCATGTCAATATTTTTCTGAGTATGCTGGGATGCGTAACCCAGAGCCCTGAACAAAAAAGGGCTCAATACCTAGTTGCCGATTGTTTGAGGAAAAGTTACCTTCCGCTCAAGCTCTGCTTTCCGTGTTTACCCGCTTTGCCTGCCATTAAGCTTCTCATCTGGAGTGTGTGGTTTCAAGGAAGGGTGGTCACAGGCAAAAGGCTAATCTCACCAATATATAAAGAGTTCCTAGTAATCAGAAAGAAAAATAGTGATCCAATAGGAAAAACGTGCAAACGATGAACACAGTTTACTGAAAAGGAGGTCTAATGGCTTTTAAACATATGAAGTGTTGCTCATGCTTACGATAAGAAAATGCAAATAAAACTACACAGGGGGGGACTTCCCTGGTGGTCCAGTGGTAAAGAATCCGCCTTGCAATGCAGGGGACGGGGGTTCGAGCCCTGGTCAGGGAACTAAGAGCCACAGGCCGCAGGGCAGCTAAGCCCGCATGCCACAACTACAGAGCCCACGTGCCCTGGAGCCTGCATGCCACAACTAGAGAAGGGAAAACCCGCAACCCACAACTAGAGAGAAGCCTGCGCACCACAATGAAGAGCCCCGCACGCCTCAGCAAAGATCCCTCGTGCCGCAACTAAGACCCGACGCAGCCAAAAAATAAATTAAATAAATAAATAAATCTAAAAAAAACACAAACGACGCAGAGGTGTTCTTTTTCATCTACCAGATTGACAAAAATCTGAAAAACTGACAACATACTATGAAGGTGAAGCTGTTTACAAACAAGTGCTCTCATACATTGTTGTGGGAGTGTAAATTAGTTTAATCTTTATGCGGAGAAATTGGCAATAGCTATCAAAATTTCAAATGCATCCTATGCTATGATCCAGCAATTCCACTTCTGGGAATTTATCTTACTTGCACCTAAATTGTATGATGTATCGCTTAGCTATTGCTGCATAACAAACCTCCCCGCAACTCTTAATTATTTCTCACTAGTTGGTTGGTGGGGGTGGTTCTGCTGATTTGAGTTAGACTCAGCTGATCTTGGCTAAGTTCACTCCGGTATCTGTGGTCAGCTGGCAGATTGGCTAGGGGCTGGCTTGTCTAGGACAGCCTCAGTTGGGCCACTGGGCCGTGCGCCCTGCACGCTCTCATCCTCCAGCAGGCTATCCTGAGCTTGTTCTCAAGCTGGCCTGGGCATGTTTCATGGCAATTTCAGGGAAACTAAAGAGGAAACTAAAACTGCAAGTATTTTTTTTGTGTGTGTGTGTGTTACACGGGCCTCTCACTGCTGTGGCCTCTCCCGCTGTGGACGCGCAGGCTCAGCGGCCATGGCTCACGGGCCCAGCCGCTCTGCGGCATGTGGTATCTTCCCGGACCGGGGCACGAACCCGTGTCCCCTGCATTGGCAGGCGGACTCTCAACCACTGCGCCACCAGGGAAGCCCTGCAAGTATGTTTTAAAGTCTGCTTTAAGTATGCATCAAGTCTGCTAAACAAGTTACACGGTGAAGTCCAGATTTAAGGGGCAATGGAAGGCACTGTGCCTCTTTCGCGAGCGAAGCAGCAAAGTCAAGGGTCAAAGGGCAGGGACACAGGAAGAGGTAAAGGCTTGGGGTCATCGATGCAATGACATATGTATTCAATCCTCCATGCGTGTGCAATGACATTTGTGCATGGTTACTTACTGCAGCATTGCTTGTGATAGAGACAAACAAAATGGCCATCAGTAGAGGATGGGCTAAATAAACTATGGCATCCACGCGCCGGAATAATCTTCAGCTGAACAAAGAATGAAAAATCCCCCTGTATACGATTGGGAAAATCCTGAAGGTAGATGAAGGGAAAAAAGCCAGGTGCAGGGCAGTGTGTAAATAGAGGAGAGAAATAAGAATATATGTATTTGTGTTTGCTTATATTTGCATAAATTAACTCTGGAAAGAGAAACAAGAAAGGAATAGCATGGAGGTGGGGGAGCACCGTGTGGACAGGGGACTGAGATGGGTGGAGACTCTGCGCTGTATAAATAAGTCCCCATGCTGGTATGATAATACATATTCACAAATTAACATAAAATATCCTTAATATGTGTAATAATAATATAACAGATAAGAGGAAAATAAACAAAGAAAGGGAAAGTCACAGGCCTGCTTGGCTTCCAGAAGCCTTTGTAGATCTTAAAAAAAAAAAAAAGAAAAGAGCCTGCGATGGGGAGGCTGAGTAATTATGCCTCATTTAAACCTTGGTACCTAACCTGCTTTGCCCTTTGTGGATGCGTCTTGGGAAATACCCTCTCTCCGAAGGCAAAAGGGCAGGTGTTTCCACTCCTGGGGCGTGCTGTCCCCGAGGAGTGACAGAACATTCCCCACCCTCGCTGATGACCAGAGGCTGACATTTCTAAAGGATGTCACGGGCATTTTCAGACACGTTTGGGGGTTGATTCCAGCTGGATGTATTCCTTGGCTTTTTGAATGTCAGCATGCTGGTCTGTGGGAATAGGATCCCATTCCTCTGGCCATGTCCGGAGCCATGTGGTAATGGGTTTCCGTGTGGTAATTCCTTGTCATCGGGCTCGGGAAATAACAGCAGACTCACTTCTGAGCCTATGGTCAGGGTCAGCCAGACCCCTGCAGGGGCATAACTCAATGTGCCCCTGCAGCAGGACCAAAGCTACTTAGGAGTGTCGCTCAAGCTGTCAGTAGCCCCCTTTGAACTCCTAAAGCTCGGAACTGGATTGAGTCCCAGTGCATGTGCCCCATCCTCCCCCACTGCCCACCTGCAGGGCACAAGAAGGGATGTAGGAGCTGCCAGATTGGACAGCCTCTGGAGAGATGAAATGACCAGTCTGTGCCTGCACCTGTTTCGCAGCAACGAGCAGCCGCCACACCCGCTGCCACCTCCGTGCTGTTGCCCACACGCACGCTGAGCACCTACCATGGCCCAAGCACCGCGCTTGGTCCTCTCATTCCATAGGGAAGAAGATAGGGACAGAAGCTTGCCGACTAGAAGAGGGCCAACTAAACAAATGCTTACAGTGAAGTCTGACATTAGCTTAATAGTTACAGCTCTTTTGTTGCAAGGGACAAAACTCAATTCAAACTAGCTTAAAGGAAAATGGAGTTCAAGTTCCGCTATCATTTACAGGGAAACGGGCATGTCACAGAACTCAAGGCAGCAACGTGTCTGGGCTCAGGACACTAGGAACCCGGGAACCTCTTCTCCCCATCTCCTCTCTGCTCCTTAGTATCTCTCTTCTCTCTCATGCAGACTGGCTTTCTTCATGTGACAGAGAATATAACGTGCGATGCTTTGGGGTACTATCTCCCACAGCTTCAGCCGCCCAGTCAGATTTACTCACCTTTCTCCATTCCAGGTCCAAAAATTCTGGGGAAGGGTTTCATTGGCTTTGCTTGGTCAGGTATCCAGCTCTGGTCCAATCAACTTCAGGGAAGGGGTGGGGTTATGAA
This sequence comes from Grampus griseus, assembly GCF_964374135.1. Lineage (NCBI taxonomy): Eukaryota > Metazoa > Chordata > Mammalia > Artiodactyla > Delphinidae > Grampus > Grampus griseus. The sequence goes on along the minus strand of NC_138999.1, from coordinate 34,895,100 downwards.
CGATGAATACGGTGCTGTCCGTGGAAACCTTGTGGATGGAGAGGGGGCCGCTTGTGGAAAAGGAGCAGATAATACATGAAGTGTCCATCCCAGAGTGGTAGGGGCACTGGACAGGGCTAGACAGGGAGAGGGGAAGGCTTCCAGTCAGGGGCATTTAGATGGAGAGCCGAAAGAGGGCAAGCTCAGAGCAGGCGGCAGGGCGGACAGCTGTTGGGGACAGAAGGAAGAGCCTGTGTGAGACATGGAGTTGATGGGCTCAGTGAGGCTGGGGAGGTGGTGAGTGGTGAGAGACGAGGGGCCAGGGCAGCAGAGGCCCTGCAAACATGCTTAAGACTGGACTTTAGCTTGAGGGCAACAGGGAGCCACTTCCTAGAGGAAGGATCGGAGGGGCCAAGACAGGAAGGGATGAGTTGCTAGGAGCTGTTTCAGTAGTCCACACAGGACATGACTGTGAGAGAGAGAAGATTCTAGAGACATTCAGGGGTTAGAGCCAAGGGAATCTGGTGGATTGGATGTGGGGCTGAGGGAGAGCATGGCATGCAGGTGGCTTCCAAGGTGCAAAATCTTGGCTTCCAAGGTCTTGGGCTTGGGCAGCGGGAGAGACGGCAGTGTCATTCACTGAGAAAAGCTGCCCTGCATCTTAGGGTGGGTACCCCCGAAGCAAGCCCTGAGCCAGGGCGGTATGCAAAAGTGATTGTTAGGACCTGCTTTCTGGGAAAACAAACTGGGGGGTGTCGAACCGGGATGGGGAGGGGAAAGCGCCAGGTGCCACGCAGAGTCCCACAGGGGACCTCTGGAAGACAGGGGAGATCACACCTCAGAGTTGGCCCTGGTCTGGGACAAGGGGGCCAGAGTGTTTACTACCTCTCCCTCCAATGAGTGGTTAAGGGCTGAATTCACAGTACCAGATACTGGCTGTGTGCACGGGCAAGGCAAGTCTGGCACCCGGAGGACAGTCCTCCAGCCAAGGGACACTGGTGCGGGTTTCTGGGCATGCACAGAAATGAGAAAGGGACCCGAGGGATATGCGTGGGACATGGATGGCATCTGAAGAACAGGCTCGCCAATTTGGTCTCTAATTGTCCCCGTGCTAGTATTTATCCCAACCAGCGAGCTTTTTTTTTTTTTTTTTTTAAGAGCTCTTTGACAAATATGCTTTATTTATTTATTTATTTTTATTTTAAATGTATTTTTGGCTGCAGTTGGGTCTTCATTGCTGCGTGTGGGCTTTCTCCAGTTGCGACGAGCGGGGGCTACTCTTCGTTGCGGTGCGCGGGCTTCTCATTGCGGTGGCTTCTCTTGTTGCGGAGCACGGGCTCTAGGCGCACGGGCTTCAGTAGTTGTGGCACGTGGGCTCAGTAGTTGTGGCTCGCGGGCTCTAGAGCGCAGGCTCAGTAGTTGTGGCTCATGGGCTTAGTTGCTCCACGGCATGTGGGATCTTCCCGGACCGGGGCTCGAACCCATGTCCTCTGCCTTGGCAGGCAGATTCTTAACCACTGTGCCACCAGGGAAGTCCCCCAGCGTGCTCTTGATTTCATCTCTTCTTTTCTTTCTCCTGATTTCCATTTGGTATTTTTCAATGATCCTCTGTTCTTGTCTGAGGTCACTGCTGTCTTCTCTTCCCTCCTCAGGAGAGTCCTAATGCTTATTTTAAATGCTTGGGCCTTCCATGCCGGTCACGTACGTCCGTTGCAGCTGGTTCTGATGTTCAGTTTGAGGGCTTTCTTTTGTGCCGGGCGTTCTCCTCAGGGGCCTCATTGCTTTGCCCTTTGAGGTCACATGCTATGGTGTAGGGCCGAAAGCCAGACCCCAGGTAGTGGCAGAGTCCCTGGCGCCGCAGAACCAGTCTTCGTCACTCCAGTTTGCAGCCGTGTCACCAGGTAAATCCTACGGATGGTGATTTTCCTTTCAGCCCTCAAATGTCCGCAGCAGAGGAGGGGGCAGACTTGCTAGATTCTAGCCCATCAGTCCTGGGCGTACTGCTTCGCCCAGTGTCTTTTTGCATCAGCTCCTCACCCAGTGGGCTTGTGTCACCTGATTGTACCCCACGACCCTGACATTGGCAACATGGGCTGTTGCCACTGATTTCTGTCACGGAGGGGCAGGAAATGACAGTCCCAAGGCCTTCGGTGGATGAGATGATGCAAAAACCAAAGTTCAAAAGCTTCTTTCTTACCTATTCCTTCATTCTGCTTCTGGCCACCCACCATCCCAACAGACACCACTTCAAGGCTGTCTTCAAGGCTCTCCTGGAGTTTCTCGTGGGTTTTTGGTTGCCTTCTGGAAAACAGGGTACCTTCTCATTTCATGGGCATTTCCAGGCTTGGGAGAGGGAACTGGTAGCCCAGATAAGCTTGTCTTTTGCCTGGCTGGCCTTGACCTCACACTTGCCCAAGAACTTGGTCTGTCTCAGGCATCCCGCTCAGGTCAGGCTCCAGCCTCACCCTGCCCAGCCTCATCCTGGCTTTCAGTGGCTTCACAGACCAGGCTTTGGCCTCCTGTCCCCTCTCTGGGCATTTGATCCCCACCTGTCCCTGTTGATTGACTTCACCTCTCCTCCCGTGGTGGACAGCTGACAGCACCACTTCCCAATCTGTGGTCGGCACACTTGCCTACACATCTGCCAGGGGCTGCTGTCATTGCACATCAACGCCCGACGGGAGGGGACAGGCTGCCGGACTCAGCTGGGGAGGAGAAGGGTGAAGTTGCCACGGCTGGGCGAGATTCGAATGTGGGCACCAACGACTCAGAACTGTCTTAGAGATTTGGGTTCCTGGAGGTCCTCTGTGCTCTGGAGTGGAATCTAAGGATCCCAGCGGAGTAGCCGAGGGTGGTCAGGGTGGCAGATGAGGACATTCAGGGGGCTGGGGACAGTGGCTGTTTACTATATGGTACAGAAGCCTTTCAATCTTTTAACAACCAGTCCAGCTGTCGTAGCAGTGCCTTGCGGCTGAATGTCAGCCCAGGTTGTAGGTGGCAGTGGGCAGCTGGGCTGTCACACTGATGTTGAGAGGAGATGGAGTGGTTCTAAACTGCGACAGGAGAAATTTAGGCTAGTCATTGGAAAACTGACATCACTATCTTTTACCAAGGTGGGCTGGTGGAAGTTCTCTCTGAAACTTTGCGGGGTTACAAGAGGCAGGTCTTCGATATGGACTAGATGTGGCTCTGTTAGGCTGGCCTGGCGTCAGGGGATCGGCACAAATGACCTCTTTGGAACTCTTTCCTCTCATTTGCAAGCAAAGATCCTAAAATAATATACAGGGATGATTAATCAGAAACCTTTTTTGAGCATTTGCTGCGTGCCAGGCGTGGGGCTATGTCATGAAGTTACAAAAATGAAGAAATCAGGTTCCCTGTTCTCCCGGAGTTCATAACGGGGCCAAGGGAGGGATGACCCTGGCCAAAAGATGACCACAGAATCGGGCAGTAGGTGGGACGTACTGGATGAATCCTAAGGGGAAATGACGCAGAAGCTCATATGGGGTGAAGGGCCAGTGTGGCCGAGGAGCCGCCTTCATTTCAGGACAGGGGTGGAATCAACCTCCAAAAGCTTTTCCTTTGCCTCTAGATATAGCAGCTTAGTTCTGATTTTCACCTCCAGATAGCAGGACACATTGTGTCCTTGAAAGCACTCAAATCGGCTCGCCTTGCCAACGTGAAGTCACCGCTTGTTAGCTATGCACAACTGAGATCAGAATCTGTCCTCCTGCCAGCCAGCCAGCCAGCGCCGAGGCCCAGTGTCTCACAAGCTGCTCTGAAGGGCTGCTCGGGCACCTTCCTTCTAAGATTTCTCCCGCCTGAGGAGTAGGCAGAGGACAATGTGGATTTTACTTCCCCCCCCCTGCAAAGTGGTACCTGGGAACTGGGACAGCCCTCTGTGAGGCTGCCACAGTCTCTGGGTGAGTCTCAGACAGCACCCCGGTGGGTATCCAGGCCAGTTGTCCCCTCCTTGGGCACTGCGTCTGGGAAGATGGGCTTTGGCTTCAGGCCAGAGCTGGAATGACTTCTCTGCTCCATGAAGTCCTCAGGGATCTAGGATCACCAAGCTCAATGCCCTGCCCTCGAATGGGGCCTTTAGGGAATTCTCTGGTGGTCCGGTGGTTAAGACTCTGTGCTTCCACTGCAGGGGGCAGAGGTTCGATCCCTGGTCGGGGAACTAAGATCCTGCATGCCGTGCAGCGCGGCCAAAAGAAGAAGAAGAAGAAAAAGAATGGGGCCTTTAGCCCCGTGGTCCAAGATGGCAACCACAACACCCATGTTTAAGACAACAGGAGAGAGGAAGTGACTAAAAATAAGGAGATGAAAAGGCACAGATCTGCTGTCTTTTAAGGAAGATTCTTGGAAACTGACAGGTCATGCTTCCATTTATGTCCCAATGGCCGGAACTTAGTCACATGACCACACCTAGCTTGGAAATGCAGTCTTTCTCCTGGGGAGCCAGGAGAGAAGACATATTGAGGAACAACTTCAAAGACTATGAAAAATGGCTCAACCTCATCCAAATATTGGGGTTCTTCAATGAAAATGGTCTGTAAAGATCTGTTAGGAAAAGAAAGGAGCTATAAGTTAAATAGAGCCTTATTTTAAATTTTAGCTATTGATTTTTTTTCCCTCTCTATCTATGGCTGATCTTTTCAACTCTGTGAATGCAAAGCATTTTTACAACTATTTCTCCTCTCTTTCTCTCCGTGGACTTCTTAAAAAAATTACTGTTACTTGCAGCCAAAAGCATTTCTGACTGATAAAGGTCCTTTCATCATTCTTCCTTCCACTGGAAACTCATGAGGGAGGTCTACACCCACTAGGCTCCACCTCTCAGATGCCTCGCCCCTCTTAATCCCTTGCCACCAACTTGCTCCTTCACCAGGTCATAATCACTTTATTTTTATAAAATCTAATGACTTGTTCATGTCTTCTGTGTCCTAAAGTGTTCTTTTTTAAAATAAATTTATTTATTTATTTATATTGGGCTGCGTTGGGTCTTCGTTGCTGCGTGCAGGCTTTCTCTAGTTTCGGTGAGCGGGAGCTACTCTTCGTTGCGGTGCGCGGGCTTCTCATTGCGGTGGCTTCTCTTGTTGTGGAGCATGGGCTCTAGGCATGCAGGCTCAGTAGTTGTGGCTTGAGGGCTCTAGAGCTCAGGCTCAGTAGTTGTGGCTCACGGGCTTAGTTGCTCCACGGCATGTGGGATCTTCCTGGACCAGGGCTTGAACCCGCCTGCATTGGCAGACGGATTCTTAACCACTGCGCCACTAGAGAAGTCCCCCTAAAGTGTTCGTAAGCCTTCTTAATGAAACTTTTCCCCTTTGGTTTCTAGGGTCCTAGATTTCATAGTTCACTTTCTATCTTCTGACTATGACTTCTACATTTTACATAGTGGGAACCTCTTCCTTGTCTTGCCCCTAATTCTAGATATTTTATTCCCCTAAGCTTTAATCTTAGTCGTTTTATGAATCACTGGCACCACTACCACTCCCACCATCTCCACCACCATCACGACCACCATCTATCTGCATTACCACCAATATGACCACCATCATCATCACTGTCACCACAACCGTCAACATCTCCACCATCACCACTTCCACTGTCAATTTAGAAACATAATCACTAATCTTCCAATCCTCATGATAGATGTATGAGGTAAGTAATATTATTATCCTCATTTTGCAGATAAGAACACCAAGGTTCTGAGAAGTTAATGTATTTTGCCAAAGATTAAAAAGCTAGTAGGTGGGAGTTCCCTGGTGGTCTAGTGGTTAGGATTCCAGGCTTTCACTGCCGTGGCCAGGGTTCAATCCCTGGTTGGTGAACTGAGATCCCGCAAGCCACGTGGCACGGCCAAAAAAAAAAGATAGTAGGTGTCAGAGGTGGGATTTGCATCCTGGTTTGTCTGATGTCAAAGCCTGAGCTCCCGATATGCCATATTTCCTCTTTCCTTAAGGATATCACAAGATTCACTCCTCATCTCTCTTCCTCTGACAACAGTGGGTGCCAAGCTCTCATCACTACAGGCATTGATTAATACAAGAGCCTCCTAACAAACCTCCTTGAATATAAGCATACAATCCCCACCAAGCTCCATTGGTCCCCTGCATACCCATCTGTCCAGCACTAGACTGCTAGTCCAGTGATACTTAAATCAGCCTTTCTCATGTCCCTGCCCTGCTCATAGACTTACAGTGGCTCCCTGATACCTCATGGGTCACGTTCTGGCTCTCAGAAGCCTTCTTAACCTGTGCCCATGCTCTCCAACCTCCAACTGCCCACTACTTTCCAGTATTCTGGAGCCAGGTGTGGTGGACATCATTAGTGCTCACCAATAGTCAGTTCTTCTCTCCTTGGGCATGGAGGACATGATACTTCCCAGTCCCTTTGCTGTTAGGCAGAACCAGTGACCAGTTCCGCCCAATGAAATATATATGGAAGTCATGTATGATACCTTTATATTGAGGCGATGCGAAGGCCCTCTAGGACCCTCCAACTCTTTCCACTCTTGCTGGGAGAGTAGTGGGAATGTTCCAGGTGGTGGAGCCTCTATTAGCTTAAGTCCCTGAGTGACTGATGGAGCAGAACACCTTTCCCCTTTCATCCATCGCCTTCCAGTGAACCTTGCAAGGGCATGAAGTTTGTTTGTTGAGCCACTGAGATCTGGGAGTTGTTTGTTATGATAGCACAAGCCTAGCGTGTTGGTCAGGATAGGCGGGGTTATGCTGCAGCAACAACCAAATCTCAGTGGCTTACAACACAACAACAAGGGTTTATTTCTTGCTCATGCTACATGTTTTGTGTAGGTCGGCAGGAGAAGAGGCTCTTCCTGTCATAGTCACTCAGGTATCTAGGAGGGCTGAGAGTCCATCTTAGTTTGTGCTCTATGATCACCTCCAAGGGGGGAAAGAACATGGCGAATCATGCCCTGAATCTTAAAACTTTCACTCTAAGTAAGTTTCACAAGTAAGTTCTGCTAATGTTTCATTGGCCAAATCGAGTTAAATGGCCACATCGAGCCCCAAAGGAGGGCAAGCCAATGTCATTCTACCATACACCAGGGAAGCAGAGAGCTGGAAATACTTGGCGAACTGTAGGTTGACATCTCGACAAATATTCTAGACGAGGTGGCCCCTCCATGCCCTCCTCCATGCTGCCTCGAGGACTTATTTCACGCTAATTTCTCACCTTTCAACCACAGCTCCAGGACCATCTTTCCCATAAAGCCTTTCTTAGTGTTTCCAGCGCAGGTACTTACTGCTTCTAAATTCCTCGGGCATTTCAGGTGGTCAAAATTCCATTGGTTATTCATTGGTTCATGTATAAATAATGAGACAATTTTTGCTTTTAACAAACATACCCAAACGCATTTGCACATACATATATTTATATATACACACACGAATCTACCTTATCTCCTTCCTTAAAACTAACCCTTGGATGACTGTTCATTCCAATGATGCATTCAGTGCTCCAAGATGTCTGTGGGACTGCCTTGGAGTTTGTGGTACGTCCACATCCTGATCTGCCAACGGGCTATAATAACGGTGCCGATTTTATACAGGTGCGTGAGAACTAAAAGACTTAGTGCATAAAAGTGCTTACAACAGCAGCTGGCATGCAATAAGCACTCAATAAACTCCAGCTATTATTATTACTCCTCTAAAGATCTCTGCTGATAGCAATCTTTACCTTGTGAAGGTGGATCTGATTTCTTGCTGACGGTTCAAAAGTCATCCAGATCTGTAGCAGGTGCTGTCCGTGCCCGTGTGCCCTCCACCCACCCCAGAGGCCCCTGCTGACAGTTCTTGTACCTGCAGATGGCTTCCTGCATGTCTCTGCCAGAAGGGGTTGGCTGGCCTTGGAGGGGATGAAGGCCCTTCCAAGTGGCTTGCAGCCGGGATAACGGCACTGCGAGAGCTGGGGAAAGAACACCCTTAGAGTGACTGTCAACCAATGAGGCAGGGGAGATAATGGATCAATATCGCTGCTCTGTGGGACAATTCCACAGTCTCCCAGAGGGTCCCAAATGGGTCAGTTGCCTACAGTGCAAATCTGCTTACTAGCGCACTCTTTTTGCCTTTTCCCCCTTTCTTATCTCACTTCCTCCACTCTCTCAATTGCATTTCCTGGGACCACCTCCCAAAGAGATTACCTGTACGTGGGGACTACTGCTTTAGGGGAGGGGGCAAATATGAAACTAAGGTTGATGCAATGAAACAAAGGTTTTCATGTGGTCTGGCGACTACCGCTGGACTTTCTCAAGGTTTTGAGTGATGACTGCACGATCGAAATCAATCTGTGGTCTTGTAAGGTGTCACCGGCGAGGGAGACACCTTTGGGTGTCCGTGCTCTGGGGTACCGCTTAGCAGACCGATCAGTCTTCTAGCTCTCTAACCCTGCCCTGTTTGTGACCTCTCCCAGGAAGGCTCTGTTCAGTGATGGCAGGACACTGTTCCCTGCTCAGGTGGGGGCTTTTGTGAACTCCGGGGAGCCCAGCGCAGAGATGTTCCATGAACGCCTTGTTGGATTGAGGTTTTGCCCCTGAGGTGGGCAGCGGAGGTCAGCTTCTCCAGGGTCCGTGACAACTTCCTCCCCATTTTCTGAAAGCCTTCATGATGATGAGCATCAGGAAATATTTAGGACAGTTAGGCTGCCGTTAATGTTTTGCAACCAAGAGGAAAGATATGAACCAACTTGTGCATGTGTGCAGTGGTGTCAGAAAGAAACTTCCAGTCGGGGAGAGTAGCCATAAAAAAGAAAGAAAGAGGGGCTTCCCTGGTGGCGCAGTGGTTGAGAGTCCGCCTGCCGATGCAGGGGACACGGGTTCGTTCCCCAGTCCGGGAAGATCCCACATGCCGCGGAGCGGCTGGGCCTATGAGCCGTGGCCGCTGGGCCTGCGCATCCGGAGCCTGTGCTCCGCAACGGGAGAGGCCGCGACAGTGAGAGGCCCACGTACAGCAAAAAAAAAAAAAAGAAAGAAAGAAAGAAAAAAAGAGCGTGCTTCCCCGAACTGTGAGGAGGTGGGTGTGGACAGCTAGCTGTGGGGAGTTCTTGGAGGGCCGCTCCTTGCCCCAGCTCATATGCCACTGCAGCTGGAGGACGCCCTTCCAGCTCGCCTACCCCTTCCCATCAGTGCCGGCCTCCAGGAAGACAGACCTCTTCCTGCATTGTTTTCTGAAGATCACGATCTTTTAATGTTTATTTAGGATTGCATGTGTTTTAGAAACACACAGGCCCAGAGAAGGGAACATTTGCAGCTGCAGAAAAAATGAACTCACAGGAAGGTTTTCCAGATTTCAGAAATGAAAACGGAGATTGTAATATCTGCTTTACTTGTCGCGAGGATTAAATGAGGTAATGTATGCAAAAAGGTCTGGCAACGCTCCCGCTCAGAGCAGGCGCTCAAAATGCGAGCGTTATTATTCTAATAAATGTAGTTCTATACAATACGTTGGTTAACTTTCTCTGATGCCGTTCCGATTTTTTTTTTTCCCCCATCTGAGAGGAGCCTGATTCTAACCTTGCCTGCTCGGAGAGCCACCTTGAGTTAAGCACGTTCCAATGAATTGCATCGATTTCTGGGCTCCGTTGCACGTGGCGGATGGCTCTGCGCTCTGCTCTTGTAGCTGTTTATGGCCTTGCCGGCAACCCTCTGCATATGCCTGGCAGGAAGTAACAAGCCACGAGGGGAACCATCACAGCCAGTGCACCCCACGGGGCTCCGAGGCCTGCGGATTGCCGACAGGAATTAACAGAACCCCAATCTAGCCAGTTCCTCTCGTGGGGGGAGGAAACCAGCTGAGAATGTATATGCTTCAAAGGAGACACGGCAGCGGGGCCTCTGATCCGACCCGTCAATGTGAAAAGGCTTCCGGACCCAGAACCGAATTGTGGGATGGTTCTATTTTGGGGTCGGGAAATCCATCCAAACCCTTTTTCCCTAGCTACACGTGAACTTTGGGGAGCAAAAATTATGCTTCTGCGGGAGCCAGCAGAAAAGCCAAACTCTCCAAACCGCCAAGGCAGCTGTCTGAAATGTACATGTTATTAGGCTGATTGAAATAATCAGAAAACAGCTCCAGTATGCTGGCTCGGAGAAAGGCAGGCAACCTCTGCTCGGCAGAGAGTGATGTCAGCCTCCTCAGCGGGGGAAATCGAATGTTGTCTTTCTTCTTTTCCCTTCTAGAAACTTCCCTGCATCATTTGATTTCCCATCAATTTGGCGAGAAGGGCTGTTGGCATATCTCGCCTGCCGCGCCATGTGGCCCTCGGGCGTGCCGGGTCACCAGGTGACAGGAAAGATGCATAACGACCCCCCCAGAAACAGGTCGGCTTTAGATTGTGGGAGACTGCTTTGTGCCCGGAGCCTGTGTTTTTCTCCATCTCTCCGTCTTGGCCTCCTCTTTCCCCAGGTTGTCATTAAGCAAGTAAGAAAAGGCCAAAACCCCTGCAAATCTGGCCTCATGAGGCCGAACCAACTGTCCCCATCAGAGGAGAGAGACGGAGCAGAAGCAAAGGACGGGAGAAAAATGATTCCTGTCTCCCTGTGATGAAATCGAGTTAGCGCTGGCCGCATTAATGCCCACTTAGAGTGCGGAAGGGACCGCGACCGGGTCAGGGCCGGGGTGGGAGGGTGGGGGGATGAGGCCACAGCAGGAGCCCCCCTTCACTGCGGGCCTCATAGCTCTTAGCATCCCTTAGTCTCCTTGTCAACCCGGGCCCAGTGGTCCCCTTTCAATGCGCTGTCTGGCCCCGATTTGCAGGCGGGGAAGCAGGTCTGAGGTCCAGCTGAGTGCTAGCCTTGCAGTCCCGTCCTTCCTCAGGTGGGCAGCCTCCTCCCTGGGACTCCCTGTGGGCCGCCCCCGCCCCAATTCTGGCGAAATCTGGGAGGGGGATGGGTAAGGGTCGCGGGTGGGATGGGGACTGTGGGGCGTGGTATGCTGGGTACAGGCGGCCCAGCAGGACTCCTGGCACCGGAAGCCCCAGTTGCAGGCATTGGCCTCGAGAACAGCCCTGGGAGACGGGGGGGGGGGGGGGGGGGGCGGTGAGGGAGGGGGAGGGGGGCCTTTCTGTGTGGTATTTCCTCGTTGGTGGGGAGCTGCTGCTTCCAGGCTCCCAGCAATAACAAGGTGCGTTTGCTACTGCAGTTTCATTAACGAGGGCTGCGGGAACGAGGACTGGCTTGTCCACTGTGTTAACTGGACTGTAGGAGAAAAGGAAAAGTCAGAAAATGGAGAGCAGTGTTCGGGTTTGTGTTCCACTTTCACTACTTCCCTGGACTCCCGCCAGCTTCTGCCTGTTCAGGGTGCAGGGGGAGGAGAGGGGATGGAGGGGTTTGAGGGGGGCTGTCGTTCATTCTCTGTATCCCCCGTCCCTATCTTTGTTTTCTTTCGAATTAATACTGGGCACCATTTTTGTGCCCTTGGGTCACAATGGGACATTTTTCCCAAACTGATGACAAGACGTTCTTTTTCCACAGTCCAGCTTTCCCAGCGCTCTGCTGGTCCAGGCATGGGGCCTGAGGTGTCTACCTTGCCCGCCCACTCAAGAGGAGGGAGCACTTGAGAATACTTGAGTGTGGAAAAGTCAGGAAACGGGGAGCCCCTGGGAATGCTGCATCTTGCCCCATTCCTGCTCTCACTTGAGGCTCTAACTTGCTTTTAGTTGCATCCCTCCTTCTGGGTGGCCATCCTGCCTCAGGTGTAGGCGAAGAAGCCGCTGGGTCTGTGGGACACGTGGTGGCCCACAGTAGCCCTTGGACAGTTGTGGTCCCAGAGGCCCTTGCCCTTCCTGCTCTCCGAGGTGGCTTCAATTTGCAGCCAGCACTCCTGTTTGCTGGGCAAACAGACAGTGAAAACGGTCCAGTGCCCGAAAGGCTTAGAGCCTGGCAGCCGCCCCCCGGGGACAGCAGGAAAGAGTATGATAGGGAGTCGGGCATTATTTAGGGCCCACTGGCTTCTCCCTGTGTACCAGGGGCAAGGGCAAGGCCAGCTGGGGAATTGGGGATCGTTCTACACGGCAAGTTGCCGGGAGATCAGAAGTCCTGGCAAGAGGTTGCTTGGGGAAGCTGGATGACGTTATCGACCAAATTGGGGTTTGGGGATTATCTATAGATTTCATTTATCTGTGTTTTCCCCTGTCTCTCTTGTTGTAGGTAATTAAGAGCTGATTGCTGGTAATTAAGAGTTGTTGAGAGAGCCAGCAGGATGGAAAAAGGAGACGCTCGCGTTTTTGTCTTCTTTTGGACAGACTCCTGAAATCCTGCCCCTCTCCCACCTCCCCTTGTGGCTGTGCCTCCCGCGGGGACGTGGACCCTGGAGAGCAGGTCGCAGCTTGTCAACCGGATTCTACGTTCTGGCTTCATTCCCTGATGTCCTTTCAAAGCCTTGAGTAAAGACGAGTCGTGGGGTGAAATTCTAGAATCCTGACCCTCAGATGTGCTAAGATGTAGGTTTTCTCTGTTTCTCCCAAACTGCAGGCTTCACTGAGCTCCCGAGCACCCGTTTCTGCTGATGGCGGACAGCTCGACCTTGCCGAGTCGAGGCAACAGTCACTTTGGGTTGAAATCATAGTCACTATAGGGCCTGTTCTCTCTCGCCCTTTCTGCCCTGGTCTGAGTTGCAGCCCTGGGTTGGGGAGGGCGGGAAGGAGTCCTACGCCGTCCAGGCATCGAGCCTGTATCCACATGCTGCCCTGTTTCTGCCCTCCGCCCCCTATTGCACTCGCTGACCTTGGACAAGTTGCACTTGTCCTTCCTAGATTGGAACACAGACCCTGATGTCCTGTGCAGCCTTGGGTCCAGAGGCCCTACATGCTGTTTCCTTACATGCCCGGTGGGTCCCTTTGGTTAGCCGTTCGGGGTACTGTGGGCACTTGGGTGGTCTTGACTCTTCCCTCCACTGTGCTGGGGTGTGCAGGGCCTGGGCCACCACTGCTAAGTCCCCTCATTTAGCCACAGCCCCTTTACCTCTGCGGCTCCACGCTAAGTGCGGACCTTCTCTCTAGGACGTGCGGTTTTCCCTGCTGGCTGCTGTGGAGCAAGGTCCAGGCCCCTCTCTCCTCTCCATGCCTGTCAGCCTCTCTGGGCTTTCCGTGTCTGTTGCGTCTCTGTATCATAAGAGCCTCAGGCCTGTCCTAGGCCTCAGTCGACATGGAGACCTTCCTACCGGTTAATGGACCTCTCAGACTGATAGAACCTTTATTCTCGCTCCCTGGAAAGCAGAACCTTTATTCCAGTTTCCAGGAAAACTGCTCTCATGCCTCCCCATTCTCTATATTATGGTATAGAATCAACGTTCTACATCCCAGGCATCTAAAAAGGTAGGTTTTCAGAATTCCAGAACATCCTTTTTGTCTCGAGCCCTTGGTGCTTGCATTGAGAATTCATGGTTCTCAGGAGCAGCCAATCTGCTACAGATGTAAGAAGTCCTCGTGGGACCTCAGAAGCTTTTCCTTCCCAGCAGACTAATATTTATGGACACTTCCGACACGGCCCCCGCTCTGCATGAGTTATTCAGTTTAATCCTCACAACTGCCCTGTTACGATTTCCAGTTTGCCTATGAGGAAACTGAGACCGAGGGGTTAAAGAACTTGCTGGGTTATTTGCCTCTGGTGCCCAGGCTCACTTCCCGGCGGCCTGACCTCCATGTCCAGCTGTGGCTGGCCGACACTCAGCTCACCCTGACAGCCTCTCACTCAAAGTGCAAACCTTGCATCTGGCTTGCTTGCACGCCTGGTAGTTGATTCTGGCTGTCAGCTGAGCTGGGGCAGTTGGCCAGAAATCTACACGTGACCTCTTCGTGTGGCTTGGGCTTCCTCACAGCATGGCAGCTGGGTTCCCAGGGTGAGTGTCCTGAGAGAGAGAGAGAGAGAGAGAGAGAGAGAGAGAGAGGTGAAAGCTGTTTGCATTCTACACCTGGCATCAAGAGTCACATAGCATCACTTCTACCATATTCTTTTTTTTTTACATGTATATGAAATATTTTTACTGCTGTTAGTTTTACAGAAACAGGGTCATATTATTCACACTTTTCTGCATCTTGCGTTTCTTTTTTTTTAAATTTTATTTTATTTATATTTTTATACAGCAGGTTCTTATTAGTCATCCATTTTATACACATCAGTGTATACATGTCAATCCCAACCGCCCAGTTCATCACACCACCATCCCCACCTCCTGCTGCTTTCCCTGCTTGGTGTCCATACGTCTGTTCTCTACATCTGTGTCTCTATTTCTGCCCTGCAAACTGGTTCATCTGTACCATTTTTCTAGGTTCCACATATATGCGTTAATATACGATATTTGTTTTTCTCTTTCTGACTTATTTCACTCTGTATGACAGTCTCTAGATCCATCCACGTCTCTACAAATGACCCAATTTCGTTCCTTCTTATGGCTGAGTAATATTCCATCGTATATATGTACCACATCTTCTTTATTCATTCGTCTGTTGATGGCCATTTAGGTTGCTTCCGTGACCTGGCTATTGTAAATAACGCAGCAATGAACATTGGAGTGCATGTGTCTTTTTGAATTATGGTTTTCTCTGGGTATATGCCCAGGAGTGGGATTGCTGGATCATATGGTAATTCTATTTTTAGTTTCTTAAGGAACTGCCACCATATTCTATTGGTTGGAAGAGTCACTAAGCCACCCAGGTTCAGGGGAGAGGAAAAAGACACCACCTCTTGATGGGGTGGCAAGATTCTGGAAGAACCTATGGGACTGGAAATATTGCTGTGCCGTATTTGAAAAATACAGTCAATCGTAACAGAAGTGTCCAGGGAATGAATGGATAAGTCATTGCTCAAACATGTTAAAAACTCAAATTCCAGGGAACCACCTCAAGGAACACCCAGGGCTCCTTTGGGTCCAGACACAATATGGGGGCTGCCCACCTACCTTGATCAGAGAGATGCCAAGAAGGCACTCATTCCAGGTGTCAGAACACAGGAGACACCCTCTTCTGGGTTAGTCGTTGCTGTAATCCAGGAGAGAATAAGTCATTAGACCTGCTTAGTTCTGGAAGGTGTATTCTTAGAGGGTCTGCAATGATAGCACACCATCCCTGCAACTCCGTGTCTCATGTAGAGACCAAGACAGATTATTCCTACCTGGTGGGATGAGTGTTCCGACAAGGCAAGCATGGGCTTCTGGGAGCATGTGGGAAGGGAGCCTTTCCCACTGGGGCCGCGTTTCCTACAGAAGGTGACATATGAGCTGGGTGGTCAGTGACAAGTGGGAGTTGACCAGAACAGAAAGGGGAGATGAGACAGGCATCCCTGCAGAGGGGACAGCACGTGCAAAGGCAGGGAAGTGGGGGGGAAGAATGTGATGAGGTGACCGGAGCATGGGTGGAAGTGGTGGGGGCGGGGAGGGTGGACGGAGGCTGGGACCACATCTGCCAGGCCTGTCAAAGAGTTGGGATCAATGGAGGGATTGATTTTTCTCTTTTCCTCTGGCCAGGGCATCAGAAAATTCCTGGTTTGCTTGGGAAGAATAGGAGCTAGGTGGGTGTGGGAAGAGAGGCAGTGGGTGGGGGGAGAAGGATGAGGAGGAAAACCGGAAGGGGAGGGGCGAGGGAAGAGGAGGAGAAGATGAAGGAGAAGAAAGAGGAGGAGGAGAGGAAAAGAGACAAGTCTTTTTTCTTTTTTACATCTTTATTGGTGTATAATTGCTTTACAATGGTGTGTTAGTTTCTGCTTTATAGCAAAGTGAATCAGTTATACATATACATATGTTCCCATATATCTTCCCTCTTGCGTCTCCCTCCCTCCCACCCTCCCTATCCCACCCCTCTAGGTGGTCACAAAGCACCGAGCTGATCTCCCTGTGCTATGCAGCTGCTTCCCACTAGCTATCTACTTTACGTTTGGTAGTGTATATATGTCCATGCCTCTCTCTCACTTTGTCACAGCTTACCCTTCCCCCTCCCTGTATCCTTAAGTCCATGCTCTAGTAGGTCTGTGTCTTTATTCCTGTCTTACCCCTAGGTTCTTCATGACATTTTTTTCCCTTAAATTCCATATACATGTGTTAGCATACGGTATTTGTCTTTCTCTTTCTGACTTACTTCACTCTGTATGACAGACTCTAGGTCTATCCACCTCATTACAAATAGCTCAATTTCGTTTCTTTTTATGGCTGAGTAATATTCCATTGTATATATGTGCCACATCTTCTTTAACCATTCATCCGATGATGGGCACTTAGGTTGCTTCCATCTCCTGGCTATTATAAATAGAGCTGCAATGAACATTTTGGTACATGACTCTTTTTGAATTTTGGTTTTCTCAGGGTATATGCCCAGTAGTGGGATTGCTGGGTCATATGGTAGTTCTATTTGTAGTTTTTAAGGAACCTCCATACTGTTCTCCACAGTGGCTGTATCAATTTACATTCCCACCAGCAGTGCAAGAGTGTTCCCTTTTCTCCACACCCTCTCCAGCGTTTATTGTTTGTAGATTTTTTTGATGATGGCCATTCTGACCCGAGTGAGATGATATCTCAATGAGAGACAAGTCTTAAGACAAAGGACTTTTGCATAAGGTGGCCTACGGCCGGCCTGGGCCCCTCTGCCACATCTGAGAGCCTTTGCTTTGGGGACCTTCCCCGGTCCGCTTATCCCGTGTACTTATTCATTCATTGATACGCACTTACTGTTTGCACTCTACTTCCTTAGTTTTCCTTTGCATGTTTTCTCATTTTGACAAATCAATACGGGCACATAGTGTAAGTGAACTTATGGGACAAGGGAATATTTGAGCTCTGATGTCCTGCTCGTCCCTGCCTCACACCCCCTAACCTCCCTCCCTTTGAGAGCCTCCTCTGTGCCAGGAACAGGACATGGCAGTCTGTACTCTCTGTATTAATTAGGATTAGGTTGGGCCGAGAGTCACCAAAAAACCCCAACTGACAGCGGCATGTATACAACAGAATTCGATTTCTCTCTCATGTTTGGGGAGTTCAGGTTTAGGCAGTCCCGGGCAGCTCTGGCGTGGCAGAGACCCGGGCTCCTTGACCTTGTTGCTTTGCCAGGTACGGCTTCTACTGTGGTTGAAAACCATGTCTGAACAGTCTTCAGCTGGGTGGAGTTTAAATCCCCTCTCCTTGTATATGGGCCAGACTCTTCTAATGAATTAAATGAGGCAGAGGTGACACTGAGGGACTTCCGAGGCTAGGTCACAAAAGGAGATATGGCTTCCATCTGGTTCCTTCTTGAGCTGCCATGTAAGAAGCTTGGTTATTCTGAAGCTGCCGAGAGAGATACATGAGGTACATCAGGTATTCTGCGACGCCCCACCCCCAGACGCTGCAGTCTTCCCAGCCCAGGCACCAGACATGCGAGGAAAGGAAGCCTTCGGATGATTTCAGCCCCGGACACCATCTGACCACAAACACACAAAAGATCAAGAACCGTTGATCTGAGTCCAGTCATCCCCAGGACCAAGAGAAAACAAGATGAAGCAAGACCGTCGAAGGATGTTCTTTGAAGCCACCGGGCTTTGGGGTGATTTGTTACGAAGCAGTAGAACAACTAGGTCAGCTCTTTTTCCCAAAGTCAGTTCATGGCCCAAGATGGCTTCAGGAGCTTAAAATTCATTGACTGAAATGCCAACTGGTGTGGAAAATCCAAGGCATCTGATTGCTATGCAGATGGCCATAAGCACTTGCCTATCACAAATGTCTGACTGTTCTGTTCTAGGGACCACGTATTTCTACCCCTATTGGAGCCTGCCCAGAAACTATTCCACTTGAGGACAGCCTTCCTGAGCGGAGAGGACTCTTTGGAGCATGGGATGGGGTCCTCTGAGGTCCCGGTGACACGGACGTGCCTGCTGCCTGGGTTAGCGGCTGCTCCCCTTCTCTGCACTGGCTCCTTGCTCACAGCCCCCAGGTGACTTGGCACGTGTGGTTGACACAGAGCCACTCAATTTCCTGCCTCGCCTCCCCTCTAGCCTCCTGGCTTGCAACCAAGTCTTCCTGTCTGGGGGGCTGAGGGTGCTGCGGCTTTGTACTGGCTTTCTCCGGCCCTTCCCTCTCCCCCAGGGACAAGCTTTGGGGGGCAGGGAAGGAGGACCAGTGGTGCAGAGGGAAAGGCACTAGACTGGAGACCTAGGCTGTCATCCAGGCTCTGCCACTAATCTGTCACGAGACTTAGCAAATCCCTTTAACCCTGGTCCCAATTTCCTCATCTACAAAGCCTTCACATGTTGTGAGTTTGTGATTCTGTAGTATTTATTGAGTGTCCTTGTGATCACGGGGCTAGGCTGTTCGTAGGATCTGAAAGACATTGTATCAGTTAGTGATCTTTCCATTATACTCTCAGCCCAAACCAATGTTAGCGCAAGGGCAAATGGATGGCTTTATGTTACTGAATGGTCCAGGGGTAACGTACTTCAGGTATGGCTTGATCTAGGACTTCAATATCGCTCTAGCACACCTTATTTGCTTCGTTTCCTCTCGATAAGCTTCAGTGGCTGCACATAGCGGTTGTTCCCTGCCCTGCCCCATCCAAATCTCTGGAACTTCTAGCACCCTGCCACGCCCCATCTCCCCCACCTTAGCTGCAGCGTACTCTAAGCTTGGCTTTCTCCCCCAGCCAAACGCAACCTAGAAGAGAGACCATGTCCCAGCATTCCCAGCAAAAGTCCTGATGTTCACTTTGATTGCACCAATTAGGTCATGTGTGTCCTCTAGTTAAACCAATCAGGCTGATCCCTGGAGCTGGCTGTACAGCCAACCCCAACTCTCCAAACTGCCTAGCTGGGAAAGGGAGGAAACAGATACCGGCAGTGTGTGTGTGTGTGGGAGAGGGAGAGCGGGTGGGCAGGGGTTGCCTATCCTCAAAGGTCTTATTTAGAACGCAGATTTATACTCAGGACACAGAGCTGGACCCTGACCCTTCCTATAGTGCACTGGAGTTCAGCAAAAGGAAAGCTCCATGTGAGCTTAGCAGTCAGGGAGGGCTTCTTGGAAGAGGTGGGACTTTGCTGAGGAGAATTTGCATAGGGAGGAGCCTGGGGGATGGGCAGACAAGGACCCCTTTATGTAGGGTCCACAGCCCTGCAGCTTCTCCCAGTCCAGCAACTACGTTGATTGGAGTGGGAACAGGCTGCGACTGTGGAAGCAAAATGGAAACCCTGTCCTGGTGTCATGGGTAAATTTTGTCTCCCCCAAAATTCATACTTTGATGCTCTAACTCCCAGTCTACCTTAGAATGTGGCTGTGTTTGAAGACAGGGTCTTTTGAAAGATAATTAAGTTAAAATGAGTTCACATGGGTGGGCCCTAATCCAATCTGACTGATGTCCTTATAAGAGATTATGACACAGACAGATGCAGAGGGAAGATGACATGAGGACACGGGGGGAGACAGCCGTCTATGAGCCAAAGAGAGAGGACTCAGAATGAAACCAACCCTGCTGATACCTTGATCTCAGGCTTGCAGCCTCCAGGACTGTGAGACAATAAAACTCTGTCGTTGAAGACACCCAGCCTGTGGTTCTTTGTTGCGTCAGCCTGAGCAGACTAATATGACAGGTTTCAAAACCCACCGGGAACCTTGCCTCTCCTGGCCCCTTCCTGGGGGCCTGGCTTCCCTGCCCAGAGCCTGGCTGTGCTCTCAGTACACTGCCCTGCCGGGGTCTCTCTCCTACCCCCTTAACCCCACAGCTGATATCATTTTGTCACCTGCTCTGAACTGTCTTTAAGAGTTAAAGCCTCGCCTTCTGCCTACCATGTATACTTTTGCAGAAGATGAAGCCAGATTCAGCTGTTTTTGAAACAGGAGATGGAATTTTCCCCGATGTAAAAATAATGGTGCCCAATTCTTGTGGGAGGTGGACGGGGCTGGCGCTGGTACCACTGGCCTTTCTTTCCCTCAGAAATAGCCCCACAATGGCCTCATTTTCTAAAACTTGCAACTTAGCGAGTACTTAGCCTTTAGCAAGAAGAATCCGCTTTGCTCAAGTTGAAAAGGGAGGGAGATCCATTTGTCAATGTAGGCAGCTGCTCGAGGAGTGGGGGTTGAGGAGTCCCCTCAGAGCTTGTCCACTGGCCTCAGGGTTAAGACATTGCAGCTCCAAGGACTCGTGGTCAAAGACAGAGATGCACACATAGATTTTGGCTTCCCCTGTACCTGATAAGCACGTCCTGGAAAACAGCGGGGGATGCGGCTTCGAAGGGGAGATGCTATCGGCAAACAGTGGGCTTGGAGCCTGGGCCCTAGTGGGAAGGGCAGGAGAGAAGCCCTCCACAGCTAGAGACAGCTGAAGGGGACTGGGGACGCACAGGGAAGGACATGACGGGAAGCGGAGCATTTTTCTCACAGGCCACGGACAAGTTCAGCCGAAGACACCGGTGTGAGCAGGTCTTAATAGACTCGACCCTCACATGCAAGCACCGACCTCCTCCCTGCAAAGACCCTGCACGAAAAACCAACAGAGTAGGCCAGGGCAGCCTTTTGCCCCGTCCTGGGGGGAAGCTGGAAGGATCTCTGAGCACTCACTGTTTAACGGAGTGATAAAAGCTATACAACTCAGCCTGTTTGTGGGGAGGGGGGTCGGGGGAGGAAATGGGTGGTGAGGGTTAATGGGCGGGGCGACTGTTAGTTGCTCTCTGTGCAATGGGAACCGGAAAGATAATCTTTCTGGAGCATTTAGGGCTCCAATTAGAATCTTTCTTCTCTGACAAGGGTTTTCCTTCCATTGTTGTGTGGTCTTGACTCCTAGGAGGGGGGCAGTATTGGTGGGGATATATGCCAAGGGTCTGAGGGTCCAAGGGCGGCCCTGGGGGGTTGTTCCCTGGGGGGACAGGGGAGGCTGCCTGGCCTCTGAGAGGCATCCTCGAAGTCTGGGCTCTCCTGCCCTTCCTAGTGGGGTGCAGAGCCCATGACCCAGCCCAGTACCCAGACAAGTCCTAGCTCATTCCCACTGCCCGGGGTTATTGCACCTCCTTGGCTCCTCGCTCCCGCATTCCCGCAGCTGGCTGGCCTGGTCCTGCCACTTCCTGGTTTACTCAGCAGTCTGAGGAGAGGAGAGTGGCTGCCTGCCACAGAAATAGGTCTCTTGGCGAATTAGCTGCAGGATTTGAAATCCATTTTTATTCTACCCATTATTAATTATTGTTATTTCTGCTGTTCATTACCAGCTCGTTTCCTTGATCAGTTCCTGGAACAAAGGCTCCTCAAAGCATTTCTGTCCCCAGTGGAGCCCGCTGGGCCACTACCACCGGGCCCCAGCCCCAAGTACCCCCAGCCAGGGCTGGAGATGGGGAACCCTTCAGGTCCTGAGCAAGGTCTCTTCCCTCTGGCTTCAAAGGCTGAGAAGGCCTGGGTCAGGTGCTCCCACCTGCCCCTCCTCTGCCTGCCACCCTGTCCAGAGTCACCAAGCTAGGAAACCTATTCTTACGTCTAATCTTGTACTTTGAAAACAATCAAGATTTAACATACATTCAGTTAAGTCCACCAGTCTTAAGTGTACAGGTCTATGGCTTTTTACGTAAGTATAGATTCATGAATCATAAGTATAGATTCACCCAGATCAAGATATAGGATGTTGGTGGGGGGGGAGGGATAAATTAGGGGTTTGGGATTAACAGATACACACTACTATATATAAAACAGATAAACAACAAGGACCTACTGTATAGCACAGGGAACTACATTCAGTATCTTGTAATAACCTATAGTGGAAAAGAATCTGAAAAAGAATATATGTATATGTATAACTGAATCACTTTGCTATACACCTGAAACACATACAACATTGTAAATCAACTATACTGCAATTAAAAAACAAAAACAACAACAAAAAAGAAACAAGACATTGTCAGCATCTGCTCCAGAAGTTCCTTATGCCCCCTGCCAGCTGACAATTTGACATGCCCCCGAAGGTAACCATTATTCTGTCTCCTAACAGTATAGACCTGTTTGAGAACCTCCATTAACTAGAATCGTACAATATATATTCTTGTGGGTCTGGTTCCTTCCATTCACCATTGCCTGGAACATCCATCCATCCATCCATCCATCCATCCATCGTGTTGTCACATGGAGCAGTCATTCATTCTTTTTCCAATGCTGTGTAATGTCCCTTTGTATGACTACATCATGGTCAGTTTATCTGTTCCCCTCTTGGTGGGCATCTGGGTGGTTTCCAGTTTGGGGCTGTTCTGAATAAAACTGCTCCGTGCATTTGTGTGTATGGCTGTTGGTGAACAGAAGCACTCATTTCTCTTGGCTATATGCCTCAAAATGAAATTGCTGGGTCACAGGATATGCAATGAAGCCATGCCTGATTTTTAAAAGAGTAAGCCAAAAAGAGGCCAAAAGTCTAAGATGTAAATGATGGCATTTCAGGCACCATGTGGGTGGGATTGTTACAAACATGGCCCCCAATGGATCATAACTGCCAGTAACCACATCTGAAGGTAGTCCTCTCTCACTCTGAGTGGAGCCACATGACTTATTTTGGCCACTGGGACATCAGTAAGCATGAAAGAAGCGCTTGGGCATTGAGGCCTGCCTACTTGACCTGTTGCCCTCACCATATGAAGAAACCTGGTCTAGCCTCCTTGAGACGAAAAGACCACATGAAGAGAATGATCCAGATTTGGGGGGTCTGGGGAGTGAGATTTTGGGTACTGCTTGGTACCTCAGGATAACCTAGCCTAAACAGAAATTGGTACCAGAAGTGGGATTCAGCCATAACAAAACTCTAAAATATAAGGTCCTGACTTAGGGTTGGGTGGCAGATGGCAAAGAGGATGGAAAGATAGTGACCTATGTTAGGCAGTGGCTAAACATTTGCTAAAATTGGGGCTGAGTCTTGCTGGTGTCAGTGCTGGCCTGGGGGGGGGCATGCAGTACCATCACTGTGACCTTCCCCATCCATATAGCTTCCCCCCGACACCCCTCCCCCGCCCCATCTTCTGCTTACAGATCCCATCACTTTGTTACCAGCATTAGTATAACTTTTTAATACAGTTTTCCTTTGTCTTTTTTTTTTAATTTATTTTTTGGCTGCGGCGGGTTGGGTCTTAGTTGCAGCACACGGGATCTTTTGTTGCAGCGCGGCACGCGGGCTCCGGAGCGCATGGGCTCTGTAGTTGCAGCGTGAGGGCTTAGTTGCTCTGTGGCATGTGGGATCTTAGTTCCCCAACCAGAGATCGAACCAGCGTCCCCTGAATTGCAAGATGGATTCTTAACCACTGGACCACCAGGGAAATCCCAGTTTTCCTTTGTCTTTTCTTCCTTTCTCTCTGCCTTTTTCTGCCTGTTCTAACTCCAACATCCTCTAAGTCCAGTTTGAAAGAAGGAAGACACGGGAAAAGATTTGGAAGTAGTGGCATGAGTTTAAATTCCAGGCCGCCAAGCACCAATTCCAGAGAAGAACCTTTAGAGTTATTCCTTTTCATGACCTGATGGGACTGCTGAAGCATTGGGGGCAGAACTTTAGGCATCTGCCTTACAAAAGTGAATTGTGGTTCTTATATTTATTGTTATTTGATTACCCTGTGATAGTGTAATACCCTCTCCAATTCCTATGACTGTTGGACTTGGGGGGTCAGCTGACGCCCAAGTTGTCCTTCCAGCCCTACCACTACTCATCATGTGCTTTTCAGGCAGCTCTTTGAACCCTCCTTTTTTGTCATAACCTCTTAATGGGGGCAAGAATACTGCCTTCCTCATGCAGTGGTTGAGAGACTGATGGAGAAACGCCCACGAAAGCAGCGTGAACCGAGAAAATCATCGTCCAAGGCAGTGCGGTGTCATTAGCTACGGGAACTGCCACCAGCACGAACCGTTTCATTTTGGGGGCAATGGCTTTTGAGTTTTTCAAGCTCATTTTGTTTTATGGCCTCTCTCCTTAGTAGTCCACATATATTTTGTGTGCTTAGGAGCGACCGTGGGTTCTGGAAGCTTTCTCTCCCTATCTCTGGCTGTATGTGCAAACCAGTGGAGCTATGTACAGCGGCCATCGTCTTTTCGAGGCTCTCGGCTTGTTTCAGGAAGAACAGTCACAGAGTCTGTCTCCTTACCTGCTGGAAGCAAATCCTATCTCTATGTGCCACCAGATTCCCTGTTGGGGTAAACCAGGGCTGGATTCTCAATCCACGGCCTGTGGACAGGCTTCCGGAAGCTTTGTGATTGTGTGCAAAAATTCTGTGTGACCGGGTGTGGGCACACCCCACATGTCCACATGCATGTCTTGTTCTGGGAAGAGAGGCTGTAGTAAAAGTGGACCCCCAAAGACTAACCTCCCCCTTCAATTTCAGGCCCAGGCCGTCACTATGAGATGGGGGATCTAAGACATAAGCAAGAAGCTACTGGTGTTAAGAGCAGTTGTTCCAAGAAGGAAAAGTGCCCTAGGTATCTGGACCTACTTCAGCTAAACCCACAGACATACTTCACTGTCAGCAGGAGGGTCAAAGCTACGTCCCTGTGAAAACAGATGCTTTCTCTCCTGGTACATCCAAGTATGGGTACTTCAGGCCAGGCTGGCCACGGGTTTTAGTAAAAGGGTAGCTCAAAGGGCAGATGAAAGGGGCCAGCACCCTCACGTTATATTGAAAAGTGAACGCATCCAGTAGGCACTGTAGAGGGAGGATTATTTTCTTCCCTTTTCTCTTTCTTTAGAAGACAAGATTTCCCTTCTCTTTTTAAGGTACCAGCATCCACCTCACAGTAGAAGCAGCAGAGCCGAGCATTCAAAGTTAAACTGGGAATTTTGACTCAATAGACCTTGAAGAACAAATAACTCCCACGAAACACTTCCCACCATGGCGGCTCTTATTTATTTAGTTAGTTATTTTTTAACGTGATGCCCAGCGATGGAAGGGGAGGCGCGAAATTCTACAAAGGATTTCTCAGTAAACGCTTTGCGGCGAATGATCGCTCAGGGCAACCCACACCTAAGCCTTACTAAAGGGGAATCGAGTTAGGGAGTTTGGAGCCCCAGCTCGCAGTGTGCACAGGTGAGTGTGGGAACGGAAGGAGGGACTTGCTGACTGCAGTGATAAAGTGTGCATAACCGATCCTGTGGGGGAGTTGCAGCTCCGTGATGGTTGTGGAGCAGAAAGAATTTTATCCGGAGATGAACAGTGCTTCCCTGTTCAGGAGCTGTCTCCCCGCTCTGGGGGTGGGGGGTGGATTTGGAAATGGGGGCATATTTTTAGTTGTCACAATGAGTAGGGGGAGCTGCTGACATTTAGTGGGCGGGGTGGGGGGCGAGGACACTTAACATCCTACAGTGAGGGGGACCGTCCCATGCAGTGGAGATATGCCCAGGCCCAGATATCAGTAGTGCTCCCATTGACAGAGCTAGTAGCTGCAAAGAAAGTTCCAGGTGTCTTTTCTAAAGATCCCACTGGTTCCTTAGAGATTAAGGATCATTTTTCAAGGAGACTCAAGGTATTGGGGCAGGGACTGTTCCGAGTAAGGTGGTTGGTGAGCTCATCAAAAGCCTGCCTGTGTACCCTGCAGCCCAAGGAGGCTTGGGAGACGCCTGAGGACCCACTGAGGTCCAACTGCGGCCACTTGGAGGGGTGTGGGGGAGGGGTATGGGTATGGGGGGGAGGCGTTACGTAGGGAAGGCAGTTACCACCAATGGAGAGTGAGAAGACTGTGGGTGGTTCCCAGTGAGGTTGGGCTCCCCTCCCCCACCCAGAGCGAGACAGCCCAAAAGTCAGGGGGGGGGCGGGGTCAGATGGGATTTCAGGTCAGGCAGAATCAAGGTGTTGCCCCCCAAAAGGCAGAGGGGGCCCTTGCGGAGGCCAGGCAAACCTTAGCTGGACAGAAAAGGGTTCTGCTGCTGATCTCCTTGTGTTCTGCTCTCGGCTTCTCCAGTTCTTAAGGGGAGGGGCCTCTGCCTCTGTTGGTACCCCCGAGGGGCCCCCGGCAGGGAGGAGGACTTGCTACAGCTGAAACCAACCTCTATTGGCCTCGTCCGCTGCAGGCTGGGGGAGCTGCCTCCGGGAGGGGGTCCCATGTGCCAGCAGCATTTAGAGGAACTGGGCATCCCGGGCCGTAACGTTCAGCCGCTTCACAAAAGGAGAGGCAAGAGGGTGGGGCAAGCCCAGCGGACTGTCGTCATCTGCTGCCGGCCCATCCCGGGTCCCACGGCTGGGTGGCTGGGCCGGGCCCAGGGACTTTAAAAACAGGTCTTGAGGTCAGCTGTTAGCTAGTGTTTTGTCTTCTGCCAATCAATGGTTTGCAAGGCAAAGGCGAGATGACAGTGGCAGGGAACACAACTCAAATACCGCAGGGGGAGGGGAGCTTACTTCCCACAAGGGCTGGGGGAAGGGACTGGGGCCCAGCTGCTGACATTTTTACAAAACAAATAAGCGTGGGGCAGAGCTGGTGACCTCAGTGTGATGGAAAAAGACAGTCAGCAGAGTGTCTGCCAGAAATGGCATGTTTCTCAGCCCACCTGTTAGGAAGAGGAAAGAGAGATATTGACTAAAATCATCACTGCAAGTAGTTATTGAGCGCTTACTGCATACCTGGCGCCCATCTGAGCACTTGAAGTGGGTTATCACATTGCGTCCTCACACCCATCCCGTATTGGAGGGCTCGGGTATGGGTCCCTGTTCAGAAATGAGGAAACTGAGGCAGAGGTGTGTCAATTCACTCATCCAAGGTCGTAGAGCAGAAGTGGTGGAAAAGCGATTTGATCCTGGAAACCTGGCCCCAGGGCCTATGTAGTGAGCACCCAGGCCTGCTGCCTGGGGCCCCTAAACAGGTCCTGTGAAGTGGGGCTTTTGTGCACGTGTGTGTGTGTGTGTGTGTGTGTGTGTGTGTGTGTTTTGGCCTGTGTTTTGGTTATCTATTAATGCATAATGAATCACTCCAAAACTTAGTGATTTTAAAAAAACAACTATCATTTTATTACTATCTCTTGCTGTTCTGAGGGTTGTCTGCCCTCAGCTAGGCGGTTCTCCCTCTGTCTCTGTCTCTATCTGGTACCATTGCATCAGACAATGCCTGGGTCTGAAGTCCTAAGGAAGGCTTCCTTCCTCGGTCACATGTCTGGTCATTGATGCTGGCTGTTAGCAGTGATCTCAGCTGGGGCTGTCAGCTGAAACATCTCCATGAGGCCTCTCTGTGTAATCCGGGCTTCCCCACAGCATGGCGGCTGGTTTCTAAGAGTAAGTATCCTGAGAGAGGAAGCCTTAGAAGTCACATAGTGACACTTCTACCACTGTCACAGATCCACACAGAGTCAAGGGGAGGGACCACAGATCTCAGCTCTTAATGGGAAGAATGACATGAGATTGTAAGAAGGGCACGTGGCATGGGAGATCTTGTCGTGACCGTCTTGGAAAATGCAATCTGCCGTTACGCTTTTTCTCTTTAATTTTTTTTTTTTAACCTTGTAAGGGCCTCTGTGAATTAAGTCCCAATTCATTTTGGAGTCACTTCCCTTAGTGAGAAGATGCTAAGTGAGTAGGGACCCAGAGCCTTGCCCAATAGCCTCTGTTCTGCCCTGTTATAGTTTCCCTGCTAGGAGCCAGACACGGAGTTGGAATTGGGGATACAAAATCCTTGGTCCTGGGGAAAACAGCAACTACCAGCCATGAGGAGAAAATCCCCCCAAGCCCCTATCCCAGAGAATTGTCATCTTTAGTTTTTATAAATGTACGTGGAGGTGGCCTTACACAGTCAGGGAGTTGGAGCGGTTCACCCTGAACTGTCCTCACCTTCCCCCCGTCCTTGTGCTGGCTTGGCCTTATCTTTCTCTGTTCTTTGTTGTTATGGGCTGAATTGTGTCCCCCCACAGTCATATGGTGACTCCCAGTACCACAGATTGTGACTATGTTTGGAAATAGGGCCTTTAATTAAGGAGGTAATTAAGATTACAATGAGGTTACAAGAGTGTGGCCCCAATCCAATAAGACTGATATCTTTATAAGAAGAGGAAGAGACACCAGGGACATGCATGCACGGAGGAAAGGCCATGTGAGGACACAGCGAGAAGGCGGCCGTCTGTAAGCCAAGGAGAGAGGCCTCAGGAGAAACCAACCCTGCTGACACCTTGATCTGGGACTTCTAGCCTCCAGAACTGGGAGACACAAATGTCTGTTGTTTAAGCCACCCAGTCTTAAATAGCTCTTGATTTGCTATGGCAGCCCAAGCAGACTAACACGTTCATCCTGCATCCTCTCTAGGAAGGCCCTCTTCCGGTGAGGTTACCAAGGTGGGTACAGGCTCCCAGAAGGCCTGTCCCTGGAGCTATTACCTGGGAGGAGTGGGAGCCCTGGGGTGGCGGCACCCCTTAGCCCCCATCCTGTCCTGGCAGCATGTAAAGCTGCTTTGGTTGGATTAACTGGTGGTCACACAGGGTCTCTGAACTCACCAGTGAGGGTTTGGCTCAGGGCAGGCAGGAGGTTGGTGCAAAGTGTTAGCCAGTCTGGGGATGGGAAGGAGGCAGTAGGGAGGCCTCTGGTCTGGCCCGAGAGGAGTTGTGGTCTGCAGGGAGCCTCCAGGCCTGGCCCCTGGGGGTGCACATTCAGCCCTGACTCTGTCAACTCTGTAGGTATGGGAACCAGCGGAAAGCCACCCCCCAACCAAGTCACCTGAAGCCTAGCCCCCTCCTAGGTGCAGGGCAGGCAGCCTTCCTCCCCTCTGGGTTGTTTCCACCGCATAGGAATCTAGGGCTCGCCTGGCCCTGATGCATTTTTTATTTTGCTATATTCTTTCCATTGTCCTGACGTGAATAATTTAAACTGACACAGAAAGGAAGGGCAGCCCTTGCCACAAAGGGGAGGCTGTCAACTCTCCCCCCACCACACACACACACACACACACAGACACCCCGAACCTCTCTTTGGCTTTACCTCCTGCATTTCTCTTGTTCAGTTTCTGTGTGTCTGCCTCGTTCTTGAACTTGAACCTTTCTCTGGTGTTCTCTTGTGCTTAACAGACACACTCATGGTGTACACACACACACATACACACACAGGTGTGTGCGCGAGCGCCCTGCTCTCCCTCCCCCCAGGCCCCTGTGGGCAGAGTGTGTGACATTTGTGCGTCTGTCTCCGGGATACAGTTTCTCCCTCTCGGTGTGAATTGTGGTAACTCTCATCTGCATTTCTCTTCCTGTTTCTCATTTCCCTTCTTTCCTTTGATTGACTCTGCTGTTTGCATATTCCAGGGAAAGGGCTACTTCATTTATGAAGTGGCCTTATTTTATGAGTCTCTTTTTTGTAATCACACAGCATCGAATTGAGCTCTCTTGGGGGTGAAGTGGGGGACGGGAGAAGACAGACACAGCCGGAGAGGATTCATCAACATTTCCCAGGAAGGCTGGGAATTTTCTGAAGGTATGAGGGGCAAGTTTGAGGTTGACAGACACTCAGGGGCTTTTGTGTGCCACCTGGGCCTGCTGTGACCAGTGTGTGGAGCTGAAGCTGGCCACCGGCATCGTCTGGAGAACAGCCTTGGCCTTCCTCAGCCTTGAACCAGGGAGCAGGCTTTATTTATCAGGACAGGGCATAGCCAGGGTTTCCTGAAGGTTCTGGCCTCTAGCCTGTAACCCAGTGCTGTCCAATAGAAATACAATGTAAGCCACACGTGTGACCCACGTACGTCCCTCAGCATGTTCTAGGAGCCACGTGAAAAAGGTAGAAAGAAACAGGTGAAATTCATTTTAATAGTATATCTTATTTAATGCAATTTATCCAAAATATGATCATTTCAACACGTAGTGAAGAAAAAAATGATAAAGGAGATCGTTTACATTGTCTTTTG